>NC_084674.1:16745000-17051767 GCF_028389875.1 Rhea pennata | reverse complement strand
TCAGTATCACATTCAGGACATAAGACCCCAAAGCCTGGCACTAGAAGAATCTTCCAGTATCATCATTTGAAGCTTTAGAGTGTAGTGATATCTCTAAGCTACCTACAAGGACAGCATTTAGAGCAGATACTAAGTACTACGTACCTAAAAGAAGCCAACCAGCCACTGCACCAAAGAAAGGAAACTTTTCCTTTCAGGAGAAGAGCGAGCAGAATAACATTGCGACAACAAGGAATAACAACGTGATATAAGAAGTTACCATCAAAGGATTCAGGCAAGTAGCTTCACGGAGCCCCCAATGTATTTCACTTCTTTGAAAAGATGCAGTATGAGTTTCCAGCAAGTCCACAGTACAGAGCACTGTTTCAGTACACACTTCCTTCCTTCCCTCTAGTGCCAGAGTTGCTCCAGCTACCTGAGCATCAGCTAGCAATGAAGGTAGCTGCATTACTGAGCAACTTCATGTGTCTGTTCCCCCCCACCTCCTTCCCTGGACAGCTGCAAGTTGAAAGCAGCACTGCAAGAAGAGTAAAGCTACCTAAAATCAGAATCACAATCTAGTGGGAAAAGATTCAGCTTTGCCAAGCTACAAACGTCAGCTTGCAACAATTTACACAGAAATGAGATAAAGCTGCATTCCTGTTCAGATGTGTTCTCCTGTATTCTGTAAGTCATTGCATATTGCCAGCAGAAAATCCTCCTGTTTCTCATAATCTGGACTTCAGCTTTTAAACAAAGATTGCGGAAATGCTTGCATCCTCCCTCCCTGTCAGGTCAGCATCATCACATCTGGCTAGCATAGCAAGCTACAAAAGCACCAACTTCCTTGACTCCTGGTCTTCAGTGATGGGAAAAGACAGAGGTTGGGCAATATAAAATAAACCTATAAAAATTAAAATGCCCATAAAACCTCTATCTGTCACATGTAAGCATTTGGGAATCCGATGGAGGCACCTCTATGTTCTGAGTGAGATTACTATGCAACAAATCAGAAAATACACTTTAGACCTTGAACAGTGTCAGCATACTACGGTATCTACAAGACCGTATCTCTACTAATACAATTCACTAAACCTGTTTGAGGTGGCAAGTGGTCTCAAGTACATCTCAAAACTGACAAGTTTTATGTAGGAAGATTTTCATCTGATCAGAAGCAGTGGAAAAAGGGCAATGCTAACTGTAATTTGGGGATCTTACTTTTGGAGATTGAGAGATGGATTTGGCTCAATGCATCTACTATGTAGGCCTAACTACTCTTTCTTGCTTGTATGTCAATGAAATAAAAGTAACCTCATCCGCAGTTAATTTTTGCAAATTCTAGTGCAGCTTTCTTCAGATGACTACCCTCTTCATATCCCAGGTGTTCCAACTATCTTTTGGTGATGGTGACGTATGATGGCCAAGCCACACGGCTCACTATCTCCTTCTGTAGCAAGATCACAGATGGAAAGTAGTACCTGGTGAAATTTTTGATAAACCAATCTGTTTAAGATAATCTGTCCTGAAAAAACTACTGTACTCTTAGTGTTACTTAACCATGTAGAGCAGAACATGACTACAGCTGCCAAAGCACTTGGCAAGCTCCACTTCTCTGCAGTCAGTGATTCTTTCACTGATCTGCAGCCTGATAGCATCTTACAGACTCAGGAGTTTTTTTTTTTTTTTTTTTTTTTCCCCAGGAGTCCCCAGAGCAGTCCATATAGACAAACACATTTATCATCCAGGAAAAAGGGTATTTTTGGTGCTTTGGGTGAGGGAGTGGATATTTCACTTAGTATAGAGATTATTTTAGATGGCCTTTTTCTTCAGTTTAACTTCACTTCTAAAAATGCAGTAGACCCATTTCCATGGTTTCTGCCTGAAAATTAACAGAGTTCCTAAATGCAGACATAAAGCTCTTCTGGCTCACTCCAGAATTAAACATTAGTGTATTTTCTCCCTTCTGTCTTCAGGTAATTTGCTATACATACAAACCGCAAAACACCGTGTTGGAAATCTGAATCAAGCAAAACATAAAGGAATATTTATTTAGGCTGCAACCTAAAAGTTGGTGGTCTTAGCTTTGTGGGATACTTGGTTAATTCTGAATAGTCCCCATTCAGGAGGTGAGACTAGGATGGAGATTTTCCCTAATTATCCTTCCGCACTTTCATATACTTTTTGCTGGTGGAGATTTAAAAAATCAGCAAAAGATTACTAAAAATATTGTACACAGTGGCAGTACAGTCAAAAGAAATCCAGCTGCAGAGTTGTAAACTTCCCAAATAAACCTGCAACAGTTTTCCACAACCCAGAGCTAAGACACCTCCATTTCTATACCACACTAGGCTTTTCCCCCACTCAACAGTCCTGATGTGACAGTGAATTTTTTTTTAAGACATTCAGATTATAAAATCCCATATTAAAGATGCAAACAAAAATTACAGCAGTTTACTTACACAGGTTACTTTCCGGTAAATTTGAGCAGCATTCTGGCATTCTGAATAAGGGTATTCTGAGGTAGCCATTTCCAACATGCACATCCCAAAAGCATACACGTCCACAGATTCATCATAGTGTTCCTCATACATTTCTGGGGCCATAAACTCTGGAGTACCTACACATGCACACACAAAAGAATAAATTCTTTACAAATTTTAAATGGCTTTAATTGTATTTTTTCCACCTATAAAAACGTGCCTATTACATCAGCAAAAGATGTATGTGAGCTTATTTCAAAAGACAAAAGTAATTAAAATACAGCTCAAGCATCCCCCAGGAAAGAAATCCAAAGCGAGCACACACGCTTGCACACCCATCTCTCACAGGTAATAACAGAAGAGAGGAAAAATAACACACAAATTCCAAAAGTGAACAGGAAAAGTCTGAAATGAAATATAGCAGCGTGCTGGAAAATACATTGGAAGTCTCAAAATGCTTCCTTGCTGTGGATGGAGGGGGGTGTGTATAGGTCTTCAGTGGTAAAAAGAACAGAAGAAATGAGAAGCTTTCGCCTTGTTTTTGTCCAACTTAATTTGCAATTTTTTTCTCCAGAGAGATAAGTAGCAACTACCCAGCAGATAGACAGCACTTTGACAGCAAGTGCTATCACAAATTCATCTCCAAAGTCACGCACAGCACACCAGCATGAAACAAGATTCTGTCACTGGATTAGTGGGACAAATCAACAAGCTGACTTACAGAACAAGGTCCTACTCCACAGGGACTCGGGTGCCAGACATCTGATGCAACTGGCTGAATGTGAAATGAAGCACTGTGTTTTCTGCTTCGTTACAGCAAGCAGCAGCTTTATGACAAGCAGCTACTTACAACACCTGCAAACGCTCCCTTTTGCACAGGGCAGCAAGAATAAGCAAAAGTTCAATGGCATCAACAGCTGCAGAGAAATGTGTCTATATGGAGCACAGACCGGGAAGTTTAGTCACACGAGTTGCTCAGCCTTTGCCAGAGAAATCTGAATTCTGCATCTAAATGCCCCTTTCCAGAACCTTTTGTCAGCTTAGCATGCCTGTTAATAACAGGTGGTTTTTTGTTATGCCCTCTCTAGTATCAGCAAAGGCATGATTCCAATTAAAATAATGTATACATACCAGTAAAAAGAGCTTTTGTCCTTACTTATATTTGGAGACCTGATGTAATCTTTATTATGACAGCATAAGCTACGCCTCTCAAACGCAGGGTTGTCAGCAAAACAGCTTTTACACCTTTTCTAATGTAGCACTGGCCTAACTCATGTAATAAACCTCAGTTAAAACATCCCTGCAACATTTGATAAGCTTTGGGGCTCTCTCTCCCCTCACTTATGTTCCTTCCACCTTGAAGACCTTCTTTCAGCCTTTATAAGCTAGCTGGATCCATGTCAGGAAAGCTTCACAGCAACTTCTGAATTTAATATCTGATCTCAGGCTTTTTCTGCCAGCTGCTATGAAGCCAATGCCTGCTAACAGCAAAGAGTTAACAGCTGTCAGACCCAGAAAGCTCTTCAGACCTCCTGCATCGTTTCAGAGTGAACCAGGCACTTCAGAGGCAGAAGTGAATCTTATGAATTATGGAGCACTTAAAACAAGTTTGTTATAAATGTGAAAAAGTGATAGTGATTGTCTAAGCAGCAAATGATATTCTTGACACCATTCCAAAATACCATGAAAATGATATTTTCCACCCGTCCCTAGGGGTGGGAAGGAACACATGCATAGAAATATTCTTAACTAAACAAACCACATAGATGTAGAACTGCTTAGTAGCCATTCAACTTCTCTTTGCCAAACTAGTTCTGCACTGGTTTGGTTCACTGAACAGACACATAGCAAGGTCAAATGAGCATCAGTGCTGGCACAAACACAACAAGTGAAAAACTGGGCTGCAGCCATACTGACTTCACTCAGTCAAAACAGATACAGGATTACTGCTACTAGGATTCCTTTAAGGCTGCCACAGCTATGGAGAAGGTCTGCTGCAGGCAAAGGCAAGGCGGCAATGTAAGGCTACAGGTGGTAGCAGAGAGCTCCAGGGCTGGCAACTCACAGCCCTCAAAAGCCTGGCTGGCCATGCAGCGGCCCGAGGAGAAGCCAGATCCTAATTCTTTCCTTGGAGCAGCACTACTCAAGAGAAATCAATATATTTAAAACAAACAAACAAACAAAAAAAAAAAAAAAACAGATTGTCAAAGCAAATACAGACAACTTGCCTGCAATCTCCAGCACTTTTAATCACTGGATTTGTTCTAGACATGATATGAGCAAGGTTTGACAGCACTGTGCTAACAACTAATTTTACAGGAATTCATATTGTTATTACAGATTTTATTCCCAGTCTGTGGAAGCCAAGAGACTTAACCAATATAAAACAATATGACTTCACTGAAGTTAACAAGGTTAAGCAGCCATAGCTCCAAGTTTCTATCATATTTTGACTTCAAGGACATCAGGTTCTCAATGTATAAAGGCTACTACTTTTGCATAAAATATTAGTAAGCAAATACAATTCGTGAGAATTTGAGATGCTAAAACAATTATTTAAGCAACTACTTTTTGAATGATAGCACCCAAATTTTTACTTTATTTTTATTTTATATATATATATATATAATTAGGCAATACTGGTCATCACTATGAGTTTGCTAAGTTATGTGATTATAACCCTGAAAATTGCTCTTACTATCTAATTTCCATTTATAAAGCAAGCTAAAGGATGACTATGCATATGACAAATTCCCTCACTTTCAGCATTCTGTCTCAGGAATTTACAACTTCTTACAAATATCATGTACTGCCCAAGGGAGATTTGCTAAGGAAGCATGGAGGAAAAAAATACAGTATGTTGAGAATTCAGGAGAAGCAGATCACACGTGCTTTTCCCTCAGAGAGAGTTAAAACTTAACATTTGCAAGGAAATATCATCCTTCAGTAATCATTCAGAAAATGTCCTCCAATTCAACCAAAATCAAATTCAAACACATTTAAACACTGTTCTGGCTGAGGGAATACTTCTCATGTAGTATCACCTAAGGAGATCAGCTATTGCATACTCTAGCGGACACTTTTAATTTTTTAGCTCCTGATTTTTAATAAATTACAGATGTCGTTTTGGTAGGACTCCGCCAGGACGCGATGGAGTTATGAGCGAGCTCTGCAGCTGCTGCAGAAGAAAACTGTCCTGCTAACAGCCCAGGGAAGGGGAAAGGCAGAGAGCCAGGCTCTGCAGGGCACTACTGGCAGAACAGGCTGCCCTTCCCTTTAGCGAAAGTCCCTGCCCCTACCCTAGCACCACTGGAAACAGAAAACTTCCTCTTCCTGGGGGCTTTCCACGCCCTTTCCTGGCACCACCTGGTCAGTGACAGAGCTGGCCTTGCTGCTGTCCCCCGTTCTCTCTACTTTCCTCTCCTTCTCCAGCAGTCGCCGAGCCTGTGCTCAGGGGAGGATACAAATTGCTGAGAACTGTTGCTGGCTCTTTTGTAGGAAAGAAGAGGAGGATGCAAAGTAATATTTTAATAAGAAAGTACTTTTCCATTCTGATACCAAAGGAAGGAAAATAGTAGGTCACGGTAACATTTCCTGGATTTATAGGTTGAGATTTTTACAGTATAAAGAAACTCTCACAAAACCACTTTAATCTCTGCAATCAACCTGCAAGTGAAAATAACACTACTGTGAGGTGTGAAAGAAAGGCACATTAAAAAGACAACCATCACACCAGAAGGAAGCCAAGAAGAACAGAATGATTACCTATTACACTTTTGGCAAATGAAGCTCTCTTGAGGGTTGCCAGGCCTAAGTCTCCTATCTTCACAGATCCAGTTGGTCCAGTAATAAAAATATTGTCACATTTTAAGTCTCTGTGAATTATTGGTGGAGTTCTTGTGTGCAAGAAAAGAAGGCCCTTCAGGATTTGCCGGCACCAGCTACGCAGGACTTTTGGTTTCATCACTTTAAATCTCTTCAGATACCTACAGTGCAAAAAAACACAGAAAACAAAATGGTATAAAAGATACTAGAGGTTGGTACTTCATTTTGGATTAAAAAAAAAGCCTCCTTAGACACTGCAATAGCCACTCAGAAACATCAACAAATACATCTTTCTAAAGGAGGAATCAGAACATTCATTTTTAGGGAGGAAGATAAACATTTTTGGTGAAGTCTAATATTAAAGCTACCCCCTTTATACAGAGAAAAGAGTTTAAATACTCTTCATATATTCAGATCAGAACAATACTCAAGTTTAATTTTAACCAGAAGATTCTGACCTCTGTACCATGCACCTGCTTTTTTTCCCTTTATCTAAAACAACGATGAGGACAGTATACTTTGGAAAAAAAAAGAAAACGTAAAACCTGCTAATGTACTTGCAGAGCAGTGCACTGGATATAAGCAGTGATGAATATCACTCCCATTGGGGCTGAAAATCTGTTCCAGAATTCATGCCAACTGTTTCATATCGACCTTAACAAGATTGTCAGTACCGAAAGCTATTAATTAATATTGTTTAGTAGATAACCCAGAGCACTTTCTGCTTCAAAAAGAGATTCCCCCGTTCAAGTGCTATCCTGTCTGAATTTTGTAACAAAACATGCAAACACGAGCACACAAAAATGATCACAAAAATACATCCTGACAAGTTAGACCATCACACACAGAGGATGAAACAGGGAACTGCTTCCAGTCACATAATTGCAACAGAAGATCGGGGAAGAGACATGGAGGCCAAAATTCTTCCTGTCAAATCCATGAAGTTCAAACACAGGGACAAATGACAGACACCAGAGAACAGCTCTATTTTTTTCTTTTATCTTGAGATGCCTTTTTCAGAATATGAAAGTAGGATTTTTCTAAAAATTTCCATAGCTATTCTTAGACTCCTCACCAGGAGCACAGTACTTACGTCTTTAGTGTTCCAGAGGTCATCAATTCAGTAACCAGCACGATACATCTTTTTCCTTTTACACAGGATTCCCAGAAGTCATAAAATCTTACAATATTTGGATGCTGTAGACCTTTCAACATTTCCGCTTCCTCTTTAAATCTCTGTCTCTCTACTTTTGTTAATTTTCTGTCCTATAATCCAAAATAAGACATTATTAGTACTGAATTAACAAAAATAAAACAAAGCCATTGTAACTTTATTGCTACGCTTTTCAGAATTCTAGATTTACGACTGTATCATGAACAATTACAAAATCTTTTATGGAAGTGATGAGCAGTGTGTATGAAGTAGGGCAGGAGCCTCAAGCCCAGTGTCAAAAAGACAAAGCCTTGCCTCCAAACCAGAAACCATCGGTGCGACGCTACCTGACAGTATTACTATTCCAGGCAACATAACCTTATCAGTATCTTGATGTACCAATGTACTGCTATTTACTTCTTGTTTTGGTTTGTGAGGGTCATTATATGAGAGATTAACAAACACAGCACCTCATTTCCAGGTGTGCAACGTAGTCACAGCTAAGCTACTGCTTTCTTTTACGACTGTGAATGCTCAGTGTTTAAATGGCTGTACATATTATACAGCGCATCATATTATTATACAGCAGCAAATACAAGGTGAATTTCCCTGAGTAACTGCACTGGGCCATACAGCCTTTTCCATTTCAGTAGGAAAAAATTATACAGTAGCACCTCAAAAATGAATGTACCAGTTTTTCTATTCATCTACAGTTCTGCTTAACTTTATTGATTTTTATTTAAAAAATGATGAAGGATTTAAAATCATCCTTCCGCCTTTTCTTTAGGCTGCACATTGGCAGTATGGGAATAATTATTATTTTAGATTAGAAATTAGATTATTATTAGATTATTTTAGATTAGAAATTTATTTTAGTTTAGAAATATGAAGAACGCCACATTCCACTGGCCTCGTTTTCCTAGAGAAACTAAATGAAAAGGTAAGAAGTATTTAAGATCTAAGAAAGGCTTCTTTTCTTCAAGAGCTCCTCATGCCAGCAATGAGCATAAGCAAACTCCAAAAACATAAATAACCAAGCCCCTCCCAAGTGTGTTTTTTTGTTTTGGGGTTTTTTTGGGGGGTTGGTTGATTGGTTTTTTAAATTCTGCTCAGCTGCAACCTTCTTAACTGTCCCAAGATCATGGTTCACAGGAACTCCTGCCAACCTTCCAGGTACATACACAGCAAGTTTACCCATGGACAAACTCCACATGGGGGCAAACAACCCTCCTGCACACTGGTACACCAGTGGGCTTCACCTGGAGAAGAGGAAATAAGGTTCTTTACGCTACTTTTCCTTAGCATGGCAGCAAGCTCAGCCAAGTGGGACGTGATGTCCTCGCTGGCCAAGGGGCCATGGAATTTAGCAGAAGCCTCTTCAGCTACCTGCAGCTGATTAACACCTAAACCCTTACAAGCAAAAGGCAATAGAAAGCTCACTCTCACACTATCATGTTTCTACTACACAAAAGAAGAAAATGGCATGTGCCAAAGCACTAGGAGTTTAACTGAAGGCTACACCATCACAGTCCAGTTTCACTCCCATGGACAGTTTTTGGGGCTAGGAGCACTTCAGCCCACTGTCCTAGAACTGAAGCTTTTTAGTTCTTTAAAAGGCACGATTGTGTAACTGTTCTTACTTATAGAATGAAGGCTCACAAATCACTGAAATTAATTAGCTCTTTTTAAAAAAAACTCAGACATTTTCTTTTTCTCAGCTAACTTAGGTATGTTTATAACAGCACCTACTTAGTGAATTAAATTGGCACTCAGCTTATTTTTAACTGAGATTCAGAGGGACAAGGCCACTGCCATTTTGAAAGTCTGCCCTCATCTGTATCTGCAAAGAACTCAACATAGTAATGAGAATTCACACAGCTGGAAACAAGTTAGCCTGACACGGAGATTTTCCAGGGGAAAGATCTGGGTTGAAGCAATTATGTTTTAGCTCTTCTTGGAAGACAGAAAAGCCTGCTTCTTCAGTGGCACAAGGCGGGAGCAATCCCATTTTACACGGCTGCTGCTCACAGCAGTGTTTCCTCGAGCAACAGGAGCAGACTCCTGCCTGGGAGAAGCCGGGGGCTCAAGGGAGGCGACCTGCGTCACGGGAAGGCGAAGGCACCCTTCGCCCCACAGTCTGCCACAAGCAGCGGGCAGTGGTGCTCTGTGCTGCAGGAACACGCTGGTATTTCTGCTGCTTTATATTAACTGCATTTTTTTGTAATAAAAAAAATTAAAAAAAAAAAAAAGCTGTGTAATGAGCCAGAACAGAAAATCCTGACAATTGCTTTCAAATCCATCAGTTGTTCCCCTGCTGCAAAGTCTCCTCTTAATTTAAACCTAGTAGAATAAATCAGATATGTCTATTAAGGAAGAAAAGGAGCATTTCCTTGTGTGAGACAGGAAGAGCATAGTGTGGGGGTTAGCAGAGAAAGGAAAAGAAAGTAACATTGACTTTCTCAACTTCACAAAAAAATATACTGTACCTTTTGACTCTCATTTTGAGATTTCTGAGTATTCTGAGAAATCTTCCACTGCTAATTTGTGGGTAGCTTTTAAAATATCACTTGGACGTTGTAGATTTTCACATTTGGTATCAGTGGCTGCATATGACAAGCACCAGACCATTCGGACCAATAACCAAATTCACAGAACCACAGAACGCTTGAGGTTGGCAGGGACCTCTGGAGATCATCTAAATCAAATCCCCCTGCTCAAACAGGGTCACCTAGACCATGGTTGCCCAGGACTGTGTCCAGATGGCTTTTGAGTATCTCCAAGGATGGAGACTCCACAATCTCTGAGTAACCTGCCCCAGTGCTCAGTCACCTGCACAGTAAAATGTTTTTCCTCACGTTAGATGGAACTTTCTGTGTTTCAGTTTGTGCCCATTGCCTCTTGTCCTGTCTCTGGGCTCCACTGAAAAGTGTCTGGCACTGTCCTCTCTACACTCTCCCTTCAGATTTTTATACACATGGAGAAGAGAAGGATCAGGGAGGGATCTCATCCGAGCTGAACAAGCCCAGCTCTCTCAGCCATTTTTCATAGGGCAGGTGCTCCAGCCCTCTGACCACCTTTCGTAGCCCTACGCTGGACTCTCTCCAGTAGCTCCACGTCTCTCTTGTACTGGGGAGCCCAGAACTGGACACAGCACTCGAGATGAGGCCTCCCCAGGGCTGAGGAGAGGGGCAGGATCACCTCACCTCCCTTGACCTGCTGGCAACACTCTTCCTAAGGCACCTCAGGATACCATTGGCCTTTTTGGCCACAAGGGCACCTTGCTGGCTCACGGTCAACTTGCTGTCCACCAAAACTCCCAGGTCCTTCTCCACAGAGTTGCTTTCCAGCAGGTCAGCCCCCAGCCTGTACTGGGGCATCGCATTATTCCTCCCTAGGTGCAAGACCCTGCACTTGCCTTTGTTGAACCTCATGAGGTTCCTCTCCACTCACCTTTCCATCCTGTCCAGGATCCCCTGAATGGCAGCACAGCCTTCTGGTGCATCAGCCACCCCTCCCAGTTCAGTATCGTCAACAAACTTGCTGGAGGTGCACTCTGTTCCCTCCTACAGGTCACTGATGAATAAGTTGAACAAGACTGGACCCAGGACCGACCCCTGAGGACACCTCTAGCTACCAGGCCTCCTACTAGACTCTGAGCCACTGATCACAACCCTCTGAGCTCTGCCATTCAGCCAGTTCTCAAGTCACCTCACTGTATGCTCATGCATCCCATACTTCCTGAGCTCACCTATGAGGACATTTTGGGAGACAGCGTCCAAAGCCTCCACAATACTGAGATGGCAATCTGAAGAACAGCAACAAAATGATTGCAGAAGACACATATACCGATATTTTGTATAAAATATAGATTTTTTCCCTGTAATTATAATCAAAATGATAACCAAGCATCTTTCTCAGAAGAAAGCATTACTAGTACCTGGAAGGAGAGGCCAGGGAAGGGGTTCAGGCAGAGCAGCCACCCTCACATGCTCCCCATCCTCTCAATGCATTTCCTGTGCAGAAACTTAAAGCCTCAAACCAATCCTTTAAAAATTCCATGAGGTTCAACCACACACGTGATTTGTTGGCCAAAGTGTAAGCACTTTCTGAAAGGGCTTAACAGTTGACCTCTTTTATACTCTGTGGCAGCAAAATCACTTCTGTTGTCACTTTAACTGTGTGACTCACTCAATGTTTATTCCAAACCCAAAACACCTTCATGAACATTTATTCCCTACCACATAATCCACACCAAGCAAAAAAAAAAAAAAAAAAAAATTTGTGCTATCGGTATGAATCTAAGCCTCAAACAACTACCTTTGAATAATAGAATTTTAGGATGAGGAACCAGATTCTTTGGAGAGGTAATGTCAAAGAAAGCTAATTCATTTAAAGTGGATTTAAGGTGTTGCTTTGCATAACTCAAATGAAGTTTATGAAAGCCTGGAGGTAAAGCAAGTTCTCAAATTCAGGCAGCAAGTTACTGGCCAGCAGGTTGCCTGCAATGGAAGACATTGCCAACATCATGCAGGCAAAGGAGGTGGCTCAGGGATACTGCGTAGCTGCATTGCTCTGCTCCTCTGTATCATGAAGAAGGTGAAAGTGGTGTCACATCGAGGTGACAAACAAGCTCACTGTTGTCCCACTGCTTTAATATCACTCCTCCTCTTCTGAGATTCCCCAAGACACAAGACTCAAAAGGAGAAAAAAAAAAGAAAAAAAAAGAAAAAAAATCAGAAAATGTTTTCAATGCCATCTGAATGATACCAATATTAGTTTGCAGTTACTAGCACGCTTCATCTCCTTATAAGGCATCTGCACTGCTTGGCTCTTTACCACTTCACTGGGACATGCAGTCTTGGCTCCAGGGGCTACATTGTAACTCCACTTAAAATAAATGAAAGCTTCTCAAATCTACTAAATACCATCAAGGTTTCTAAAATAAACTTCAACCTTCAAAAGTTCAGAGCAATCACACTGAGCTGATTCACCCTTTCCAGATTAACTGAATTTAAACAGAACCAAGCAAGAAGTGAGAGAGCAGTTCAGTCCATCATACTGTTAAGAAGGAATTCGTAAGTTTATCTTGTTTCTCCATCTTAATAAGCTGTAAAGAAAGCCCCAGAGAGATTTTTCCCCACCTTTGCCGGAAGTGGTTCGTTTAAAAGGATTCAGCACAGAATTCGTCTGTGGTGAAGTCAGGACCAAAGCAGCGCTGAGAACAGATATAGCAGCCATGAGCTTTCCCACGCTCAGAACCTGGATACATCAGTTTTGCAAACACATACGTAATGCAAACACGTAAACCTGTTATTTTACTATAATGACATAATTAGAATCATACCTAGTGGCAATGAAAGTACTGTGCTTATAAAATGCAACAGCAAATTTATTCTTTTAAGCAGATACTTCCACAGAGTGAATGAAGTAGAACGGTTTGAGCACCCTTTCCAAGTGCAGCCACATGGGTCCGCGGTCAGCTGCCCCAGCCTGCGCTCGAATTTACCAATTTATTATTACAGCCACTCTGAGGCTGCTGCGGTTAGGCGTTTACTGAGTGCCTCTGCAGGAATAAGCCACAACAGCGTGCGCTAGCAGCACATGTCAGGCAGAGCTTCACTGCTTACACAGATGCCACCTATACAGCCTGGGTGCCTTATGGCTCTGCAATTCAGCCTTTCATATAAATAAAAAAGCACTAAATGGTTTGGGATTGCACAATGTATCCTTCACTATGAAAGGCAGTCTGTAACAGACAAATAATAAGCAAGCAGTAAAAGGAGTTTATAAATTGAGAACGTGTTTCTCTTCATTGACTTCCTTTGCATTCTGCCTGTTGCACACCGGATCATGACTGCATGGTCAGTTTTAAGCATCAAACCACTGAAAGCTATTTGCTTCTTTCGTGGAGAAAGAAAGGATTCCCAATTAGTGTTTTATATCATTGCTTGGTAAATTAAACACCGATTCAGAAAGAATTATAAGGGATTGAATAAAATGAAGTTTGTAGCAGGAAGTGACTTTACATAACTTCCTATTTATAAGTCATATTTCTGCAAATTAGTCACCAGGCCAAGACACACAGGCTCTCTGCTTCACTCCGCTTTTCCCAGGCCAAGTTACATAAGCCTTCTCTTTGGTAATATAAAATTTACCCCCTTCACTAAGCTCCTTGATGTTGAACAATAGCAAAGATTGGAATCGGAAAGAAAATGCATTAATAAAATAAAAAGGCAGGCTTATGAATAGCATTCTGGAATGACACTCAAACTAACAGCAGGAGCATGTTCTGTTAGTCATCTACAAGCATCATTTCCTTCAGGTTGTAACATATGGGCTCTGACTAAGTCTTTGCAAGTTACACAAGCAAGAGACTAGTTTTTACCTGGGTCTTTATAAGATTTCTAAAACAGATTAATCCCTGACTTCAAGTTTCTTGCCTACTAACTTGTAAGTGGCTGCAAGGTTTGCGAATGAACCCGTCATCACCTCATGAGAAAAAGAGATCAAATGAAAAGATGAAAATAAGACCACACAAGAGGTTTTTTTTTAATGTAGTAATGTGTATATCTATTTTAAAACAGGGTGTTTGTGGCAAAGCTGTTATCAAACTAGAAAGCTGTGATGCTTCTGCAGTTTCACTGGTTTTCTAACTTCTTCTGTTGAAAATCTTGAATTTTGAGTAACATTAAGACAATTTTTTAAATACTTTCACCCCTTTAAAAGTGGCACTGACTTAAGAATAAATTCATTCTTGCTCCTGAGTGAGCCTTGGCCACGATGCTGCTGTTTTTAAATGACTATAAAGTTCTCCCATCTCACTCTGAAGACAGTCAGTGTTTTAAAAGACCCATCCTCAGCCTTGAAAGGTTCAGGTTGTCCACGATAGCCTTGCTAAAAATATCCGAAAGCCCTCTGCCTCGTCTTGCCCACACATTACGTGAGAGACTCGACCCCCTCCAAGCCTCCACACTGGCGAATGGAAGCTGCACACCAGGCTGCAGCAGAGCTTGTCGTAGGCAGGGACAGGCAAAAACCCCTCCTGGGGATGTCGGCGCAGATATCGAGTGGGTACCTTCTGAATGGGTCATTTTAACCTGCAGAATCAGGCTTCACAAAACCCTGGGAATAAAAATTTGTTTAAGGAAAAAAAACTGACAGGACAGAAAGAGAGAAACTAATGCCCCACCAGGAGAGAGGGTAAGACAGCAAGGACAGCACATGTCCTTCCCTCGCACAGGACTTGCGCACGTCTTACCCAGACTTCTTGGCCTAAGGACTTCTACCTGTGTGTCGAGCCAGCCTATAAACACCAGCTTGTTTTAGAAGTGCTAAAACTCACACTGTTGTACTTGCTGCTGGTTATTCCATTTTGCCTAGCAGGACAAAGTCCTCATTTGGGAACATATTTAGGTCTGTCTAGTGAAGACACAGGTCTGCATGTGAGGTGAGTGCTCACCTCTGCCATGCAGGAGCTGCAACAGGGACTGATTTCAACTTTTATTCCTGTTAACACTAAAGAATAGAAATTAGAACTCAAATATCTAAATCATCAGAAGCAACCTTTTTTTAAACACCAATGTGCCAAATCTGAACATCTGCTCATGCGCTGCAAATACTGTTCTAATCAGACATCACCTTGAGTTATAAAAACAGCAATGGGACCTATTGATAGCTTTCTCATAAATAATTGAACACTGCTTTATTGCAGATTTATGATGGAAAGAAGTACAGTTCTGGCCTGCCCTACAGTCACAGTTTTGAGAGTGAGATGCAGAGCTTGGTCAGAGCAGACTGCATTCTCCCAAGACACAGTGCAGTGCAAGTGAGGAACTTGCTTTGCTCCTACCGTGTGCTCAAGATGCATTAGCTGGTACCTGCATTGATGGTACTGCCTTTTCAGGCAAATACACCACAGTTTTGTAAAAGTTTTTAAAGGAACTAACCAAAATAGAAAGATCTAAAAGTAATAGAGTCCACACCTGTATAGGGCAGCTGTTCTGATCATGAAAAGCCATAGAAGGTGGTCCTGCTTCACACTCCAATTCAGGGCTGAAGATACTATTCAGAACAAGGCTCGGTCTGAGGGATATTACATGGTTTGTGAAAAGTGCATGTTGTTTATTCCAAAATTCCCTTGTGTTTGGATAGAGAACTCCACATTACCTGTGTGACTGGAGAAAAACTATTTCTTGAAGAAATATTTTTTCCCAGCAATATTTTACATTTCTAGAAACTGATTCTCCAAATTATTTTAGGAAACATGGTTTCAAAAACCTTTACCAGTGCTACAAAAAATTTTTCAGGAGAAAGCTTTCCAACAGCTAAACTTCATTTCTTTTTTTAAAGTTAATCCTCATCAACACTATATTAAATAATCATTGAGAAATGCTAGTAGAAATATATTATTCTAGCTGGCTACTGAACAAAAGAGAGCTTACATTACTATAAAATCTGATCTCAGCCATCTCCTAACAATATGTAAGTTCTCCTATAAGCAACAACTACTGATGTCAACAGGAATAACACCCTATCTGGTTTATTCAACCTTTTGATACTGTTATTCAGAAACATTAAAAAAAAAAGCCTTAGAAATATAGTTAGACAATAACTTATTTTAGAGGAAAGAATTAAAAAAATTTTGCATTCAAAATGAAAACCTCCCTCGCTTACTACTATTCACTTTTTGTGTTTCACATTAAGGCTTGTCCACTATCACTCACTATCAGGGAAATCCAGGATTTCTCCCAAGGGCATAACCAGGAGCAAAAGCAGGCTCAGAGATGCAGCAGCTTGGACTGTGAAGCACTTGTGCCATTACTGAAAGTAGCTGCTCTCATGTACCAGACTTATACCTTATTATTTCAGCACTCACATGACCTATATCATAAATTTGTAATAGCCTCTAGACTCTTATTTCCACACACCATACACTCAATTATAAGCACCTGTCATTAGAAGTTGTCCTACAGCAGAAAATCCCCTTTCTGTGAACAAACAACAGATATGCCATTAGACAACTTGCAAATCAGGAAAAAAACTTACAGCTTCATTACACACCAGCTTTCAGCCAACATTTTTTCTTCACTAAGTCACTCCGTGGAGTTACAGCCCACTATTTGTTAGCTGTATTTGTGAAGCCCACTGAGGTTCCCAGAGGCAACTCACTTTCCAAATGCATAAAAAGCAGTCCTTGTCCTCAAGATACTCACAGTTCAGTGAGCAGGACCCCATTCTGCAGAAAAGGCAGAGAGAAATTAACTTATTTGCCTGAGTTATTACTAGAAATCTACAGAAAATAAAGCACTGAATCCAAATCTTCTCATCCAGATCTCCCACTGGAGAAAAGGCCAGTTTCCTTTCTTGCTGGAGACAAGAACAGCTTGCTACTTTTTAACTCACTTAAGGCACCTGTCCTGTGGTGGAGTAACCACAAAATTCACACCTCCACTTCTCAATGAATACAGAAAAAAAAAAATTTTTTTTAAATGTAAACATGCCATGAGACTCTAGTATTTCATTATTTTCTGGAATTCACTTCTGAACTAGGGTTCATTAAAGTTCATGCAACAGTGTGCTATTTCTGAAGAGCATTTTGCTTCACTTGCTTCATGTCATCCATGAACACAATATTTGGTCACGCAAAATGTCTCATACTATGAGACATAACATCTCAAAGAGATGAAGCCAAATTCCCATGTCTCCTAGCAGGAACAGACTGATAAAGACATAATGATTCCTACTAGTATTTTCATTTCTAAGTGTTTTTAAAGAGTACCATTTGAAGGCTGGAAGACCCTAACCAACATACAAATACCCCAAAGTACCTTGGCTGTTACCTTCATAATTATAACAATTGTGGTTATAAAGGACCTTGTTTCAGCACTGGACCTCGACAGAGGAGGAGATGGGTCTAGCAGCACCCTGGAAGCAGAAGGATTGCACGGCCACCCCATTCTGGTATTGGGCAGCTGTGGCAGAGATGGAAAGAGACATTTGATTGCTGCTGCCCCAAAATAGTTTTCTAATAGCTGAAAATACGCAAAATGGAAGAAAGGAGATGCTACTGCCCTCAGAAGGCTGACATTTTCCAGGCACGGGGAGAAGAGAGATTTTAAGGGTATGAAACTCCTGCAGTTTCTCCTTTCTGTGTGCAGCCACCTCTGCTCTACTCTCCTCCATTGCTGGCCAGGTAATAGCTCCTCCTCTCATCCTGCACACTCCAGAGAGGTCTCACCTGAGGAGTACCACTTTTGTGAGCCTTCTGAGAAAAAGTGAAAATGATGCTGTTCACCCTATTACCATTCAGCATGTAAATGTTGAGGCTTACTTAGCCATCAGGCTTGCCAACAGGAATTAGCACAGCACAAAGAATTAGCAAGAGTAAAGCAAGTTTTATTTAATTTGCCTGACAAATTTTATTTGACTGCTTCTTAAGTAGCATGCAATCCTGTCTCTCCACCAGGCAAACTTCATTTTCCTTTCAATTTCATCCCATTATTCTACCATTTCCCATCCTGCTATAATCTATCAACTTCATACTTCAGTTTGGAAAACACACTTTATCAAGTGAGATGTTCCTACCAGTGAATTAATTATAATCTGCAAATAATCCTAAATAAAGAACAGGATACGAATCTATAGTCACAAACATTCAGGAAAAAAAAACTCAGTAATCCTATAACACGCTCTGTAACATGCATCTTTCAGTGTCTTGGGTGTTCTGAATAGCTAAGTCTTGTCACCTAATTGGTTCCAAATGTAAACACAGTAAGACAACAGAAGGGCTTGCACAGGTTTATGGTTGTATTAAAATATTTTGTAAGTGATTAAGATTTTCTTTGCCACATTAGCAAAGCTAAGAACCAGCTAAAACAGATTTTTTTCATCAAGTGACACTTGCAAAATGGAAAAACATTAAGTGATATATAGAATGAATTTTAAACATTTTCACTGCTAACTAGTTTTTATCACTCATGAAGTATTTTATTTCAGCAAAGGTAGCTTAAAAGAAAGCATTACCTTCAGAACTTATATTTATCCAGAAATAGAGTAACAGGAACTATATTATCATGCTTTTAATGGAGTATCCTTAAAGGCTGAACATGTACTTTTTACCTCCAAAATTAAGCCTATGAACTGTGTTGCATTCATTAGCCAGTCACTGGTATAGTCAGTCATCAGTCTTAGAAGATACCCACTGAACAGGCCTTCAAACTCTGTCCCTAATTACAGACTAAGTACATTTATTTCAGGAAACTAAGTAAAAAACTCTCTAATTAATAGGAGTAGAAATCCCATCACCATGCCAGACAGCTAAACTAGAAAATATTTAACAAGCCTGACTGCAGCAGAAACATTCTGGAGTTCAAAACATCACCCTTATGCAGTACTAAACACACCTTTAATTCTATTTTTCTTTTCACAAGACAGACCTTGTGTCATGTAAACAGAGTTAAAAGCCATTTTTTGCTTGTTCTTGTCTATCCAACACAGCCCAATACTTGAAGACTTTAAAACACAAAGCCGAGCTGAACCCAGGCTGGATTCAGGAACAGGAGGCTGCGTTACTCCGGCCGGGGCTCTCCCGAGGCCACGCAGCTCCATCACGGCCTGCCACGCCAACTCGCACAACCGCGGAAACTCAACAGAGAGGCCACAGGGTCGGAGACAAACCTCTGCTTTGTCGAGTGAAACGCAAGGATAGCTGAGTTATAAGTTAATACTGTTCGTCAGTCAAAAAGCCCAATGACTGGCTGGAACAGCAGCACATGCAGTGGTGGGAACCCCAACAGACCAAGTATTTCTAAGTAGAGAGGCTTAAAAAAAATGAGTAAAGGGCTAGATGCCACACATCTCATTGGGCTCCCCCTACAAGCCCTTCCACAGAGCTGCAGAGAGCAGGGGCATCTCAGCCACATTAAGTACGTATCAGCCTTGGCCTCCCCTCCAGAGGGACGGCAACGCTTCGTGCCACGAGCTAGAGCCAGGTGGCATCAGATACCGAGGGGACAGAGGCCTACTCCATGACACACGGTTTGGGCAGACCTCTGCTGCTGGTGTCCTGGGAGGCCTGTTTCATGCATAAAGCCATTTAGCTTTTTGTTTTCTACATTATATGGAAAAAAGAGCACAACCTATCCTGCAGCTCCTGTCTCTATAACCCCCATATGAACACAGGCTTTGTTTACCTGAACATATATTATTTTGCTCCCAGGAAACAGTTGCCTGAGTGCAAAGGACAGATGAGAAAAATATTTAAGGCTGCATAGGCAGTTTTAAGTTTAGCATTTCATAACTTTTCATATATTCATTTTCATAAACCAAGTAAGACTGAGCAAGTGCGTATGTGTGCAAGCACATACACACTGAATCTAGTTATACTCTGGGAAAGAAATATGAAATGACAAGACAAAAGAAAAGCAACAGCTCTTTGCATACCACTTAAACTCCAATGAACTCGAACAGTGACTTAACGAACCCTGGGTTCTTTATTCTTCACTCACACCACGGCCTGCTGAGTCACCCACCCCTAGTCACTTCATTCCTCCCTTCCTAGCTGTCATCTGGGTCGTATGAATAACTGACGAGGAGTTCTTCTGTAAACCTTAGAGATCTAGGGGAAAGTGGCACTACAGCCATCACCAACTCTTCCTTCTCCCACGCTCCTTTAATTTTTTGCTAAGGACTTTCTCATGACTGCTTTCTGGGGGTTCTACTGGGAGAAAATATAGGAAGGTAATCCTTTAAGATGCCTCGCTCTCCCCGTTTTGAAAAAAGCTGGCAGACGGCTGTACTACTGCAAATATCTAACTTAAATTCTTGCACCTAGAAAGTCAAGAGTCTAATAGGTCTTGGAGTTGCCCCAGAAACACCGTGCTCTCGTTCCAGCCCCACTCCACAGCCCAGTGCTCCCCTGGAAGGCCTGCAGCCGCCTGGGCACCACCTGCTCACTGCTGCTCTTGCAAACATAAGACTCAAAAGAAAGTATACACGGGAAGCATACAATGCAAGGACGAAGAAAAAAGGCCAGCAGGCCATCTTTTCTTCAGTAACAGTCATGTGGAGACTGGAAGCAAGCATTTCTTGTAGTGTGCCTGCAAAGCTCCCGGCAGCAGGGACAGGGACCCTTTACCACTGCAAGGCACTTTGCAGACCGGACTGTTCCTCCTCCTGAATGTTCCCACAATAATTTATCTGGAGTTTGGAAGCATCTTATCTGGGGAAAATTTTTAAGTGCTGAAAAGAACTGTCACTTTTCTTACATTCATAACACCACTTGACAACTTGTTAGAAAACACTCAAAGGCAAATTCTGTATGCTTGGCCAAGATATATATATCAAAATCCCCCATAATGGTTACCAATTATGCTGAAAGCATCAGATCTGTAACAGAATGTTTCCTCCTTATTTTTTGTAAACCCTCCTGCAAAGCTGAAAATTCTATAGCCTTACCCCAAGACATAGTATGTTTTAGCTGACAGGCTAGTATTAACAGCTGAAAAATTTAACTTCACATCTCTTCAATAGCTAAACGCGAGAGGGTAACGTCAACATGGGTTTATGAAAACAGATCTTAGTTACTTTCTATTAAGATTATATTATATGTTTGGGCTGATAAAGATAATAGCATTGACATAATAAATTCAGATTTCTGTACTGCATTTGCCTCACATTAAGGAAGAAAAAGAATGATACAGAAAAAAATCCACATGCATAAATTGATGAAAAATTAGGTAACCAGTCACAAAATGTAAACTGTACATATAAAAATATATGCCCTTAATTATTTTCAAGAGGTTATGCCTTATGCCTTGTTCCTATGAAATAGTTTGCATTTTTGTAAACAACCTGAATAAAAGTACAGCAAAATTACTACTGAGTTTTACATTTTGAAAAGAATTAAGAGAACATTGAAACATAAAAATGACCAGTCAGAGACTGAGATCCAGATGCTGTGTAAGCAGTCTAAAAATGCTTCACTGATACCAGGGGGTATAACTCAGGCCAGAGACCGAACCGACACAGGCGTGCAGGGAGAAACAGCCTTGCAAAGCAGTGATTGCAGAAGAGGCGCAGGGAGGTCACTGCAGATGAACACAGCCCGCAGTGCTGCAGTAGTGAAAGGCTTACATGGGAGCATCAAGCATGAAAAGTCCCCTCTATTTTCCTTCTGCAGAAAGCACCTCCCTTCCCAGAGCACACATTTCAACTTGCCCCTTAACACGCGCGTAGTTCAAAGATGGGTCACAAGAACCGCTGAAGAATTAGAAATTGGCCCATACTCGGTATAACTCAAACAAGTTCAACCTGCACAGTTTAGGGTAAGGGATTATCTGCTTCACAATCTGTAAGCACTTAAAAACAAAGTTCATACAGGGAAAAGTCTCGTATCAAACACTCCGTTCCGCGAGTTGCGCAGACGCCTGTCAGAAGCGCACAGCTTTTCGTAAAGCACAGGGAAGCGCAGCGAGCTTCCCAGCAAAGACTTTGTTACTGCAGCCTTGAACATCAGGTCTGGACATTTGTCCTAAACGATGGGCTTCACTTCAGCCAGAAGAACTTGGCCTTGAATCACAGGTTCATCCAAGGAGCTCAGGGCAGCGAAGGTACAGAGCAGATGTGATTACGTGATGGCAGTGATTCCTTCAGCCTTGAAGTCTGTGAAACCCTGTTACAGGCAACAAGCTCCCAGCTAAAGTCTTGGAATACCAATCCAAATGCTATCAAAGGCAAACGAGGGAGTTCGAGTTTTGGCTACACAAGACCTCTGAAAACATGAAGTCAGCAGCACCAAATCAAAACAAATTTAGCCATGCCGAGTGACAGGAGTCACGGCATTCGATCACAACAAAGTTTGAAAACCTGGTAAGAGAAAAACACCCATTCCTTCAACCACATCTTGCACTGGCCAATCCACACTATGTTGCTTACAAGTCAGTGGGTTCACATCACCTTACTGCAGCTGTTTAATTAGCCAGACCCTCTAGTCCAGTCAAAGTACAGATTTCAGGAAACAAGGCAAAATTTCATATGCAGTATTTAACAAATAGAATCAAACTTTTAGAGACTCTACAAAAAGCAGTATCAATCAAAAAACTGAGAGGATAAAAATATTAATATCAAATAAAATTTTAAATATATATTATTTAAAATAATATAAAATATGATTAATTTCATAAAAGATAAAGAATAGAATACTTCAGAGATTTCCAATGGGAAAATTAGGACAAGAAGTAATGTTTGTTAGTTTGGACTTCAAACTAAGATTTTATCAATAGTGTAAGGAAAAGATACTGTAGAGACAGCATTTATCAAAAAAGGCTTGTTAAGTACATTTATTCATGTATATTTCCTACATTTACAAAACCCAATACTAAATGAATTTAGGAAATCAAAAATGTACAAGTCAAGCTATATTCACTCTCTAAGACAAGAAAAAGATTAAATATCATAAACATCATAAAAGCATAAGATGCTCGATCATGTTGAACATCAGTGCTTTTTTCTTTTGATTAAAAAGTGGTATCTTAGGCCCCGAGTGAATTTATAACAGTTGCCAACAGCGCACATATTGGTGCATCCCAGAGCATGCTTCTATTGACTAATGCGAAAAGACAGCAGTACTATCCCCTTTAAAAATTAGGCTGTTTCAAAGATGTCAGAAAGCTGCATTCCAAGAAATCTAGGTGTCCAGTCTTTATAAATCAAAGTTGGGGAGAGGAAAAAAACAGTGTTAACTGCAGGGATTTTATTGTGCCCTCAATAATAGCCCAGACTTCATCTGGCTTGATGACTATGAATACCATGACACATGATAGGCTGTTTACTTTATACTTTTCAGATAGTAGAATAACTTCTCCTAAATTAACACACAAAACTCCATTCCCCATCCCCACAATATGCCCCTTTCCCCCCCTCATCCCAAATAATCCCTAAGAGATCTGGGAAAAAAAAGCTTCCTGAATTCTAAACTCAATTTAAATTTTAAAAACATTCAGATATCTTCCTCTCTTTATTCTCTTACTCTCCCCCAAAAGCTCAGCAAACAGATAAAATGCAAAAGCATGCTTTACTCTACATCCATTACAAAGGAAATATATATAGACAGCATTAATCTTCGCTATTCTGTACACTGTATAGTGATAGATACCTATGCAAAGCAAATCAAAACAACTTTTCAATGTGGCTGGTGATTTACTTCAGTACACTATTCTTTACAAAGTACTACCAAACTGAAGGACTCATCCATAGTAAACCAAGACAAGTGTTTTTCTTCCTCTATTAATTTCAGCAAATAAAAAGATTAAAATCTCTTTGAATGAAGCAATAAAAAGAATACTGCATATCAATACCATACCAATTTGAATGACATCATCTGGTTTGATTTTTTTTTTTTTTTTTTAAGACAAACTGCACAGCCCACCAAACTTAGGTCTGCTTGGTTCAAAGTACATTAAACAAAACAATTCTATATTCTACAGATCATGTTAGTGCTGTACACTTTCATGAAGGGCTTGTAAAGAACAAATAATTTTATATTTTCTCCCAAAGACAGATCAGTAAAAGTTAACCTCCTATATTACACAAAAGATAGCATAGTAAAAAACTTGACTAGAAGTTAAGACAAATTACTAGGGAACTCTTCCTAGTTTTCCTATAACTTAAAAATGCTTTATAATTATTCTTTAAACTGTCCAAAATTCAAGTTTTTAATCTCTCCTTAGAGATTTGCCTATTAATAAAGGCCAATCAATACACCCTTTCAAGATTGCAAATGCTGATCTCTCTGAAGTCCTTATGGCTTGCACAGCTGGAAAGCTTTTCCTTAGTATGAAACAACAGCTTAATTACGAGTGATGGGGAACCAGCAATTCAAGCAAAACATTTGCAATCACCAGCAATAATGGATGCTCACTGTCAGAATGTAAATCCTGTAAATATGTTTCCCACAGTCCCCAGGACAAGTGACAGGAGAGTACACAGAAGGGCTTCATTGGTCAACAAGTTATTGTTCAATCATGGGGAAAATGTTACTTGTACAGAAGAATTAAAGTACAGATGTTTGCAGAGTAGACTAGGGAAAAGAAATGAAGGCAAAAGAATACAGTATTTAATCATGTGCCAGAGGACATCACTAGTAACTGCCCTCACCCTGGACAAAGCAGTGCAGAACTTATTCATGCAGGAAAATGTTCAAAATTTATTGAAATTTAAAGAAAGCAGACATCCTTAAATGACCTTGTTTACTTTTGATTTTTTTTCCAATGAATTCATTGCTTCAGTATGGCACCACTTCCAAAACACCAACTTAGCTTGCCCCTTCTCCATACCTTAAGCCTAAATCTGTTGGCACTAGGCAGTTTCATGGTCCACTAATGCAGTAGTGCACCCCACCATCTCTGACCATAAAGCTGTCAGGATCACAAGAATGGTTACAGATGCCATAAAATGAGGCTTAGTGTAAGGATGGTAAAAGCATCATCAATAATCATTTTCAGAATTTTGCTGAGAAATTTAAAGAAATTGGTTAATCCTTTGCAAAACAGCACTAACAATAGATTTCAGACTGCATGCATATTCATGATTCTCAATTTTAATATTCTCATCATTTAAATGTGTCAGAACCCAGCTTTGTGTTTGAATTACATTGTTGCTGTTTGTTTCTTTATGTATTTTCTATAGGGATTTTGTCAAATCCTAGATTAACACAAGAGACAGCAAGGCAAAATGGGATTGGATGAATGAATCTCAGTCTGATTTAATCAATCAGTAGAGTGATCAGAAATTTGTTACCACTCTAGATCTAGATGATCTGCAGAGGTCCCTTCCAACCTCAACTCTTGCCAAGTAACTGAGCCAATTCCACCCCAGCATGGCTGTGTTGTCAGCAGCCCATACATCTATCGTTTAAAGGCTACCCTTTTTGCAAGGTCCAAAAGGACACTTAAAAGGTGCAGGATGTGCCAAACAGCCAAAAGGCACACTTTTTCTTTAAGCTTCCAAGCTTAATCAGCTTTGGGTTGTGTTTTAAGCTCCTCCTCTCCAAATTATGTGACAGAAAGGGACAACCGCAAGTCAGCTAGAAAGAGGCAGCTCTTCCCTGAGGAGGGACCCCCAGCACTGCTTCCCCAGGGCAAGGCGTCCCAGAGCACTCCTGCTCCCTCCCTGCTTGCAGGCAGCAAGAAACAGCTCTTCCCAAACCCTCCTAACATGGCCTCTGCTTCGCACTGAACCTTTGCTGTGTTACTCCCCTGCCTGCTCTTCTGCCACTGGCAGTATGGTGCCAAAGAGTGCGAGTTTCCATCATCACCAACGCTGAGCTAACTGCCAGCTTGTATGTCTTTCTCCCACTGACTTGAAGTAAGCGGTCTGGCTCACACACCCCAGGTCACCAGAATGTGGTCACCAGGCACTGCTCCTCCACTGCCCTACAGTGAACAGATGCTAAAACAAAGTTTAAAGCAAAGAGAGGAAGAAGATGGAGGATTGTGAAATAGTATTCTCCTTTTCTGGAAAGGACTGCTCAACTCTCACGGGTTAATGCTCACTCACAATTACCTCTCTCTACCACCCTATCTGGGGCCTGAAGCTATAGTTTTACCTAAATTTAGAATTCTGAGAATTAAGTATTAGGACTTATGCCCACTTCCAAGTAATCCATCTCACTTAAACCAAATGATCTCCCTTGGGCACTGCTGTCTTTTTCAAACCAGTCAACCTAGAAGAATAACTGCATAATAAAGTCAGGTAAAATACCACACTAAATAGCACAAATAAGGCATGCAAATATCTTAAAAGCTTACATAAAAGGGCAGGGATGTCTTTAAAACCCAATATATTAAAATCAAAGGCCAGTCATTCACAATCGACTATATACTAGTCAAAGCATATGCTACAGTTTTCATCTGTGCAGCTTAGGTCAGAAACATTATTCTGCCCATTTATTTTCAGCTAATAGCTATGCTAAGGTAAAAGTTACAAAGAAAGTTCAGAAAGACATCATGAAAAAAATTACTAAAAATCACTGTGTAACTGAAATTTTTTATACTAGCATGCAACACAGATCTCTATCAATAGATTTACTCTCACTTAAAACTTTGAGTGATTTGGAGCCTTCCTACCGGCTGCCAAATGAAAGCTTTATAATAAAATACCATACCTGGCACTAGGGCTCATTTCTCAGCCACACAAGGACCATGAAGTGTTTTACAGACGCTAACCATGCCAGACATCACAATTTTCAGGATGAGGCAGATGCAGTGAGAACTCAGAAGCATTTTAGAAATCCCAGGAAGTCTGACCTGAACTTAGGCTACATTTTCGCATAAAATTCCCATACAGGACTATACACCTACATGCAATGCAGTTAGGCACAGCCCACCCAATAGGCCTGGTGTGCCCAGAACATGCTGGATTTATTGTGAATTTGCAGACTAATACACAAACACTTGAGAGTTGATCTGAACATGAACAGTGGCTGCTTGCCTCAGATCTCTGGACATCATACAACTGAGCCCGCCTTTTCCTGACAAGATAAAACTTGCAGATGCAAAATGGGGACATACCCTGGGAAACTCGGACACTTGGTAGCTCTTCTATTCCGAAGGAAAAAGTGCAGGAGCTCTACTTCCCTGCTTCTGGTGGTAACCGTAAGTCAAAGCTCTCAGTTCTATAAATCATTACCCTGTTAGTACACCAAGCAGCACCAGATTGGACATGCGCTTATTTGGCTTGTTTAACACCATCTGCCTTTATGCATGAAAGAACAGTTTGAGTCATGTAGATGCTGAATTACTCTCCAGAAGAGCACTAGTGGAAATGATTCATGCATTTTATTAAGTAATATCATACATGTTCTGTTATCAGAAGCACAAGAACCCATTTTTGGTTAAGGAAACATTGTCAAGGTCCATTGGACTAATTTTGTCCAATCTTGACACAGGAACATATGGAAAATCATGCCATGGGGATTGGTGGTAATCTCCTAAGCAGACGTTCTTGCCATAGGAAACATTTAAACGGAAAGTAGGTGTGACTTATGAGATTGTCCGCACACATAAACCTTTCCCATAGCAGAAACACCCTTTCCATTCAGTTCTCACAACATCAAGACTTTCAAAGAGAGAAAGACAAATATATAACTTTGACAGAGAAAGAAAATGGCAAATGCCCACTCATTTTGTGTCAGTATAGGAAAAGCCGTGTGTTAATGCCTAATAAAAACAGCCACGATGCTCCAGTAAAGGGTTATTATTCCACAAAAAATACCTCAACATACAGATACTTCAGTAAGCAATTTAGAACTCATTTGCCACTGTAACATATCAGATTAGTTTCTTTTCTTATTACTACTATCTCTCTCAACCAACCTTATGTTAATATCCAATGATTTTTTTTCTAGTCTATTTACTCAGTTGCTTCACTAAATATGCAGCCAGTCAGTAACAGGAGACCTATTCTTAAAGATGAGGCTTTGTAGAAAACTAAATATTAACTTCAGTGTTGTAGCTTGAGCCAAAAACTGTATTTTAATGCTACATTTAAGTGTTGTATCTTGCTCAATTACTATCAAAAACCACCACGTCTGTTCTGATGGTATAGACATCAGCTTTAAATTTTCAGATTAAACTGAACAGAATCTAGCAAGAAGGCTGATACATGGTTCTCAGTAAGTTTGTGTCTTCTGAAGCAGTGACCTTGGCAAACGCACTCAAATATAGCATTTAAGAAAATCAGGGAAAGGCTCGTAAGCAGGCTTGCCATACAATGTACAGTTAACACTTCAAATTAAGTCTTAGAAAGACAAACTGAAAAACCTTTTAAAACTCTATTAAGAAAAGGGAGGGAGATTTTAAACAAAATCAGAAAGACAGCAGGAAACATCAAAGTCCACAGAGAACACTGTCGCTACTTCCATAGCCATAAAAAGCGAGGCTGGGTAAACTAAGCATGACAAAACTAGTTCACGTAAGTCCCTATCGCTTTGGGCTGGAAGGCAAGCCCCAGGCGACGGCGTCAGGAGCAGTCAGGGTGTTGCCAGCTCCTCCTGCAGGTTCCAGTTCCTCTGCTCCACCTTCAGCCGTTGGGAGGTTTCCTGACCTCAGCTGCTGACCAGCCCAGACCCCGGCACCTTTGCAGGCTGAGAAAGCCAGGCGCTTTGCTTGCACAGAACACCATTTTACTTAAACAGAGTTTATATGTTCTGTGCTGGATATGCAACCAGATTACACCAATTTATCTTTGCTCTCAAGTTCAAGATTCCACTGACATTGGACATTTTGGGTTAGGTGTTTCTTGATTTATTTATTTTTTTCCTCTTAAGAAACGCCCAAACTCTGAGCCTCTAGCTATTGCCAAAAATCCCACCATAAAGAAATTTATAACACAACCAGCTAAATTCATAAGCTGAAAGCCTTCATGGCTTATGAACAAAATGAGAGCCTTTCTTTCTGTCCTTTAAATGAGAAGCACTATTTGAAAAACAAAAGGCTTCACTGTTGTAGGTATGTTCAAAAAACACCAATTCATGCAGTTGCACACCTAGCATAAAAATTTGAGGATACAGCAAACCTTAAAAAAAAAAAAAAAAACAAGGACAAAACAGCAGTAGGGCAGCAATACAAGCAGTTAAAACAAAAAGGATTTCCAAATTAAAACATCTTTTTCATGTTTCCATCTCAGTATTTTCCATTTTATGTTAGCATGTTGCAGCTGCTGGGTGAAATCTGAAAACTTTCGCAACAGGGCTCCTGAGCTTTTGGAAGAAGTCAAGCGTTGGCTCAGGCTCTTAGTCGAAAGGAAGAAGGGTGCATTGTCTTTTGGAAACATCACACATTGGATCTTCCTAGGTCAATGAGCCATTTTTAATAGAAGGATACATCATATTGTCTTGTTTATAAATTCAGCAAGCTTCATCTTAAAAGATTTCTTGCCGTGACATTCAGAAGTAAAGCTGTACTAAAATATTATTCCTCCTCTTAGTTTAGTTTATTTATGGCCAGTTTAGACACCCTCCTTGTATCTAAATGCCATCCTTTAGCTTTCACAGCTCCATTCTTTCTACTGTGTCTTCCACGTTTTGACATTCTAGAGAGCTACTGCATTCCCTCTTGGTTTTCAGTTTGTCAGGCTAAGCAAGCTAAGGTCTAGCCTCAGTTTTATAAACCAGGTCCTCCATTCACTTGATCACTTGTATCCCTATACAACAAATATTCTTCCTTCTTGAGGACAGTGACCACAACTCTGATGGCATATTCTCTGCAATCCAGGCAGCTTACTGCTTATGTGCCTGATTCCTTCATATGTGAACCAGGGACATTTTTGCCTTGGCTAGGCTATATTTGAAGTTGCACTATAAGCACTGCACTCTGTGAAAACAGTTCAGATGCTTAATTATATCAGTGCAAATATCTTTAAATTGAGTTGTTGGCAAATTATGACTCATGGGAGTTCAGTTTAGTTCACTGCACCTTTACGAAGACAAACCTAAATTTATACAAACCATGTGCTCATTGAAAAATACAGCACTTACAGACCTCACGACACCAGTAAAAATGCAAGCCTTATAACCCTGAACCAAAACCCTAGCACGGAAAGTGGAGCTGGAAATGAACACTAGTCCATTCCCTTGCTCCAAGACAGAAGCAATGACTTCCAAATTACTCTAGACAGACCCGTATACAACCTCCAGGGAGCCTCCCTAGGTAATCTTTGTCAGTGCTTAACTGTTCTTGGTTGGAAATTTCTCCTAGTTGTCCAATGTACATCTCCCGACAGTATTACTGAAGATTAGCTATCCTAGAAGAACAGTACCTCACCTTAGTTATTTCCTCCCAGACTAGACAAACCTAATTCTTTCCACTGCTATTTACAACCACATAGTCTGGATCTATGGTCACTGTTGTAACTCCACTCTGGATTGTAATTAGTCCACGTCTTTCTTGAAGAGTGACCCCTGAAATTTCCACCAGATAGCATGCAGATAGTGGTCCAGTGAAGCTACAGGTTTCACATATTGAGAGAGGAAAATCAAGGAACATCAGTTTAAATCAGAGTTCTGGTATGCAACCCCATCGCTGACATATATCCCCACTTTTGGAAGGATTAGAGACTCAATAGATCAAACAGATTCTTTTACTGATTCTTAATGCTAAATCTGAAAAAAAAAAAAAAAAAGAAAAACAGATAGCTTTTAAATGGTGAACAGCCAGCTGAGATCACTACGACTGTTCAAATTTCAGGCTAATTTAATTCACTTGCAGAATCTGCAACACAATAATGCTCTAATCCATTTTCTAGAAAAACTTTAAAGTATCTCAGTGTACTTGCTCTAAGAACCGTGTGACAAGGCACCCCCAAAGGAAAATCCAGAAAAGCCTTTGGACATTGCGGAGAGGCTCATACATCTCAATTAGACAGCCCCTACAACAACACACCAAAAGAGACTGTGCTGCTCATGTGCATCAGGCCACTTTCCTTTCCCAGCGATTCTGTTCATAATTATCATCTGAACACACTCATTCCCTGCTCCCCCCCTCAGCTTTGTACATAACCCCCCTGCTTTCAGCTCCCCACAGTAAGCAACAAAGTGACCTTGCTTTTCTCACAAGAGTAAGGAAGGAGTCATACAAGTCATACACAGAAAAGGTGCATCTTAGATTAAGAAAACCTGAGGGCAGCACAGACACCAACTCACACAAGGCAAAGAAGAAGGCTCATCTCCTTTGGGATTCAATCTTAACTCGTAAGTGAGAAGAAAGAGCAACTTGGGCATAATGTTACCCAGTGGGAAGAGATCCTCCAAATCCCATCTCATGTTGAAGAATCAAGCCAGCTTCAGCTCAAGGGAAAGGGCAAGGACAGGGATTCAGACAACCCCAGCAGAAGCATCCGTGGCTCTGCCCTTTCTCCAGCATCACTCTCCAGGAGGGCTCCTCATTGCCTCAGACTTCCAGCACAGGAAGACTCAAGGTCTTTCCCTGCCACAACAGTCCACTCTCACTTACCCCAATCCCCTCATTCTTCTGCACCCTTAAGAGTCCCTGAGTCACTCTTCTTGCAAGAAGCTTACATGTGTACAGTTTATCTTCTTTTGGAAAACACAGAGTGCCTTCTGAATTTTCTGCTGCACTCAGACTACGTTATCCCCTCCCTTACTCCCTCAAAAAACAAAACCAAAATAACAACAACAGCAAAAAAAAAAAAAAAAAAAAAAAAAAACACAAACAAAAAAAAACCAGATTGCTGAAACTTGTTTTCCTTTTCACAGTTTATTGACAGTGGTCAAACTCAACCTGACACCAGCTGGCTGTGTATCAGTTTAAAGGCTGCTGCATATCCCATAAAGATAACCGGCTCATAAGCAGACCAGTAGGCTAGAAAGTTCTTTGTGTGTTTGAGCCATTGAGAGCTGCTGTCAGCTGCATGGCTCCTTCACCAAAAGCTGTTAACTCTTTCCTGACTGGCACTATCCCTCAGCTGTGCCCAAAAAGCAGCAGATACTATGCACACCTTTCGGGTAGCACACAAACAAGAAGTCTGGAACAATCACTTGCCCCTTGCCAGGTATGATGGAGAAACACCAGTGTTATGTGTTTGGCACAACTTTCTTAACAAGTCACATTTTAGTTATCCTGCTATTCAGTAGCAGCCACAGCAGTCATTGCTGTCCTTTCTATCCACATTATATAAGTGTACCTCTGCCTGTGGACAAACTTCTCCATTACCAGCTTTAAATCACGTTTTCCCAAAGTACATTCACAGTAATTTTCAGATGAAGGAACATTAAGGACTCACTCTTGTGAATCATCATCTTGCCTTAATACCACATGTGATCTTGTTTTCAAAGTCTGCATTCACCAGTATGAACTATCCCACTCACCAAGAGAAAGTGCTTCAGAAGAAACAACCTACACAGACTGAGGGAAAAAAAAGTCAGCTTTTAATGACAGTCTAAATTGTGAAAGTCAATGGCATCGACTGGCTTTGTGGTATTCCCAGACACCATTCAGCTGCTTGTGACAGAGCTGGATGGAAGAAGTTGGACCACTTCCCCTTGCTAGGCTTTGTTAACTGCTTTCACATACAAGAGATTAAAACCATGTATTTGTAGTGCTATTTTTGAAGTTTGTTTCTGGATTACATCAACATCAGCACAAAATATTGCAACTCTGTTTCTGCTACGTTTTCAGCTTCAATTCCTTGTTATCTCCCCCATTGCCCTTTTTCCTTCCAAATACAGTACAGCAGCGTTACAAAATCCAGTAACATATCACATTTCATATCCCAAACAGTATAGCACAGATGCATACAGAAATAAGCCTGTGTCAGATCCTACTCAACTATCTTCAGGATCATTTCTGTATGTTCAAACTGGGACTTCAGGCACTCCTGGCAGACAGCTTTGCTTCCTGGAACCACGGAAACTAGTGTAGCACATGCCAGAAATCCCATCCTTTTTCAACTCCAAGTCATTATGAAAAACTGGGATTATTCTGATTATTAAGTAATTGGACATTCCATCAAATTGGAAGAATATTATTTCTAACTCATATGTATATATACACACACACACACACACACACACGTACTATGAAGTTACAAAATACACAGAACAGGTTTCACAACTCATTGTCAAAACCACAGAAGCACGCCTAATGTTCAGAAAGGATCACATTCAGGTGCTAAATGTAGAGACTAGTCATATTAGAACTAGTATTTTTATTTAGCTATGAAAACAGCCTTTTACGAATTTTTTCTTTCTTTTAGGTTTTCTGATGAGAGCAGAAAAAGTCACTCCCCGAGGCTAGGCTGCCCTGCCAATCGCATCTAGCGCTGGCCGAGAGGCCGCCCTGCAGAGCACGGCTTTCCCCCTCCCGAGCCAGGGCACCAAGTGTTTGTCGGTTGTTGTAACGCACTGAATTCTAAACGGAAGTACACAAGTAATCACGAAAATAAAGCAAACGGAGGGGAAAACTCTCAGAACATTAGTGTTGCAAGAAGGGAATAATAGACACATTACTTTCATATATGTTCTCATATATATATATATATTTTCATATTATACATGTATTATTTTTTTATATATAATACAGATTTGTTGTTTATTTTGCTACAAAGGGGAGAGCGAGAAGGAACGAAACCACGAGTGCCTGACATGGACTAACACCCAAACTCCATCCGCACGCAAAGCGGGCGCCTCGCGCTCCCACCAGCGCCGGCTCGCAGCCGGCGGGCGCCCGGCGCCCGCAGCACCGGGGCCTCGTGGCCGTACTCCCGCAGAGCCCGTGAGACTCCCCGCTTCCAGGCGGCTCGAGGTCACGCGTTCCCCCGTGCCAGCGGGTGAGCCAGGCTCCAGCGCACGGGGCCACCGGGGTCCTCGCAGCCACCACCAGCGACCAGAGCCCAGCGCCATGGGTTTGGACAGCTGCACTTGAGATGAAAACAGTACCTGAATAAATTCCTGCCTCACAGCTCTCTCTCCAGCTGAAGCCAGTGAGAAATACTCTTTTTCTTTTATCAAAGAAAATATTTAATTTTCTATTTAATTTTCTTTTCATGTTTTTAACCTCAAACAGGCTATTTTTCATTAGCTAAAGAGCATTATGCAGAAGCATTATGTCTTGCCTTCTCTATAACGACACTTGGATTTGAGACAAAATTATTTATTTATTGGGGTAAAGTTAGGAAAGGACCTACACAAATTTGCAGGCTCTCAGGAAAGAAATTTTGACACATTTTAACCTAGAAAGATAGGAAAAACACAGATGTAGAGAATATTGGTAATGTCCAAAATACAGACATGCAGCTAAATCTAGAATAAGAAATCTTTTCTTTTAATCTCTCTTAAGTCATTCAAATTAACTAGACTGCAACAGGGCTTACTGAAAGTTATAGGAAAATGTTTTTTCAGAATTCAAATATGAGTAAATATTTTTTGCGACACTAGTAAACATCCTGAGGAATCCCTAGCTGGAAATACACAGAGGAAGTACAGCTGGTTAACCTGGGACAGCCTCTCATCATTTACTTGAAACTTAAAAAGATCCTATTTTACTTATTATTTAGAGCTCAAACATGCCACATGGAAATTGCTTCCATAGTTTAGATTCAGAGAATCATTCACTGCATTATCCACAAGCCTTGAAATACAGCAGTCACAGACAACTTCTTGAGCAGCAACGCCAGGAATTTGCACCACGGAAAGAAAGGCACAGAGTGATACAGGACATCCAAGACGCCCGTGAGAGGCGCAAACAAATAAGGGCTGCAAGACCGAACCAGCTGTTTACCTCCCCAAAGTTGCTGGATTGCAGCTATTATCTGAAGGTTGAAACATCTAACTTGCCATCCTCTTGCAAAAGAAGAAACACATTTAAAATCCACCACAGGGCTATATGCGTTATTCCAGGCTTGAGAAGAGGATGCAACTAATAATCATCATCTTATTATAGCTTTCATATGTTGGCTGCTGTTCCAAAGAAAGATGGATTAAATATCACCTTTGTTTGGTTGGCCTCCATATTAAAAGCTCTCTGACGACCTTTCATTCCTAATAGACTTTAAAAAAAACCCTATTAACTACATTAGGTAAGGTCTTGGTCTTCCAGAACAATACCCTGAAGAAAAATGGTTTCAAATTTAATAGACAAAAATAGGATAGGATATACATACATAAAAATCAAGAACTCTGGCCTGTGAATTCCCTGTTTAACCGTATCAGTGCTGTAGGTTCCTGCAGTACCTTATCAGCATGTCTCAAAACTAACTTTCCAGAGCAACTACACAAATCTGAACGTCACAGATTTCCAACCTGTAAATCGCAGTGGGAGCCCTTGATGCTGTAACAGACCTAAAGACGTCCTCCCTGCACCAGGCACACTCCCAGCACGGCAGCCGCTGCCAGCGGGAGCTTTCGGGGCAAACAGATAAAACAGTAAGGAGACAAGAAGAAACAAATAGGAAGACCAGGTAACGTAACACTAAGAAGTTTCACATGGAGGTAAGATTTTGCAGCTTATTAAATACCTGCAACTCTTGCAGGCTTAGCCCTTAATAGGATTTAATACTTCCTACTTTTAACTAAAAAGGAATGCCATGTGAAAAGGCTAGCCATAATCTGGGGTTTTTAAAAGGAGACAGGAGGTACAGTAGTATGAAATAAAATGCCCTCAACTACTGAGCTTTCAAAATACAAAAAAGGTGTGTGTGGGGGAACCCTTATTTCTTAAATGTCTTTAAATTCACATAGCCATTTCTAGAACAGGAGAAGTTCAGGTAAAGGACTCTGGGAATTTTCTTGCCAAATGCAAACTGAGACAAGGTTAGCTGAAGAAATTGTTCTCAAACTCCTTCTCCCCAGAAGTTTCTGTGGAAGCCATGTAAATTCTCTAATAATATACATATAAAAGGTGCATTAATAAGACAGCATTTCAGGAGTTAGCGCTCAGCGTGTATTACAGACCGCAAGCCACCCGTTGCCCCCAAGACACAACGTGCATTTCCTACTCTGCAAAGCAGCACATCACAACACATGCCAGTTCAGCTGTCTCAACTCCCTCACCCAACTATATCATATCACATCCAGAAGTTTTCATTTCTTTCAGCTCTTTCAGTTATCTTGGTTATAAAAATACAATGTTTTAACAATTACTTTATTATTTACTATTTGTATTCCTGCTAGTTTCATTTCTGCACACAACCTACCTATGTTAAATTTCTGATGAAACATACCTTCGCTATATTACGAAAGGAGGTTTGGACAGCAGCCTCTCCGAGAATGAATTACTACCAGCAAGCTGTACTGAGACTTTTGCTTCAACAAAACTTTGGCTTTAATTTAACCTTAAATGAGAGTGTTCAAAGACCACTTCCTCTTAGAGTGTTAATGCTCTAGTAACAAATATCCTTTGATTTACTGTAAATATCATTCTTTTTTAAAAAAGACTATCAAAGTTGCAGCTCAGAAAAGTTCTAAGTAGTTAAATTCTAGGTATTTTTTTAAAAAAAAAGTTGCTAAAAATTATTTAGTAAAGGACTTGCAGAAGAAAGTGTAAGGCTGGATTAGCCTTGCAGGCAGACTCATACGATCGCCCAAGAAGTCAATGGGTAGAGTACCAATAGATAAATAAATATTAAAGAAGGATCAGAATCTAGATATAGATTATCATCCCAACCTTATAAAAACACTAGAGCATTAAGATCAAAGAAAAACTTCTCAAGGTGATTTATTTAAAATACCTTAAAGAATGGTTTTTAGAAATGTGAATTAAAAATTAAAAATAACTAGAAATCCTGAAGAATAATGTTTTGACTCCATTGAAGCAAATGTTTTCGTGCAAACCTCCTTTAGAGCCACAATTTCATATTAAGATTGGATTTCTTCAATTTCTAGCATCTTATGGTAGGATAGCTCATGACCAGCACAATCACAGTATGCCAAGGCTGATATATCAGTTACAATGTAAAGAAATAGTTAAATATTTCCAAAGAGTATGGCTTTTGTCCTTCCTATGCAAAATTATATCTGTACAAGTTTATTACCAACCTAAACTATTATGGATACTTTTAAAAGAAAGTACTTGAGAATTAATAAATAAAAAGCTTGTTTGTTTTTTTTTAACTAGGCAGGCTTTGCCCACCAGAAATATATTCACATTCTGCACTACTTACACTACATGCCCCCTCCCCGCCCCACACACACACTGCTTGATTTTGAAAGCCTGCAACCTTTAAAGGGGCTTTTAACAAAGAAAAAAACTTGTCATTAGATGAGCTATTTAATATTCACTCAAATTAGGACGACACGGAGCATTTTATTTTCATGCATTTTTCCTCACTTGTGCAAGAGTTTAAACCTCCTTATAATAATTCCTATTGCATGCATTTTTTCTAATTAGCTTGCAGATATATACACCTGCAACATGCAAAGACCAAGCAAACAGTAGAAACTGTTGCTATGATATGAAAGTAAACAGCAGCTCAACAGGCGAGAGAAAAGCAATCTAAATCAAAACATAGCCATCACTTTCCAAATGCTTCACTCCTTTAGGAGGACTGTTACCAGATATATACCACTGCACTACATGGCAGTCACTTAACAGACCAAATAAGTGGCATAATATTCCTTAAAACAGTTTCTTACAGAAACATGGAACTATTGGATTTTTCTCTGAAAAGCAAGGTAAGCATTTCAGCACATATTTTTCACCTGCACATTTAGGATTAAGAAGCCTTTCAGCTGAACCTCCCACCCTTACAGCTGGATGTTTCACAGAGTTAGAATACGCTATTCTCGCAGTCTGTTCCACTTTGTGTAGGTTGCAGGTCTCTTGCTACAGGCTTGCACACTGCAGCTGTAGAGTGGATACAGTTGCTTTCATTATCTCTGAGGCACCTAAGAGCAAATTATTCCTTCACTTAGATTGGTCTTTCAACATAGCAAGAGGAACAATATTGCAAAGACCTGCCATCACCACATCACTAACAATTATTTTAAAACCAGGTAAATTGGTGTAGCGATTCTGGGCAGACCGAAGAACAAGCACAGCTGGTCTGTGGATGTCATTACATCTCAAAGTGCAGAGCAACCTTGAAACATACAGCTTGCATATAATGCTTATTACATCAAATACATAACTCTGAATCAGCAGTTTTAAAACTTTGGTACTCCTCTGCCTCTAGCTTACACAAGGTATTTAAAAGTAGTTTGCAATTTTTTACTGCTCCTCCTTTCTTTTAAAAAAAAAGAAAGAAAGAAAAAGAAAAAAAGAGCTCATTAAAATGGATGAACAGGCTTCATTAGCAATTATCCATCTTACTGTCTTAGAGGTCTATGAGTAATTATCATTTCAGTACATGTAGGATCTTCTAGTTAAACCAGTCCTTCCATTTTCCAACTTATCAGTTAACTGCAATCTGTGACAAAGCAGAAAATGTTTAATTCTAACATTTCAATCTGTTTCCTGTCAAAAATACACACAAAACTATTTATATGTATATATATAAAACAAATTCAATATATATTGTTCAAAATTATGCAATAATGATAAACAGTGATTTTTTCTTTTTTGAACTTAATTCATCCATGCTGGGAAGTTATTTTAAAAACAGGTTTCTGCTTGAAGCATTCTACTACTTCCTCCATATGGATTACATAATAAAACGGCAAATACTATACAATATTATATTTATATATATATATATATACACACACACACACACATTCTAATAGCAGATAAATACTGTGCACAAAGTAATCTACATCTCTGCAAAATTTCAGATACTTTAGCACACGGCGAAGCCTTTGGCTGTTTTGCCAGGCTGTCAAGCAACGCAGAGCAGCCGGTCACCTCTACACCAGGTGCTGCAGCAGCAGCTAGCTCGTGCAGAGGGAATCGGGTGTTTCCGAACGCCCCCCTGCTCCTGCTCCCACCCTGTGGCCCCGCAAGGCTGCTCCAGACAAGGCGAGCGGCCACCTTGCAGGAGGCAGCTCTCAGCATGGACCGCAGCTTCTGCTACAACGCTTGCCCCCTGTTGCCAAGAGTTTGGCACCTTTCACAGGCTAAAATTTAAGAGGAGCAAAAGGAAAGGATCAAGAGAAAACTCATCACTTTCTGATTTCTAGCAGTTGTCAAAAAAATTCAAAGGTTGTATTTTATTTCTAAGGCTTTGTTTTTTCAGGAAATAAGACTGTAACGACACAGTGTGCGGGAGCACACATTCATCTTCCCTATCCTCCACAGGACATTCAGACCCTCTAGCCTGTACAGCAGGGTAATGACTCATATGAGCAAAACACCCTCCAAGTTTCATGGAAATTGATAGAAAAGGGAAAGACGAGTTCTCCTGCTGCAGCCACTGAAGGAAAAATTGCAGAAAGAGCACAACCCTACCAACTGCAGAATCCACTTAAAAGCATATTCATGAATATCTGAACTGTGACAGAGGCTTCACAGGGAGTTCACATCTTATTAGGTACCAAAAATTCCAACTACATGACAACTTCATTAGTTACACTACTCACAGAAATTATATATATAATGAAATATATGATATATATCTTCAAAGTACAAAAGTCATGGTTCATTAGAAACTGTAGAGTTCTAACACAAAGATTAACTTATTGGAAACGTTTTAATGGCTTTTTTCCCTTCCTCTAATAGATAACTCATAATTTACACTTCAGCTCCTAAAAATCAGAGGCAGCTTTATTACATGCTTTCTTCTTTCCAATCTTTAGTATTTGTATATTCAGTCATACTTAAGTTTTCAGTTGCTTCTAGGACTAAAAGAGGTAATGCAACTAGGATAGTGGATACTTCAACAGAAAATGATACATAAATTAATTTTACCATTTTTTAAAAAAAAAACATTTTCAGTATGCATATTGCTATATCATTAGCTGCAACCTCAGAATTAGGGTAGCTAAGCATCAAGAGGGCAGGCAAAAAGATTACAGGTATCCATCACTGTTAATCTTCAGAAGATAACAGCTGTTGCACAGTAAAATGTTATGAAATGTCTTTATTTCATCTCACCAGATTCCGCCTTGTTTTCCTTTGTCCATAAATTCTGATTTTAACCTCAGACTGACCATCACATCACAGATCTTACAAATGGGAGGTTAAGTCTATCAACTGAAATCTCAAAATGCACAAGGTGGCTGGGCAGGCTGGGTTAAGGATAGCTAGCCAGGTATCAGGAGTCTCAGCTGAAGAGTGCTCTCACCATACAAAATCATCAGCTATCACAGCTGTTCCTGTTGTTCTTTGCTGGACAAAGAAGCAGCCAACAACACACCTGGGACAACTGGCTGATTATATTATGTGAAACAGCATCTACTGAGATTAATCACAGAAGATCATTTGATGCAATTATGAGAAGAATGGGAGATGAAAAAAGAGCAAGCGACAGAGACACACAGTGGTGCAGGAGGCGCTGAAGACCAGGACTGTCAGCGTACAATTTTGGAGGAAGAGGCAGAATGAAAGGAGGAGGAGGACATGAAACTAAGTTTTTATAAGGCTGCACCCACTTTTAATGAAGCCTCCCTAATACCACAAAGGAATGCAGAAACTGAATGATGAGTCACCCTATAATCCCTTCCCTAATTTGTGACACAACTATATCAGCATCAGTCACACCTCTCACAGTGACTCTTTGGGATCCGTTTTCAGGTCTTAGGTCAGTAAACTGTATTTTCTGTTATATTCTACTCATGCAAATCTAATTTCTCCAACCTCCAGTTATCCAGTTTCAGTAACTCTCCATCTTCATACTGAAAGATTTCTGCCCAACAAAGGTGGCACTTTGGAGCAACGTGTTTTACAAATTGAACAGATGTTCAGCAACATCAAAGGGAGAAAAACATGGCTAGAAAAACATCAGTGGCAAATGCTGGTAAACATCCACAATCCCGATTTTTGCAACACACAAGCGTTTTTGTACATAGACTCCATTGCCTCAAGTGTCTCACTTCATACGTAAGAGTCTGCAGCCCAGAAACAAAGATATTTATAGAAAAAGTATTCTTTGAAATCTGCAACTGAATGATAATAGAGCTGTTCCCCTCACCCCTGAACCACCTGAGAGATGAATCTAAAAAAAGTATACACATACTTTAATCAATGAAGCCTTATATTTAATACATTCACATTACTTAGAGGCAAATTGCCTGTCTCTAATAAGTAGTGTCAAGCAGTGGAAGAAAATCCCACAAAACATCTATCATTTATTCCAGAGACTTAAAGACATGCTGGATCTCATTTCCCCTCTAACCTTGCAGCAAGGATCTACAGTTATCTCCTCTGATTTCCTTTTTTTTTTTTTTTTTTTTTTTTTTTAATAAAGAAGGAGTCCAGTGATAGCACCTACTTTATTGTTAAGTGACAAGTAAAAGAGGTATTGCTTGAGTCTCCTCCCTGCGAGGGGAGGACCGAGGACAGCAAGGGAAACATAGTAGCCCACTGCACAGGAGAGTCACTCAGCAGACTGGTACGGTGGGTCCATCCCCAGCCTAGACACTGTGTTTGAAGAGGAACAAGAGTGACCAGCTGTTGGATTTGGGTTCCCCTATCATCACGCTACCTCTTCTGGGTGCTACTCCTAGCTCATGCAGTCCATACCAATCCATGGGCCGCGTGCCCAACAGGAGGTGAAGCCTTTACAGAAACTCACCCTAGGTGCCCAAGTTTACCACTGGCTGGTAAACTTGCCCAACACTGGTCTGAAACCAAGCTCACCAGGCAGTCCTCAAGGTCCAAAATGAAGATACCAGGGTGAGTCTGCTATTTAAAGACAAAAATGATTGTGGTGACTTGACAATGAAGTGACTTAAAAGCTCTCAGCAGAATAATTCTTAGAAGAATTTATAGCTCAAACTTATTCCAGGTAACTTCAGTCCAGTTTAAGGCCCTGCTATACATCTAAGGATCAGCAAGTTAAAGTTAGATGCCTTCCTCTCTCTCCCCCCCTCCCCCCCCCCCCCCTTTTTTTTTTTTTTTTTTTTTTTTGAAGAAAGTTATAGAAAATGCCCGTTTGTCTCCTGGAACGGCACTACGAGAATTTTGAATTAATAAGACCCTTACAATAAAAGTAGCTCCAGAATAGCCAATTATGTTCTCCCACCACTTGCCCTCATTTTCCTGTACCAAAAGTTCCTAGAGTTCACAGGCTTTAGTTAGGCTGAACTGCCAGACTTAAAACTCAGTAAGATCAGTGAAAGATGTTATACAAGTTATTACAACTTGTACAGCAAAATTAGCAACCTGGAGGGAAGTACAGGCTGATACTATATCTCCAGAGGCATGTGCAAAGAAACATGTGAAAGGAAAAACCACAACATGCACAGGCAAGGTCACACATGGACTACAAGCAACCATTCCAGTGCATTCCTACCAACTCATTTTACCTAGTACCCTGTGGCTTAATATGAATGGTTATATATTTTGTTAATTTTATATATACATAAACATTAAGTACAACGAAATCCACTTTTAGTAATGATTGCTGTGTTTGCCAAAGGACGAGATTAATATTCTTGTCCTCCATTAGTAATTGAAGGCAATATAAGCTTCTTATTGCAACTGAGAGAAAAGCAAGTCTATTTTATTAGTGCAACACTCGCCTTATTATCTGCAACAATTTTCAAAACAAAAGAAACATTGGTAGGAAATAGAAACAAAACAAGTGCAAATGCACAAAAACATGGCAATTTTTCTTAATTAATCAGCAAAACCTACAACAAATTGAACAAATATTTGGAATCGATTTTACAAGACCTAGATATTATCCAATGCTTCAGCAAAGAGCAGTGCAGTTCTGCAGCAATGAAATACATCAGCTGGTATCTTTGTGATTCCCCTCCGCCCCTCTTCTATGCTGTTCTCTTTTAATAGACCAAATTGATTCTGCTCAGTCAACCAGCAGATCTGTTAGCTCCAGCAAGTACAACAGGGCACTCTAAATGCTGCTTTGACTGAAAAATTCCAGAGAGCATCAGGAAAAGCAATGTTAAGGAGTTGCTCAGTGTATAAGCTAAATCTAAAACAAAGACCATAATTTAATCCTTGAAGCACATGCCAGGGAAAGGAATGCATCCATTTCAGAAGCAGACCTCAGCAATAACTATTTTATATTTCTACTGCAACAGAAAGATTCAATTTTCAACATACGAAGTAACCAACCGCTGTTTGTTCTTTTTAATAAAATCTCATTTTATAGAGTATCAGCAATTTTGGTTTATTTGGCTAAATAAAAAGCTGCAGCTATCTGTACAGTCCCACTATGTTTTAAACACTTAAAACATCTCAACAGGATGTTTGGATGAATACTGATAATCCACGCACAGAGTACATTACTGTACTCCATACAGAATCACAGTATATTAAAGCCTACATGTTGCTAAACAGTTAACACAAAAGGCAAATTAGATACCTACAAGCATAAACATAGCTAGAAAAGAAGTCAGAACACATCATCGCTACAGATTTAAGTTTTGCTTCTCTGGATTAAGATGAAACAAAAAGCTTTAGTAGCGTTCAGAAGAGCTGGACTACAGCCGGACTTTCAGAATCTGAGATATCAGAACTGATAAATGCAGTAACTACATTACGGCTTTCCTATTTAAAAGCATTGTAAAAAGACTAGCATGTAACAGACAGAAATAGCTATTTTATTTGGAGCTATTTAATAATTTTCCCAGAAGAATCCAAGAACCAAATGTGCTTTAGGTTTACCTAACCAAAAATTACACTAAAATTCAAATTAACTTTGGTAAGGTGCTATAAAGATTCATGTTAGAATCGAATACTTCTTGAAGTGTGTTTAATTTTACTTTAAGAAGTCTGGAATGTAGTTGGGATTGAATTCACAGAAAATGGCCAAAAGAAGGAAAAAAAACCTCACAAATGTTATTTGAGCCTGTGTTCTCCCATCTTTTTCAAAGTTCATGAACAAGTGCTTTGTTTCTCTCTGTAGCAAACAACTGAAAAACAGATGGTACTAGGCTAAAGTTACTCTTTCTTTGGTAGTTTAACGTGCAGATTCTCATAATGTGGCATCTCATTTTACCCATTATTCCTACTGCATATTTAACAACCATATTATACATTCCATTATATTAACACAATACAGCAAAATTATTTTGCAGTAAATCAGTTATGCCACAACATACACAATCAGATTTTATCTAATACAGACCAAAGCACACATGCACTTACATGGCAGATTCTGAAGACAGAGGGAACAAATTCCATCAGCTCCATAAGTTTGCTATGTTGGAATAATGCCGTAGCCATGATGGGGTTAGACCATATGAGGCATATTTACTAGAAGTAATACCAGTTGGTCTAAAAGTAGTATAGCTGAGTGTGGGAGAAGGGTGAACTGAAAACCCAGGCATGTAAGTCCATTCAAGCCTGAAATAGGATATCTTCCAAAAACAAAAATCCAGATGAGGATACTACTAGAGTTTTTTTTTTTTTTTTTTTTTTTTTTTTTTTAAAAGAGAATTTTCTTTCAGAGATTGAGAAGACATTACCTCATCACCATACATACCAACTGCCTGTTTAGAATAAGTCAAGTCACTGCTAACAAACAAAATAATGTAAGAAATTTTTGGTGCAAATTCCTTGCCAGGTGATTAAGACCTCAGTACCAGTCCATCAAACCCTATGGAGGACAGCTGAAATTTTTCCTTATAAAAAGGCTCCCCAAATTGTTGAATGGGAGAAACATGTCATTCTGGGCTCTTTCAAATGGAGAAGAGTGCCCACTTCCTTCCAAGACATTTTCTAAGGATGACATGGGCATTTAGTGACTTCTTACGATCATCTCTGCTGCTTCCACGACACAGAAGAATAAGCAGAAAAGACTCAGGACCTCATACTTGCACCAAATTCTGTTTTTGTTTGTTTTTTTGTTTTGTTTTGTTTTCTTCCACAAGGGCATGAATGTCTGCAAGGAGAAACTCAGAGGAACAGCTCAGAAGCAATGCAGCATCTAACCCAACTTCAAGTGGACAGAATTCCCAAGCAGCAAGCTACCTTGGACAACCATCATGTCCTCCTGACATGATGGTTATCCAAAGTATGGAACTGATTTCTTTGGAGGACAGTATGGTTTTTATTCAGGGATATGAGAAGCTGCTTACGGTTTCAAAATTGGTACCCTTATACCACAAGGGAATTATCTAATACATAAAACAGGCTGTCTCTAATTTGTGGTTTATGTGGAAACTGGATTTGGAGAGATGTACAGGTACACACTGGGAAGAAAGAGCTACAGAGAGCACATGCCCTTTTTAGGTACAGAAAAACTTGCACACTTTTACCAAATGATCAGAGGCTTTCTCTCATCCACTCAACAGAAATGAAACAGAACTGAGGCACTGCGGATCTAGGACTTCTTTGTGCAACCCCCTCTTCTCCTCCTCCCAGATATACACCAGATACAGATTACAGACTTGAAAGATGATCTCCATCATCCTACAATTTTAACATCAGGTTCAGACTCCCACCTCCACCACAAAAGAGTCTCCAGACATCCATTGTTTACGACAAAACAAGGAGTTTTGTAGGAGTTTCAGAGCACATCACTGTAAAATTCACACCTAGCAGAAAAATAGGTTTCTCAATTCCAGATTAGGCAGAACAACAGCAGGAAAGAAGTTAATTAGTTCCTCCATTTCAGAGCTATGCAGAAACAGCAATGTACCAGAGGAAGGTTGTTTCTAGCTGTGTGACTTACTAACTCCACAGCACCAAACAGCTCCTTCCTTGCCAGATTAGGTTTCAGGCACAGTGAAGTCAAGTCTCACCAAGACAGCACTCATGTCTTCTGCTAGGCCAGTATCACTTCTTGGAAATTATGCATTTCCATATTTAACTTTGATTTCATATGTACAAACTTGTTCAAGTAGAAAACTGGTGTTCTGACTCTGCCTGACCATTTCAGATACTCTTCAAAAATTGCCTGCATAAGCCACTCATATTTCAAAGCAATGAAGATGTCTCTCCCAGCAGGAGTGCCAAGTGTCACACATCTCACATGACATGCATTTGGCTATCCTTTTCTTATTCCCGCAGGCTGTCCAGATATCGCACATCAGTATTTGCCTTATGTTTATGCTTTCTGGCCAGTCAAAGCTGCCACAACACCTACTCAAAATGCCAGCAAGTCTCCTACTGCTGGCAACAAATAGCTATGAAGTGGCAAGTCACTTCTCAACAAAAACCCAAATCTACCACTGCAGCTGAGCTCCCAAAGCACAGGAGGCTTATCAATACCTTAAGAATCCCTTCACACCCAGTCCTTATACATCAAGTCCCTCTGCTTGCATTTACTCACTCAAGAATGCCTCTTCCCAACCTCTGCAGCATCTCTAATATCTCAGATCATGCAAAAATCCTGGTAACTCCAACAGCTGACAGCAGAATTGCTATTGCCACCCTTATTTGAACAAATCATCACCAGAGCTACCGAACTTTCTTCAGATCCCTGTTATGTCCTGACCACAAAGCAAAGCAGCAATCACAGACCATAAATGTAAGCATGTTATATACATATTTAATGAGTCAGATCGCATATCAAATACAAGCATTTTCATTATTAAGATGCCAACTTCTAATGTCAACATTTTCCTGTCAGCTGTGTACAAAAGATAACCAAAAGGATCAAAAATATACTTTACACAAAGTTCTTGTTTTGTTTTCTAAAATCATTTCTTCTTACTGCAGTAAGACCACACATACAGGGTGAAAGGCTTAACTAGAATTAAAAAGAGCATACAACAACTACTCTCTAGGCAAAATGTATTCAAAAGAAAAAGGAGTCTTGTTTGATTCAGAGGAAGAATCTGAAGTCTGACCCAGGTCTATTTCATTTACTGAATTTGAGAAGCAGCCTATTAATAGTTCACTACCATATTCCTATCCAGCTTCTTCATGTCATTGAGACAGCTATACTAACAGACACCAGATATAGATATATTTTCATATTAACACTGTAAAGCAGAGCTAAACCAATTGTTGAAGTTTAAACAGCAGTCACTATTTCAAGAATTAACTTGAAACAGACAAAATTGGACCGAGAGTTAATTTAATATGAGCACATAGCAATATTAGATTCAGTCTTTCAGATACTGTTTCCCTCCCTACTTCTCCCCAAGGAATTTTCTAAATTATTCTGTTAACTTACACTATGAAGTTTGTCCAGCCGATAAATTAACTAGAGGGATAGTAAAATAACCTACTCTTGCAACATCAGATGAATATTGTCAGTGAACAAGGACACTATAAAAGCCAAACTAATTCACCAGTGAAAACAAAGAATTTGTTAGTTTTCCAGAACCTCTAGATTCTTGACATGGGACTGCAAGACATCCTCTTTCCAAATAATTTAACTCTAATGCAAGAAGTTACTTATCAGCTAGAGCACCAAAAGTAAACTTATGTTAACAATGCCCATTTTATAGGCTTGCACTTTTAATAATGCAAACATCTATCTGCTCACACAAAAACATTCAAGTCATTGATCCTCTGTGGTACTTTAAACAATTTCCATGGATACTCTAAGTTAAACCATGTTCTCCAACTTGCACTGAAATAATTTAAGAAAGAGATTACACGAGCATCAACATATTCTCCCCTATAAAAGGTAACACATTTAGAAATAAACTACATGCTTTTCCTCCCTTCCTCCATTCACTGTCAGCAGGGAAAGATGAGCTTTACAGATCTCAAATGAAAATTTGGCTTCAAGAAACGGTATCAGCCTTAGAAACAAAAATTAGTGAGTTCACACAGGTCTACCATTAACAGTTTAAAGTGTCCTTTATCCATCTTGCATTAAAGCAAAGCCTAATCTCATCCTGTACTTCTAGAATATTCATACCGCGCTACTAAAAACAGTTAGCTACTAGCTGATCTGAATGAGCTTCTTATTGAGGAGTAAAGACTAAGAGATTAAGAAAAAAAAAGTATTTGCTGTTCAAGAGCAACAAGGGCACCAGTCCTTTAAGTTCTTAAATCTATAATAATACTGAATATGAAACAAACCAAAAAAGTATTTGGAACTTAATTTCCATCTTTTAAAGCTCAGCTCTGCAAAAACTTGGAACTCCTAAACATCCTAGTGAGTTAAGACATACAGTGGACTTCTCCCTCTACCCTGCACTGCCCTTTTCAAATCACATGAATGAAAGATTGGTAATGACATGAAAAGGAAGAAGTGTCTCTCTCTCACATAGCTCCCCAAGCATCGCTATAAAGCCCAACACCTTAACTAAGCTCTGCTCCGGTGAGCACCTCAGGGCCAAGTGCCCTGAAGGTTTCTTGCAGTGGCTTGTGAACACCAGTTCATGGACTGGAGAGCACATGTGGGGCAACCAGCGCAAAAGGAATGGCTTCCCTTGCAGCACGCACCCACAGGCATTTCTCATCTTTCTGCTGTGGGCACAGAGCAGAAAGGAGGAGACCATCCAGCCTTTGTGTATTTGCAACAGACACAACTAAACTGAAACACAACAGAACAGAAGCCTCAAGGGTCCACAGCCAAAGTGAGAACTGGGAAATTCAATGAGGCCCTTGCATTTGAGATAGTACCGCATTAGATTTTTCTGCAGTTTCCCTACATGTTACCAAAGGGAAACAGGATGCACATTTTGAAACCATTCATCTAACTAAAAAGAATCTGCCTTGCCAGCATTATAATGGCAAAAGTCTGTATTTCTTGTTCATGACCTAACATTTTAGTTATGAGTACAACGCTGAAATACTGTTTCTCTGAAGCCTCACAAAGCAATAGTATGTCACCAATTAATTTTAATTATAGGTGTTGAAAACCTTAGAATGCAAACCCAGCCAAACTGAAAAAACATACTAATCCTCTTCCAATGTTTCAGTTTCAGGAAGGAACAATAACTTATTTTCTAGTTAGAAAATGACTAAAGCTTTCATGTCTTCTCAGATAAATCTAAAACCTAGATTCTAGTTCAGTTATCATTTGGATCCTACCCCAATCCTAGCTGTGATTTCAGATCTGAAACCTAAATCCATCTCTTCAATGAAATAAAACTACTCAACAAGAATGGCTCGCAAGGTCTTTGTATGGCCGGACCAAAAAAAAAAACAAAAAACAAAAAACAAAAAAACCCCACCAAAACGAACCCCCCCACACACACACTACAAAGACACACAGGCAACAAAAACTGGGCTGAGAAAACTGCTGAGCAAGGACAGAGGATTAATGGCTGTGCAGAACCTCCACGCTGTTAGCTGTTAACTCGCAGGCTCTACAGTAGCAAGCACGAGTGTCTCTCTAGAAGGAAATATGCCTAGTTACAATTTTTCTGAAAAAGGCCTTTTGTTTTTGTTGGTGCAAAATTGTAAAGGAAGTCGTTCTATGTCCTCAAAAGTATGTTGAGCAAGGCTTCTACCTTGTCTTTCGCTATGTGTATCTGAACTAAAATTTCTACAAAGATACAATGGCAGTGGTATCTAACTGGCACAGCACTTACATAATTTTCAAAATACCAATAATAATGGATTACTTCACATCACTCTTATTTCCACATTTCTGCAATAAAACACTCTAACTGGATTAACATAGTTGTATATTGGCCTCTGTAGTACTATTTACATACTTCACCTGGTTGCTTACTTCTTGCAAGCCAATCCTAAAAGCATAGGCCTCATATGATGATTAAAAATCTGCACGATTCAGTTAGTTTTCAATCCAGACCAATCTACTGGCTTTCAAAATTCAAACACAACCTCATGTTACCTGCCCTCTGGCATATGATTACCTCCAAATCTGTACAGCTAAGAGACATCAATGTTTAAAGAGAAACAACAGCCCTAAACACTTCCGTGGATCCTTACCAATTTTTCTAAGTTGCTGAGTAATAAATAAACCTTCTCTCTAAACTTAAAGGCCTAGAAAAAAATTCTGTATTAAATGAAAAATGTTTAGTCGTAAGATCAAATGTAAACTGAAGTACATAATTCTTATTAGTTTGCATTATAAATTTATTGAATTATTACAGGTAAGTCCTTGGACTCTACCATTAAAGACTCTAAACTTTTAATGCTCTCTTCCCATGCAGTTGGTGCAAAAATTTCTAAACATGTGTAATTAGGAGTAAGAAAACCAATCACCAGTTAAACTTCACACTGCAAATTTCCACACCCAACCTCTTTGGGTTTTAAATGACCAAACCAGTAGAATTTCAATAGAATTTGTTCTCCAATATATTTAGTAGTCTTCCATAGTTAAAGCTATTCTATTACAGAAAATATGTTAAAAATATCTATTTCTATTCCCCTTCTAGAGCATACTGAGAAAATCTGGCAGCAAAAAGGAATTCCTAATCTATGCGATTGCTCTGTTGTGACAGAATTTGCGTGCACTGGTCAGAATAGGCAGTTAAACAATATTGGCCTTTTTCTGCATATAAACATTCCCTCAGAGACGATCTGAATTATTTCCTTAAATGAATTTCAAGCAACTGCAGTTGCTTGAACACCTTACACATTCAAGACTCAGCGTCAAGCACAAGCCAAACAAAGACAGGCCCTGCCTGGCATGCTCTGCTCGCAGCACCACCGAGCTTGCCGAGTTCTCCTTTAAGTCTCCTTGGCAATCCTGCAGCTTCTCCCCTCCCTCCCCAGCACGGCTTGCGGGGTCCCCTCCGGATCCCCGCAAGCCTCCTGCTTCCAGCTAGAGAGTTAAACCCTCCTGCACCAGCGCTTCGCATCTGTGGCTTTGCGGCCTTTTAACTTGCCTGACTTCTATGGCTGTACATTTTGTATCAATGTCTAATAAAAGCCAGTAAAATAAATGATTATGAAGACTGAGAAGTGCTCCCTGTACTTCTTATTAAGGAAGCAGGGTTGTGGTGAATTATGAGTATATCGTACAATGAAGTCACTAGGGAATAAAGATCTGACCGTACATTTATCAATGCCTATCCCATGAAGTTGGAGTAACCTACAAACACTGTGTGCCATTAAAAAAGAAAAAAAAAATCTTACTTTATCACATTATTTTCTTGCTATTCTTAAATATTCCTGTAGCCTATAAAGCTCCAGTCCAAGTTTAGAAATCCAGGATTAATATTAAATTTTCTAGTTTCCACCACAGTGGTGCAATGAACTAAGACTAAATAATAGCTCAAGAAAAAAAAAGACTACATTAAGATTTTCTTTCAAACATGTTATTCAAGTGGCTGTTAACAACAGAGATAATGTAAGAAATACACACTAGAAGTTTCACACACAAAAAAGCATATTCTACTGCCATTTCTACAGAAACAAGAACACATACATTGTTAAAAGGTGACAGCTATGCCCCTAACCAGCAAAAGACAGAATTAGGTATCTAAAACTTTTTTCTCTTCAGATATTATGGGATGAATTCACTCTAGAGATCCAGAACTTGAAACAGGCCTTTCATTTCAAATCTTTGCTTTTAAAAGGTATTTGGATACCAACACCTTGACCTAACTGAAGCACTAGTTTGTAATATCTAAAAAAGGAAAGCACTCAAGTACTTTCTAAGTTATAATCCACTAGAAGCTTGCAACAGCCTTATTTTCAGAACAGCGGAGAGGGCAAGTAAGGGGGAAAGAGACACACAAGAGAGATTCAGTCATTGCAAGAGTGTAACATGTTGATATTTGGAAGAAAAGGAAACTTCATTTCTCCAAATGCCTTATATATATGCATGTAAATGTATGCACGTGTATATGCACATACATTTTTTACTTATATATAAGTGTGTGTATATATGTATATACACACACACACACACACCTGCTGCTCTACTACTAAATCAAGCTACTCCTGTCTGAAGTGTCAGTCTGAATTGGCCTTGGCAGAGCCTGGGGGGGGGGGGGGGGGGGGAGGGAGGGAGGAAGGGAGGGAGGAGAAACTCCGTTTAGCTCTTGTCAGCATGCTCTTGCGCATTCAGAGGGATTAACTCGTGACCTTTTTATGCAATATGACAGGTCCTATACTAACATAGGAGTTTTAGCCGTCAGAGACCAGTGCTGCGAGGGTTAAGCCAGGGAGGAGTGTACATAAGGTGGTAGATTGAGAGCCAATGAAAATATTGTGCTATAGTTAGATGCTGGATACTAAGCAATGGTGACTATAAAGGTGGCTCAAAGCTGAGCTCCTATAGATGACACCAGCATGTTGCCCTTAGCCTCTAGGCTTACAAAGCAGAAAAAAAACGCAGGAGGATCAGCTCAGCTTACCTGAAGTTCACACCAAGCAACTTCCACCCACGTCTCTGTGTCCAGACCCTTATAAACGGTTTTGAAGGATCCCCTCCCGAGTTCAATATCAAACTTTAGGAACCTGCCGTCCAGGGAGGTGGCAACTGCTTTCATATCGGCCTCCTCCTCGGGCTCCTCTTTCTTGGACTTGCCCTGATCTTTAGAAGCATCTGGCGCCTCTCTCCTTTCCGCATCTCTGCCAGTCTCCTTCTGCTCTTCGGCCCCCGCTATGCCGCTGCCGGCCGGCCCCGTCTTCAGCTCCGCCGCAGGCTCGGCCTCCGAGCACACCTTCTCGGCTGCCCCGCGCCCTACCTTGGCCCTCTCTGCAATTATCCTCCTGGTTTTAGGGAGCAGAATAATTTTCTTCTGATGCTCTGACTCAGGAAGGTCGAAAGCAGGTTCCTCCTGGTCCGAGTCCACCACGCTCCTCCGGAGGAACCGCTGATGGACCAATTTGGGGTCCTTGGTGCAAGGCACGCGGAGCGGCGGCGCACGGGCTCCCTCGGCTCCCGGCATTGCAGCAGAGTCCGCGTCCGCCCCACTCTTCCTGCCACCGACGGGCCCATCAATATTCATGCTCGTCTCCGCAGCCGGGGGAGCGCTGGGCTCGGCAGGAGCTGGAAACCCGCCACGGCCGCCGCCTCCTCCGCCTCCCCGCCGAGGTGCCGATCTGGCATCGCCCCCAGTTTCCATTAGATCTGAGGTCTCAGCGCCGGCCGCCGCCCCCGGGCCGGGGAAGTCACCGTGGTCCGCGCCCGCGCCGAGCCGCGCCACCGCCACCTGCGAGGGGAAGGCAGCGCCCTGAGCGCCGGCGGCCGCGGCTCTGCCCGCCGCCGGCCCCGGTCCCGCGCTTCCCGCGAAGAGCCGCATCGGCCCTTGAGAACGGCAGGGCTGCAGCCGGGCCGCGGCGAGCCAGGCTCCCCTGGGCCGAGCCGCGGCCTCCCAGGCCGCCGCCGGCCCGGGGCAAAGGCGCGGCCCCGCGCCGGCATCGCGCCCGGCGGCCGCGGGGCTGCGGCGGTGGCGGCGGGCGGCCCCGCGGGGCGCCGCGGGCGCAGGTGCGCGGCGGGGCCGCCTCACCTGCGGCGGGGGCGGGCAGGGCCGGCGCACAAAGGCGCTTACTTACGTGCGGAGTGGGGGGCTGCCGTGCTCAGCGCCATGGAAGGGGATGCGAAGGGCGGCGGAGAGAAGGGGCGGGTGCCTCTGCGTGTCTGTGTGTGTGTGTGCGCGCCGGGGACAAGGGCTGCCGTGCTGCGCCGTGCCGCGCCGCGCCGGCTCCTCAGCAGCGGAGCCCCGCGGCCCGCCCCTGCGCGCTGCAGCACGCCCCTGCCCGCAGTGCCGGCCTCCCGCCCGCTCCGCGCCCGGCTGCGCCCCTGCCCGCGGCCAGCCCTGCAGCAGCCCCCGCGGCGCCCCCACGGGCGGCCCCGCCCGCCCCACGGCCGCCGGCGCCGCGCGGCGCTTTTGTCAATGGGGCGCGCGCCGCCGCCCGCGCCCCAGTTAAGGCGCCGGCGCTCGATGGCCGCCAATGAGGCGGCGGAGGGCGGGGCCGCGCCCCCCCCCCCCCCCCCCCCCGCCCCGGGCGCCGGAGACAATGGGGGGGTCGCGGCCGCCGGGGCCGGGGCCTGCCCCGCGCTGCCGCTGCCCCTGCCCCTGCCCCGCAGGTGCGGCCCGCTCCGCCCGCTCCCCGCCCGCCCCGCCGCAGTGGGGTCCGGCCGGCAGCAAAGAGAAGAGTGCCGCGCCAAACGGCCAATTATTTTCCCACGTAATTAAAAAGAATTTCTTAGAAGAACCCGCAACTTCCTACTTGCTTGTCATTTTTCAAAATCCTTCTGATGTAAAACACAAATCAGGAATAACTTACTCATAACATTTGATAATGCAATAGAGCAACTTTCACCTCAGAACTGTTGATTCGAACACGCCATCTGCCACATGGAACCAGATTTATTTATTTTATTCTTTCATTGCTTGCAGGTTGGTAGCCTCCATGAATCATTCTGTGAATAACGACCTCGCAGTGCAGTATGACTGACAGTCAGTATTAGACTAGACTTGGAGAAACTTCGATGGATCTGAAGATCAAGCTCTGTTTCCCCTTAGGTCTGAGACACAGAAGCCTTGCCTTTTTTTTACACCTCCATGCAGAAAAATAACATTCAGGGTAACAAGAGAACTGAAATTTCATTCAGCAAGTAGACAGAAGAAAATGGGGAATAGTCTAGAAACACCAAATGCCAAAACTAAACCAACAACAACAACAAAAAAACACAATCAAGAAAAATATGGGGGGAAAAAAGCACTTGATCCAGCTACTTGCCTTTCACTGCAAGGCCTTTTTGGAGGAAGGCAAAGATCTAGACATTCAGATGAGGATTGCATCAGAAACTAAGAGAGAAGGGAAAGGATATCATTATTCTTTGCCCACTTTAATATTAGAACTTTGAGATTACTCCATAACACTGAGGAAAAAGTGCAAAGAACCCTGCAACTGAGGAAGATGGAAAATTATTTCCCTGATACAGTACTAGATCTTCTAGAATTGGAAGGATTCCCCTAGCCCTCCAAACAGGCTGCTTCCTCAGTGTAGAAACAGCATTTACAAAACAGAACAAAACTGTTATCAATAAAGAAGAAAACTCTATTCCTTTCAACCTGTAGGAACCAGCCTAAAGATGATTATTACAGAGCAGAGCTTCAAGAGTAGAACCTTGACCAGGAACATAAATGCTGCAGAGCTGCTTCGGAATCAGCAACATTATAACTCCTTACCAGCCCTCAGTGGTGGGGAAGTGAAGGAAGAACCATTCTCCACAACAGCTGAGTTATCTCCAGTGTTTCTTAGGTTGTCCAGTTTCAAGAAGGTTGCATATGTCCAGTGCTTTTCCCATATCCATCTTCTTACTGAAAATTTAGCATATTTTGCATGTCACAAACTTACTAGTGATCCACAGTCCAATGCTGTGAATTTGTTTACATGCACTGTGTTTTTTAATATTACTTAAACAAAAAGCAAAAGCTTCTTCACACTCCCACTCTTTGATATTTTCTGTACCTCTTTAAATTTGTTCAATGCATTCAACTAAGTAAGCTTAGATAGGAACATGTGTTTCTGTGCAGCATCAAATCTATAAGGGGAACAGGGCAACATTTTGGCTTTATTATGCATATAGGACAACATTTTAGAATGAATCTGGAACTGCACAGTCTAATCCATTTCTCTACTCTCTACCAAGAGCCTTTCCCAGCAAAATGATGCTCCTTGGCAGATAGAGAAACATTATTTAGCCCTCAGGAACGGCCTATCAAGGCCATTCAGGGTGCTAATGGCCAGAACCCATATGGCAGCTGATGACGGGAGTTCAGTACTCAGCTGAACACTCACCCACATTCTCTGTTTCAGCAGTCTCACAAAAGAGCTGCCATTCAAATGCAAATCCCTGCTTGGGGAGGAGAGCTTGACAGCTACATAGGATGGACTCTTTAAGGAAACCAAAAGAGAAAGACTGACACACTAATTGTACCTATAATTTAGCCAAACACCCCTTAGTTGATTTGAATAGAGTCCCACAGGCTCAGTTTTCATAACTTTTTCTGTTCCTGCCTTAATTTACCCAAAATGGAAATAAGCTATTGATTTTCCAGCTATCCTGATTTCAGCTCTGTGCAAGCCACTAGACACAAAGACAGACAGAGAGCGAGATAAGGGAACATTTTACTGTCAAAGGGCATAGAAAAGGATAAACAGTTACAGTTTTCCTGACTGTTAAAGCAACATCAGAGCAATCTTGAAATAGATGCATCACTGATAGCAAGTTTTTATGCAGGTGGTGTTGTAAATTCTAGCACTTTTCAACAAAAAGGTAGTCAACACATATATCAATCTTAATCAAGCTTTTGAGTTCAAGAACTGTTCTTGGTACATATGAAAGTCTAAATGTTCATTGCTGTGGATGAAATTCTCCATGCAAAAAGCTGAACAAGCCACACATTTGCCCCTCCCCGCCTAGAGAGGGAGATTTTCCTTGACAAGCAGGTAACAGCATTTTGTCATGACTCTCCTCTAAATGTTCCATTGACTGATGTAAGGAACAATCAGCCACTAATATAGAGCAGGACATCTTGCAAAAGTTAATAGCTAGTGTTATTTTTAAAGGGGGAGAAATAACCTTTTCTGCTAATAACAGCCATTATTTTCTTTCCATATTTGTTAGTTTTGAGCAAGAAAGTCCAGTTAACAGCTTGACTTTCAGGTTCTCAGATACTGAGACACTTTTTATTTGTTTAAAATAAATGTTTGCAGTGGACTGTGAAAACATTTATATTGGCCTCCAGGTTTCTATTAATTTGTTTTTATATACAATTTATAACTTGATTAAAAATGGGTCAAACACCAATTGAGAGCTACTTTTGATTGCATTGAGGGTGTACTTTTACTATTACACATGTGCTACTGACCCTAATGCAGTGTTATAATAATTGTGTTTTCTTTAAAAGAATAATAAAAATTTAAAAACTCAGTTTCAATTAGATCATTTGTGTTCTGTTCCAGCTATTTGTTTAAAGATACAATAGTTCAAGTCATCAAGTTAATACAAATTTATATTGCAAATACCTAAAAAAAAAATCTCAAGTTTGTGTGGCACAATCATGAACTACTGGCAAATTCACCCAGCACATGGATGGAGTAGGCCAAGTAGCAGGATGAAATGGAGAAAATGTATATGACAATTTAGAAGTGAATAAATTCCATTTATCTCTGTTTGCCCTCAGGTACAATAGTGGTCACAGTGCAGTATAAAATTCTAATGTACACGACAACGTTAAACTCAAACCCCTTTTGTATTTTTAATTCTTGAAAATTTTAGTAGTAGCTGATATATCTGATAACAGTATGATGCCACAACATTATCAGATTCCTTAAAATAGACAGACTTAATTAGGCTGCAGATAAAAACTACAAAATGTAACCAAAATGAAGCAGGAAATAGCATAGTGCCAAAATGAGTGCCCCATTCATCTCGTTGATATGCCAGGCAATGGTCATTTAAGTATTAGGTTGTTTAATTATTTTATTCTTCATACGATAAAAGTGAGGGAGTGCCTCATATCCTCACAGATTACTGTAAGTAATATGTTGGGTTTTTTGCACTGACAGTATCCTCATAGCTTCATGGACTTACTCAGGTGTATTCCCTGCCCCTGGCAGCTAAGTCAGCAAAACGAAACAGTGCACATAGTTATATTTTGAATATCTGCATGATTTACACAGAGCATCATCTCACCATTCTAATTCACGAAGGTAAGTTTATTTTTTAGACAGGCAGGCTATCACCTTTCCCACCCCAAATCTGACCAATGATTAATAGGTATTTTAGAATTACTGCATAATTCTAAAATTTGTATTTAACTGTTTGTGGTTTTGATTCCTGAGAAATAATGGCTTTGAGCCTGCGATAAACTCAAATGAACTACCCAGTTAATTTCCAAATGCCACTGGGTCATGAGCACCACAGGAGTCCAGACAGCATGCTGGTATTCTTTAAACCTCTCTCCCTCTTCTGGTACCATTTTCTATTATGAACCTAAAATACTGTTATGATAAAAATAAAATAGATGAAGTAAAATAAGGATTCCAATTAATGAGTCGAATGTGGCACTTCATAAAACATTTGGGACTGTCCAAAATGTTAATATTTCACAGAAAAGAATCAGAATCACAGAACAGTTGAGGCTTTACTAAGCTGCAACTAAGCACCTTTAGAGATTATCTGATCCAACCCTCTGCTCAAGTAGGGTCACCTAAAGCAGGCTGCCCAGGACTGTGTCCAGATGGCTTCTGAGTATTTTCCAAGGATGGAGACTCCGCAACCTCTCTGGGCAACCTGCTCCACTGCTCAGTCGCCCTCACAGTAAAGTTTCTCCTTATGTCCAGACAGAACTTCTGCTGTATCAGGTTGTGGCCATTGTCTCTTGCCGTGTCACTGGGCAGAAGGCACCGGCAAGAGTGCTGGCTCCATCCTCTTTACATCCTCCCTTCAGATTTTTATACACATGGATGAGATCCCTCCTTGAACCTTCTCTTCTCCAGGTTGAACAGGCCCAGCTCTCTCAGCTTCTCATGAGAGATGCTCTGGTTCCCTCACCATATCTGTGGCCCTTTGCTGGACTCACTCCAGCTGATGCCTGCCTCTCTTGTACTGGGGAGCCCAGCACTGGACCCAACATGTATCAGGTGTGGCCGCATTAGTGTTGAGAAGAGAGGAAGGATCACCTCCTCAGCCTGCCGGCAAAATGTCCACAATTATGTTCAGCAAGTCAGTAGCCTTTACTTCTAACTTTTTTTCAGCCTGAAGCTGTATTTTATCAAACAGTGAGTTTAATCCGTTGTGTTGGGAAATAGACAGATTTTTAAAGACATAATGACAACATCGTAATTGCTCATAACATAAAAGGTAAGTCATGAGTTATTCTATGTTTAATAAGAACAACAGGTGCTGTTCTCATCTCTGCATAATGCTGCCTGTTGTACTTAGCCCTTTGATCCTGTTTTTCTCCATGAACTGAAGAAGTGATGACAGTATATAACCTTACCGCACAAAAAACATTCCTTCGGGTAATAATCGTTCTAGTGAATGCATTCATTTTACAAATTAGAATAAGAACCAGTTATTTGATACTAGCAATGCGTCTATTCATCTGACTAGTTGCAGTGGCTGTAAACACACCACCATGACCAACAGTCAAAATTCTGAAGTACTTCTACTATGACATTAACTTCTACTCAGAACAACATATGCAAGGGTTAGCAACATAAATAAGTAGTGCAGAGACTGTGGCACACACGGATAGAAACAAAACAGCTGAAAAGTCAGTGTCTGTGCTCCAAATGCCCTTCATCCTCCACCGTCTTCATTAGAAGTCTCATACTTAGTGCACTGGCACTTCACTTTCATGCCAAAGAATTACAATAGGTAGAATACAGCACTAACTGCCTAAGAGGTATCACCACACAAACACATGGGGGCACTAAGTCAGCTTAGGAATTCATAAGACAGACAAAGAATTCTCTACACTCCCAAGATCGCGAGAGTACCTCACTTTTGGCCTTTTGGTACCAACTGCTCTGCTGCAATGCTGTAAGATCATCATAAAGTGCAGAGCAATCTGAATAAAACAGGTCCATCACTGCAACATGGACAAGGAGCACGAAACGTACATGGAAGGTAGCCACACACATTGTAAGTGCTATCACAGCAGTCATACGTAGTTGATTAGTACAATCATGCTCTTCTGTCTACTAATTCCCCTGCAAATGTCTGAAAACATCAGTCTAGGCTGTCTCCTCCCAGGCAGAATTGCTTGTACTGCTCTTTTCTTGTAATAAATACTACCAGACAGACACTGTGCATTAGCCAACTGCGCATACATGCTAGAGATAATTACCGCCAGCTCCGAATTGCTTTCAGAACTCCTCAGCGAAGTTTGTGCTTACTCTCACCCTCTGTAAAATGCCACACCAGAAAAGCACTGATATACTATCAGTGTTCAAAATTTGATAAATATATACAGTACACTCCTGTGGTAAAAACTTCATTCTCATCTGTCAATACAACATGACAAAAAAGAAATTTTAGAAAGTACCTCAGTGAAAAGAAACTGTACAGTCCCTAAGCCCTTCTGGCTTCCAGTTCCTAAGAAGAAGTCAGAAAAAAACCACTGATTCTCCTAAATCTAAGACTACCCAGGAGGACCCCTAAGGCCACAGCAAAGAGTTTTCAGGACTGAGTTCCCTCCTCTCTCTCTCTTTTTTTTTCTCTGCTTCTTCTTTGACAGTAAGAAAGAGAATGCATTTCAAACCTTTATTTCTCAAGACTGTACTGTATAGATAGTAAGTTTCTTACATTAGGAAGAATCACCAAGAATGATTGTTAGGGATACCTCCAAAAATAAATGCAACAAATCTCACACTTTGGGTACCAAACTCCAATGGCTGAAGTTCAGATTCAGTATCCTCAGACCATCAAATAGCATTCATCTGATCATGTTAATTATTTGTTTCTTAATTTAGAACAAAGAAAGCCCTAGGTAAGCATTAAAAGTCAGAGCTTAATGAGTTTTGTAGAGCAACTAGTTTATATTGCAAAGCAGGTATTTCAGACAATACCAAAGTTGAATTGGCATAATATCTTTGATTTCCAGATAGGCTCTGACCACAAGTGAGCAAAGTGCATAATTAGCCCACGTCCCAATTCTGTTCTTATTGAATTATCTTGCTATTGATATAAATGAAAGCAAGACTAGTTTGTCATAGAATCATTTTCCTTATTTAACTGTCAATCTGCTCACTGATCACATTTGTGGAAGCAAAGTACACAAACAAATGTGAGGTCTTTTACACACAGATGCACGTTTATGTTTTCCTTATTAAACAAGAGTCTATAAAAGATAAAATATAAAAGGTAATTTCCTAACACTAGCTCAAATGTGAAAAATAAAATGTTTACGACCCTTCTCTCATCCTGCAACTCGTAAATACCAAGCTCCTAATCTGATATTTTAACTTTTTGTTTAAAAAACTAAACATCATATATTTTATTTTTTTTTCAAGAAGAAAAGGAATGAGTATCAATTTTATCAGTAGCTAGGAATCAAAATCTTGCTCACGGGAACTTAAGGTATACTTCTGTTTTTATAACCTTAGTGGGGATATTACCAGCTTTCATAGTATACTGACAATTTATTATATAATCCTATAGTAAGTTTGCAAAACAATGTATGTGATAGCCTAAATCACTAAGCTCCACCAAGTGGCATAACAGAGAAAGTATTACCATAAAGCTAGAAGTCTATGCTTTAGAATGGTTTAAAAGGTAATTGTGAGCTCTGCTTGGGCAGTAACAAATAGGTATCTAGCTGCTTTTGTTTTCTAACTTATACACAGAAAATGAACAGGACATTGAGGGAAAGATATCCTATAATATAATTATATTTTAAATAATATTCAGTCTTTGATGCTGCAAATACAAATTTACTTTTCTATCATACTGGTTGTGAAGTTAATTGTGCAAGTGTCACATTCCTGTGCATAAATATTTACAGAATCAGTGAGGCTAAGAACATCAGGGACATAAACATCGGTTGTTATACATTTATATTCTTGCAGTACCTAAATAGCATCGGACACAAAAAGAATAGTGTTACCAGCATAGAAAACAAAGATGGCTGCTGCCCCAAAAGGTTTCCACGTTAAACGGAAATTAATCCATGTTCCAAATTAATCCATATTCCTTTACAGAAACACTAGGAAAAGTAAATTGCATGCAACATATGCTAACCACAGTTAGGTTAGGTTTCCTTTCCAATTCACTGGCCAGGTCTTCAGTTATAATTAGGCTGAGCCCCAAAGCTTGCCTGATCTTCCCAGTTGCATCAACTGATCTGATAATGGTACCATCTTCCTTAAAAAAAAAACCTTCACACTGCATAAAACTCTTTTTCTCTGTGTGAAGACAAAAGGCTGTTACTCATTTAAATCCATGTTTAATATCAACGCTAATGCAGTATTTTCCCCTCGTAATGAATTAATTCAGAATTGCGGTATTCCCCTAGAGCAGCATTTCCTGAGTTCTGGAGGTACCAGACAGAAGGGAAGAGCGCTCTGTTCTTATTACCACACATTAAGAGACTGAGGCTGAACATACCACAGAAAAGCTTCCAACACCCTATGACATGTCACATATTAATAATAAAAGTCCATTACAATCATTCATAATATTCTTATTAATAGGGTTTTAGGTGGACCATTATATATCATCCAACATTTTTAATTCTGAATTTAGCACGGCAAACAAGTCAGATGTATCTTCAGTGAAAATGTGATCAGGGCATAGAGAGAGAGCGCGCGCACACTGGGAGAGGAACAGTGTAACTTTGGTTCGTTGCGCTGTTCCCCAGGCTGCTGAGGCAGCACGACTGAGAGCATGGCTGCAGCAAGAGGGAGGTGCTGCTGCTGCGGCCAGCAGGCATCTCAGGACACCGGCCCACAGGGAGGGAGGGAGGGAGGGAAGGAGAAACTGAGAAAACAAAGGAAAACGAGTGGACAAAAAGCAGGGTAAAGCAAACAAGAGAAAAACAGGTACTGCCATCTCAAAGTATTAGGGGTAGACACCGTTAGAACGAGATTTGGATGTCTTATTCTACCAGAGAATCCCATTGCTCCACTCTTCTCAAAAAGTTTCTCTGCTCAGGAAATACGTCTTCAATGTTAGCAAAAATATTAGAAACTCAAAAGGTTTGATGATTGAGCATTTTTAAAGGAGTTTGTGTAAGACTTGTATACAGAATTTTTAAAGTGAGGAAACAATGAATGCCACAAAGCCTATGGATGTGAATGCAATAATCTGAAGGAATTTTAGCTATCATGCTCTCCAGATGGTAGCCTGTTACACCTTGCCATAAGTCAAATTTATCTTCAGGGCTGGGCTAACTATACAACTTTCAAAACATGTTTTAATTCTCATTCTGTATAATATTTTATCAAATAAAATATGGTCATCTTCATTTATCAGTCTCTTGTTAGTCAGACCAGAATGACTGAGGTCTAGTTAAATCCTATAAGTTATCTAAAAATAATACCAGATTTTAGTCTTTACCTGGGACAATTCAAGCTATTTTTCTTTTCATATGCTACTTGTCTATGTAATGTCAGGACAGACATTGAAAGAACTTTCCTCGCACAGAGAAGTAGGTATTACTATGTTTCTAAGGTTTAAAGATGAATGCCTTTTAATATAAAAGTTTCCTAGCAACATGTGTTCCTAGCCTAGACTGTATTCCAAAAACAGTGATGCTTTCAGAATTGTATCTATTCCCGTGTTCAAATTAGCTCTTACGCTATGCTGTTATCTTTACCTTTACAACCCATGGTATCACAGAACAGTAGTCGTCTTTCCCTAGGATCAGCTTCTCACTGTCTCCCATTTTGGTCTTACATATGAAGACATCTTCCCACCCTTGGTTAATATATGTTTTGTCCCTTTTTTTCCTCCATAACTCAGTAGAAGAGCGTCCTTGTTTCTCATTGATGTTGTGGGGATTATCAATCTCCTGAACTGCAGTTCTGGAGCTTGGTATTCAGACGGCAAACTCTCCAAACTATGGAGATATTTTATCTGCATGCGTAAAGCCAGGGATAACTTGAGAACGCTCCACACCAAAGCCATAACTGGTTCTGTGGTCTGCAGCACCCCATTTTTGAATGTTCCTTGTGGCCAGCAGTAAAAACAAACAAACAGCAGCACCTTTCACAATAGGAACTAGGTGTTGCTCCCAGAGGAATAAAAACAGCAGTTTTATCAATTCAGATTTTTAAAAGTGTTGGGAAAGCACTAAAGAAAATGAAGATGAGACTGGCAGGATTTCCTAGAGCACAATTTCCTCATGATGGTAAAACAACAGAGAAATTTGTCATGCTCAAAGAAAGCAAAAGGATATTAGCCAGACATGAGTTTTTCAAACTTTATCCACCTCATGACAAAGGAAACATATGTAACATAATCCCCCCCCCCTTTTTTTTTACTGTGTGACATCACATTCTCATACACTATCCTTCAGCTCTTTTGAAAGGGAAGCATAATAGAAAAAGTTATGGCAGGTCACTGAGCCTTGAGAAACATCTTCTGATTCATTGGTGCACAGTCCTCCTCCTCTCCCACTGAGGGCTTGATATAAGTGACAAACAGTTTTTTTACTTCCAAGGAACAGCACCCATCTGGGCCATCATGCTCCATATCCCAGCCCATTCCCTCCTATCAGGAGGAAGGCTTTCTAAGGGCACTGGTAGATCTTGGGGAATTAGTTACTGTTTTGGAGGACACCCCCTCACACATACACACACCATTTCTTTGAGGAATCAGGCCCAAATGCCTAGACTATAAAGGCATTTATAGTGCCTTTTAATTTAATTTAAAGTGAAGAAAGACTGCTGTCTCCCCGACAACCTGAAAAAACATTAGAAAGAAAAGTAGCATATTCTGATCCTCCACTGTGATCAGTGGATATTAGTAGAAAGAGATCTATAGGGATCAAGGAGGATAAAAAAAAAAAAAAAGCAAGGAGCATGCCTCACATCTCAACATGCTGACCTTAACAACTGCATAGTGGACTTCTGGAGCTTAAAATGGAAGTCCAGCTTTAATTTGTTTCCAGGTTCCCAGGGACATTTAAGGGCATGAGGCATTAAAAAATATAGAATTTGTAAAGGCTAAATAATAGAGATCCTCAAGGGGATGAAATTGTTCTAAGTAGTTGGGATATGTTAATGCATGGTGTCAGAGGAATATGAGGGCAGTGTGTTTTGGGATCGCTCCTTGCCAAACTAGTATTTTCCAGCAATTGGTCATAAGCAAAGAAATATTAGAAAATTGTGCAGTTTTCTCTTTGCTTGATTTTAATTCCATTTACCAGCTGTAAGAAATCTCTCTGTATAATACCTAGCCAAGAGGCAGACTGTCACATATCCTTATCTATCATATATTTCACTTATTATCACATTTCTCTTTCCAGTGATCATTAAAAGCAGCCCCAAAATGACTGCTACTAAGTGCATTTATTTTTGCATTGAAACTAAGAGCTAATCAGAGGGGTATGTAAACTGAACATTTTTTCTTTGTCGAGGGCAACTTCCTGCATCTGACTTGCACTTCCACTGTGCAGTTAGGGATCTCAGTGACCTTTCTCATTGTTGTTTGCAATGCCCTGATTTGTAGGGTTAAATAATTCGGGTGGAGCAAATCTAAAAGACATTGTTTCTAAGTTAAGAATGTCTACAACAAGGTGCTTCCAGTTTTGCACAAGTTATTCAACAGTTTTAACACAAAGTCAAGATATGTAGCAGAAATGCCTGGAAACAGTTACTTCCAACTATATCCATAAACTTCATACAAATACAAAAATGCTGTTGTGTAACAGTGTTTGCAGTTATTTTATACTTCTTTTTTATGAGATACAGATACTAAGGAATGGAGGGCAAATGCTGGTGAGAGATTGTCTCCTTCACAGTTAACGGGTTAGATACACCTCACCATAGGTATGGTTGTGAAACCTAATTGACTCCTCTCTGATTGACCTTTTGCAGTCCAGTGACACAAGACATTTTGAATTATGTTGCTCATAGAATGCAACAGAAGGAAAAGGACTTTCTTTTTCTAAAAGAAAAAAACTGACATTTTCATGCTGGACTCAAGTGCTTTGATACTGAGATGACAAGCACCTTATCTAGATTCTATTTCCACATGCAATTTTCACCCAGCAAGAAGCCTTTAGGCTTTAGATTAGATCAGACAACAATATGATTAGAAATACAGAAGGATATAAATCATGCCAATTCTAATTACAGATTTTCCATTACAAGCTTAGAGGTCTTATTTTGGCACCATTTTCCATATTGCTTACACACAAATTCAGCCAAAAGCATCTCTTCTTTCCCTTCTTAGTGCTATTTCATGCCCACCAGTAACCTGCTTCATGGCACATAATACATTAATAAATTCAAATATTGTGAGGCCATATTTTTAATTCCAGTGTTCAATTCTATAGTCATTCCTGTGTGCTACTACATGATCTTTGCCAGGATGCAAAATGTGTAGTTGAGCAAAACTAACTTTCTAGCCAAATACATGTTTTACAAGGTACTGCAATTCTTCAATATGCAAGTGTATACATGAAAATATTAAAGATCTGGTTGAAGTTAGCTAAAACCTTTCCCTTGTGGTAGAATATGGAGAGAAAAAGCCATTCTGGGCCAAAGATTAGTCTCTCAAATTTATTTTCATAGTTAAATTTTCATGGAAGGGCAATGAAGAATATTTTATTAAGCTCAGGTTACTGCTTTCCAAATATATTCTCTCATTTAAGGAATGTATTACTTTGACCAGTTACTTATTATTTGTATTGTATAGAACTCAGTTGCCTAATTAGAATTGGAACTCAAATGCAGAAAATGAACAAACATAGGTAAGGATGATTCCAACCCAAGAAAACTCAGAGCCTAAATATGGCGTGGCTAGCTCATGGGACAAACAGCACACATTTTCTCCAGCATTGGCTTATTCTGCATATTTTGTTCAAATGTTAACTATGAGTGTCAGCTTCTATCTTGGGCCACCTGCAAAGTAAACAAATAATAAAGACTTCCCAGTCCAAAGAGGGCTATATTGCACTATAATGCAATGGATAGAAAAAAAATTTTTTTTCTATTCCAAGCTTATATTCCTTCTCTGCTTCCTTAGTATGCAAGTATCTGCACTATTTCCATCAGACACACTTAAAGAAATTTCTTCATAACTCTTAAATTCATAAATTCATATTTGCCTATTGTGATATATACTACTAATTGTCTATACTAAATCCATTACCTGGATTTCAGGTGTTTTTCACAATACAATATCACCCATAATGTATCTTCAAAATTCTCCTAACGTTTGGTTCTCCTAAAATAAACTATTCAAAATAGGACAGAACTTTGAGCTTCACAAGCCAGCCTACAGGAGCTGTGTGAGGTTTCTCCTGGCACACTGTAATCTTTCAGTATCACAGAGTCCTTGTAGCTGTTCATAAGGGGCTATTTCTGCCCAGAGGCAGGAAGTCATCTTTAGCAGCTTGTGGGCTGTAGACAACTTTCAGTCATCATGGACCAGCCACTAAGGCTGAGAGATGCCTAAAAGTCTCCATGTCAGCGTAGCAATTTTCCTTCCTGCTATGTCCTGTACCAAATATTGCTCTGACATAATACAAAAATTGCACTGAAAGTCCAAGTGTATCTTTCTGAGCTCAATTTCACTGACAAGGAACGTAATCTTACTCCTCAATTTTGTTTTTTGTAGAGATTTTTGTTCTTACTTAGGTTCATGTTTTAAGCCTTCATTTCTTTTTACCTGCACTCTGGGTTGCTCTAAAAAAGTGTGATGACCCTGAGAAAAAGACAGTAATACATGCATTCATAATTTCACATTTTCTTTATAATTTTACCAGGTATTGTTATAATTTTTAGTGGACAGCTCTTTTCTGCTGCTTCTGCTCTCTCTGCAAATTAATGAGACAACTGTCATTAGCAAGCTTCATGAATGTACCACACTGTAGCAGTTGAGAAACCATTTTGCTCATTTCAGCAGTCTGCATTTTCATTAACAGTCAGTAAGGCTATTCCTTGCCCTATGGGGCTATGAAACTGTAAATAGCAGAACAAATAAGAATAGGCAGTCAGTCAAATGACAGAATATTAAAAAGGTTGTAAGTAGTACACACAATGCCAATATTGCATGTATTAGAGTGGGATTTCAGTAATAAGTGTCCCAGGTCCAAGATACTATCAACATGAGAAAACGGTATGGAATATTTAATCGAAGTAACAGTGAATTTGGAAATTAAAGAAGTTTAAAAGATATTTTTTTCCAAGACCCTAAATTCTTTTCCTGATGTAAGCTAAATTCTGTGAACACGATCAGCCTTTCAGTGGAGGTCTTAATGATGTTCCATTATATTAGAATGAAGCAGAATTAGGAAAAGCCTGTGCTGCTCACTCTGACTATGCAACATCATTTTCCCATGTAATGTGCTTTCCTTTAAATGCTAACATCCAAGCTCTGAGAAACTCAGTAAATAATATGTACACCCCTCAAATATGAAAATATACAACGGACAAATCTCCACATTAGTATAGAATCAATACATACTGATCAAGGGCACACCCCAGAGAAAGAGAGGTAGAGGGAGGCATATAATTGCACAGTGGCGGGTACACCAGTGGCTTGCGAGTCCACCATCCTGGGACAAGCCAAGCTGCTGCGTCACTGATCATCTCAAACCATGTGCAGAGCATTAGCTGTCCCTGACCACAAGAATGTCTGCCATACGACTAACTCATTGATTCCTTCCATCGCCCTCCTGAAAAGGATGCCAGGTCTTCAAAGACTTAAGCATTTGTGCTGCTTCCATATCTGTAATGAAGTATTGTTTTACTTCTAGAACTTTCATCTAAAACTGTATTTAACCTTTCAGAGCTACTGCCAGAATATCATTAGAAAGGAAGAAATCTGTGTTGCTACTGGAGACCAAAGTGAGAAAGCGATAATGCTTTCTGATAGTATCATCTAACATACTGTAAACATAGTCCTTAGCTATAACATTGACATCACTTGAAAAGCACCTTTTTAACTAGCAAAGCACATTTGTATAGCAGAATTGGACAGGGAAAGAATATAGTGTGCAGCTCTCACCACTAAATGCTCCAGTAGCAAGTTTTCAAAGTACAGGAATTTGTTAGCACATCACTGGAAATTAAGGAGAGGTTGATGTAATTCAGCACACATCAAAAAAAGTTAATCTATGATTTTCATTACATTGATGTACAATAATTGTATACAGGGTGATAATTTCTACAGAGTAAACATGCAGTTCTGTGCAAGACTGGGAGCAGAAGGCAGCTCAGCACTTTACTGAACTGGGCACCTGGGCACAGGGTCAGGGTCCACATTCCACCTAAGCTACTCAGCCTACTTTTCCTATCAGAGGGGTCACTTATTGGCCAACCAGTTACATCAGTTTGTTAAAGAGTATTGGACCGAAGTTGTCTAGACTAAGTTGCTTAGTGTAACTTGCTTAGCATTAGTAACTAAATTTGCTGAAGCCTTAGGCCTAAGCTGTGAACTTTCTTAAGTAAAAGGCCCCAGAGCCAGTTCAAGATGGAAAGATAAGGGACTGTACAAAGAAATAAGCAGTCTAGCATTAATGAGTGCCAGCAGGGAGATGGACTTTAATGTAGGACACAGAAGAAAGAAATAAAGGAAGCTCAAGACTGAGGACTGGATAGGGAAGTAGAAGAGCCAAACAACAATGCAAGCAAGAAGTAACCACAAAGACTGTTTCTGGATGACAAGATAAGGAGTAAAAGAACCATCAAGGGACTAAAAGAGCCATTGACAACTATGCAGAAGTGAGATAAGTAGTAAAGGACACACCTGGAAATTACAGAAAGGATCTGGAAGATCCCGAACTCTAAAATTACTGTTGATTCCGAACTACCACATGAAGGGGGGGAGTATTGAGATTGTAAGGGTATAACTACCCAGGAATTTCTTTGTTTGGGGTCCCTCTTCCGAGGCTCCCAGCTCAAGCTGCACATGCATAATCGAAATGCATTTTGCTTTGATTTGGCTTCAAGCTTCTGTCTCAGCAGGAACCTAGCGTCTGACCCTGTTATGGTGACTGGTAAGCCTAATTTTCTGTAACAAGTTAACAATATCTAGTGAAATTTAAAATATACAGCACAAATCATCAAAAGCACTAATTTCTAAAGGTGAAATAAGTTAAAGCTGTCATTTCTTTGAATGGAGGAAAATACTGTGGGAAGCAAATGTGGGTTTGAACAAGGATTCCTAGTTTTCTTCTGATCTTCCATTCGTTCTTAACAGGCACTTTAGGAGACATTATAGCTTGACATTTATAGTAAGCAGAATAATTAATGCTTCTGCTATTACTATTTGTGAATGGTTTTTTGTTATCTTGCACTTTATAAATGATCTGCTTCATTTCAAATGGTACTTAATATTAATTATAACATTATTATTATTCAAATGCAGCTGTAAACAAGGACATAGTGCATCAGAACTAAAGACCTCATGGTAGGCTGGAAAAATAGTTAAAATATGGGGCCATGTGTCAGTAGAGCCTTTCAGAGAGGCACTGCAATTAATTTTTGGCAGCATTTGACAACAGGGTACAGAGCATTCTTTGGTACATGTCATTACAAGTTTGAACAAGCTTGAAAAATAAAATATTTTGTACAAGATTCACTCAGCGTTGTTGTATATATGTTTAACATACAACATTTTTTCAGAAAGATGTGCAGAAAATAATGATAAGAATTTAGATGAGAAACATTTGTAATTTTTTTATTATTATTTCAAAGCAAAATCCTCATTCTTCCCTTTTGTGCACTCTCCAGCTACACTTGGATCTTTCACTATTTCATTTTGGAAGGTAGAATTGCAGTAAAATAATACCTCAGTAGGGAATTCTGAAAGATCTTTCATTTAAGCGTCTATATTTTCTAAAATGTTACTTCAGTTCTAGCAATAAAGTCCAACTTCAATAAGTAATTGAAACTGTATCTGTGCTCAGCAGATTGCACATCCTTGATCTGAACCACAGGAGAATAAAAATATATCTTTATTCTCTTCACTGAACTCTGATAGTTGAAGTCCGCTGTTCCTGCTAATTTCCCCGTTTTACAGCAGGATTAACTACTTTGTGCCAAATTCTGCTATCAGGTACAGATCCATCTGGATTATTTACTAAGTAACCGAATTGAAAATTATTTGTATCAAAGATATAAAGTTAATAATTTCTGGGTTTACAGCTTGCAGAGTATTTTTATACATATGACAAATAACTATTTTTGATATTGTGTACGCCCATGCCTCATGAAGATAGATTGCTATACTATTCAGAGCGCAAATATAAAGGCAAAAACTGTATCCTTAAATCCAGTTAAGAGCACTACAATAAATTTTATCCTTCATTCACATCTACTTTTCTTGCACCTGAATACCAATATCACTAATACCTCAGAGATCGTAGACCTACCCTCCTCCCCGACAGCTTCACACATCTTGTCAGCATGTGTTACCCATCTGTCTGACAGACCCTTTTCCTTCAAAACTCTCCAAACTGCTCATTGCTGTAACAGTGCATAGGCATACGCATCCACATCAGACCTCTTCAGAGCTACAGACACACATAACATCTGAAGGCTATTTACTAAAAAAGCCTAGAACAAATAATAATAAAAAAACCCTTGAGTTGAAAAAAAAAGTCTACTTTCCAGCACAAATGCTGCTCAGCCATGTAGATAGCAAAGACTTACCAGCATGTTTCAACAAAGTAGACAACATCAAGGACTCCATCACAGCAAAAAAATCACCACTGTTTGCAATGTGTCTTCCCAACATACCAAATACTAAAAGATAATGAGAAAGAAACTTTCTTCCTCCTTCTCCTCAACTCTGGCACCCAGTATCAGCAGCCTGAAACACAAGCTCTAAGCTTGCTGAGTTACTCTACTAATCAATTTGCTAGCTGGGACACTGTGATGCATACTGCATTATGGGAAGATACCTCTTCCCGGTGTCCTCTTTGAAGGCTGCTACCAGTACAAAGTAGGTAAAGCCTACATGGAAATATTCCTGAAAGCTTTCTTTTGTGAAAGGAACCGTCAGAGGAGCTTCACTGTTATACTCTTTCTCTATTTCCTCTTCCAGTCCTCAGCTTTAGCAGTCTTTTTCCGAAGACAAGAGGCAGCAGTTGCTGAGGTGCCCCAGGCAGCTGAACAGGAATCTTCTGAGAAGTTGGTAATAGGCTGAGCACATCCAAGACAGGGCTGTTAGCCCCATGGATCATATCCCAGTGCTGTGGTTCCCCTGCAGGCCTGCCAGAGGGCTGGGGAGTAAATAGTCCCCCCAGGGAGAAGGGCAAAATCTAGTGCTACAAAAAACCCTGCTACCGACACTCGACACTCAGTAGTGCTAGACAGGATGTGTGCCGACACTAGGCAGGATACAAGCACCCTTATGGAGCCTCGCTGCCGCCAGCAGTGAGAAAGCAGGGAGGGGGCTCACTGGCATCCTTCTCCCTGCCCAGTTCTGCGAAAGCAGCTGAGATTACTGCTCTTACATTACTATTACTATTTTGCACATTACTATTTTGCCATACTGGGGAGTCAGTGTGAGCTCACCAGAGGAGTGTTATGTACAAACAAGTGATGTTTGTAGCACTTTCGTAGTTACCATGAAATGAAAGCTCCAAGTTCTGACCTGCTAAACAGATATGGACAGTTAATAAGTATCATTCCCAAACACTGTGGCATTGAGCTGTGGGGATTCCCAGGGCTAGCACAGCAAGGAAGAACAAGGTGCTGGGAATGCCAAGGAGAGTGCCAGTGCTAGTATAAACAAAACCATTATACAGTGTCTCTCTAACAGATAAGGGAAGATCATGGAGAAAGTACTCCTATAGTGTCACACAGATACCTGAAAGGAATTCACTTTGCTTTAATAAAAACCCTCATAAATGCTTTACTAGCATTTTTGCAGGTAGTTTCACATCATCAACCTGATTTCTGTCACAGAACAATCTGACACAAACTTTGCAAAGTTACCTGTTCATGAGGACACTATGTAATATGTCATGAAGACACTGTTTTTGCAGAAAAGTAATATAACAGCAAAGGCTACAAACTTTCACAATCATGTGGCTATATTCAATACTTCTTACAACAATTTAAAACAGCTCTTTTGGCTTTTCTTTTGTCATAATAGGTTTCTTCACTTCCAGTCTGGAAGGAAAGAGTATATCTTCACTTGAATTATGCCCCTCTAGCAAAATGAATTATAAATAGATGTAGAGCAAGTGCTGCTAAAGTGAAGAGGGCTTTAAGCTTGTCTACCACATTTGGTTTCATAATCATGAACATACTGTTTTCCAAGATTTAGCCCTCCTCTTTTCCATTCTTCCAACTCAAAAATAAGCCTGTGTTAGATTCTTTCATAACCACCATATGGTGCATAGAGAACCTTTCATATATTTGCAGTTCCTCAGGAACAGCTCTAGAACTAAATAACAAATTTGTAAGGATGCTGGCTCTATGAAAATCATACAGACCATCTTAAACAACATTTAGTGGCAAGTTTTTTTTTAGTACTGATAACATTTATTCAGAAAATATGCAGCGTCCTAAGACAAGTGGCTTCTCAGTGCAACTGTCCATTGACTATCAGATTTGATGTCTTTTGATTTAAAATATCTGTTCTTGATGAAAAGGTGTGCGAAAGTGCAAGATTTTGCTTCATTTCTCTAAGCATATCTCTTATATCATCTCTTATTCATATTCTTCCTGCCTATCATTTTTCTGTCTCATTTCTTACCTACTTTTCTCAGTGGCTTTTATTTCTAAATCCTTTTACAAACAGAACTGAATATGGTGCTCCATGTAAGGATGCAATGTTGATTTCAAATATCACATGATAACATTTACAGTATTATTTGTCTAGACCTTTATCAATATTCTAACATTTTTATGCAATAACCAGCACCATATTTTGATCAATTTCTTTTAATTTAATCTTGGAAATGTTTATATGTGCTTCAAATTATCTTATCCAGTGTGGGTTACTTTTATCAACCCTGAATTATATCTATGTTGTATTTAGGTTACTTAGGTTTATCTTTAGGTTTTCTGTGGTCTTCTAAATCTACGAATATGATGTTTATCTTTTAAAATAAATTTATTTTTAAAAGTAGTAAGAAGTGAAACATAAACATATTTTCTTCTCTTCTCTCTTTCAATGGCTTCTATAATATCTTTTGTTCCAGACATGTAGATAATTAGTAATCAGTCTTTTAAAATAATTTAGAACTTTGGAATGTACTATAGTTGATTGAATGAATATTCCCATTCTTCTGGCTTTTAAGACAGCTGGAGATGTGTGAATTGACGTGAAGAAATTAACAACAAAACTTTCTTAGAAAAAAGAGCAAGAATATACCCTGAACTTCAAGAAGTAATTAATTTTTTCCCATTCTTCTGGAACTTTCTTGTCCTATTTGGTTTTGACCCACAATGGAACAAGAAATACTTAACAGTAATAGCTCAAGCTGCCTTCTTTAAACCACTTAAATGTCAAGGATATGCTACAGATTGTCCAGGTCAGTTTGTTTTGGGGAGATTTCTGCCTAACTTATCACCTCAGGAGTTTGAGCAGAGCTTTTTGAAGTATCTGATATGTAGTTGTCGTTAATTACAATTTAATTAAAATAAATGAGGCTGCAGTTTCCTTGAGAAAAAGGGTTAGAACAAACATGACAGCCTAAAATGACTCTACAGTGGATACAATTCAACCTCCCAAAGCCAATGGAATGCTATGATTAAAATTAGTTGAGCACTCTAAAAAGCACATACTTACTGGAAGAAAATCTTTACTAACAAACCAGACTCTGGAAGTTTTACTACACACATTTCAGATGTTGGCTATGAGAGAGGGTTTATCAGATCACCTCCTCTAACCTGGTGGCTTACTGCAACTTAAAAATATGCAGTCAGATTTAGATGCAGGGCTTGACTTATTCCTGCATAGTGCAGCCAGCTAGCAATACAACTTAGAGGGACTGGCTCCAGAAGGCAGAACCCTCTGGGAGCCAGGGCTGTAAAGATTTCCTCCACGGGACTGACCCAACCAAGGACGCCTGGCGCAAAGGGACACACATACCTCCAAGCATCATGCACAGACTGGCTGCTCTGCAATGTGGTAATGGGACCTGCTCTCTGTAGTGGCAGGGGGATGGCAGGCCCCACCTCATTCGCCCCACAAGTGACACTTTGGCCAGGTCCCAAGATCCAGGCCATAAGCCTGTACTCTGCAAGCTCCTTCTCTTTTCATTAGAGGATTTTTTTTTACACTTTTCATTTGGGTGGTTCAAGCAGCTTCTCCATAGTGGAAAAATATTGCTCGGAGCAAGCTTTCAGCAGAATAACAGAGGCATTTTCCTTTCCAAAGTATAAAATATTCCAAGACATCCAAGACCTTAACAGCAATAATAAAAATGAGCATTATAATAAACTATGTTATATCTGTGCATTTGCAAAATTATTTGCAAAGTTTCTTATCATAAAACAGCAGAAAGGAAACGTTATATAGACTTCTGTTAGTCACACAATGCGTTTATTCTCCACGGGCCTACACTTATTAAATCAATGCACAAGAAGTAAACCATTTAAAGCTTGCGCTGACCCTAGACCACTAGTGGGTTGTTCTTCATCTTCATGCAGAATAACCACAGCCAGCAGCTATAGGAGATGCAACAGGGACCTTGCTGCCAAGTATTGTCATTCTACAGGCAAACATGGGCTGATTCCAGCTGCTTACTCTGGAGGTAAAGTTAATGAATGCAACTCCAGGCAAGAACAGCTGCAGGTACAGAAAACCAAGAAAATCCTATAGGGAAACACCAAATGTTGAGGAATAAAACTTTGGGTCAAGCTTTATGCTGGACATTATTTCTGCTGCCAGTAGAAGTATACCCTAAGAAGAAAGAGAATTGTGTGCTACCCTCAAGAGTTGTTGTTCTCTGCTAGAGTTGTATAAGGATTCAGACAGTTCAGAAAACACTTTATGATGGCAATAATATAAAGTAAATAATGCACCAATTTTGACACTATTTTGCTTTTAGCAGTTCTCTACCTTGCATATTTTCACTACAGCTTATAGTGGCATGCAGCTCTATTCATAATTCATATTAATTTTCTTCATACCTTCATTTTGCAATAAAAAACAACCCAATGGAGAGAGTTAATGGGCCAGATTCCCAGAGAACAATCTCTGTCATATATCACAGCTGATGTATGAAGCAAGTCTTACTTGAGGACGTTTTTGCTAGCTAAGCTTCCTCTACCTGTGTAGACCCTTCAATGTTTTCTGAATGCAACTTATAAAACAGCTGATTAACGTTAGTTAGACGGGGTTGCTGTATGTGTGAAATGACATCAGTGCTTAATTTGCTCTTGCCTTTCCTGGAAACTGCACTGCTCATACAAAACTTGAGATAGGCCTGAAAGACTTAATTCAAAAACACGGTAGAAAACAAATATCCAAATATAAACATGTAGGAATAAAAGTTTAATGGCATTGACTACTCAGTTCAGTTGCTCTTGGTCTAAAAACTGAAAGATATCTTTTGTCATGACCATAAGCAATAATATCCATCCAAGTATTAAGTCACTAACCAATTAACTGATGACAAATTTAATTTTAAGAATATTTCCTTCTTTATTACCATTAAAAGAAGACTACATTAGCATGCATTAGATGGCAGAGCAAATCTGTCTTAAGTAAGAAATGAGCATGCATTGCTTTGTTACATTTAGACTAGACCAAAAGAGAGGTTCTGCCTATTTTCATTTCATTATTTCTTACTGAATATATTTTTAACAACAATGGGATACCCCATTAAGGATATGAAGGGCATTAGCAGTTTCCCCTGAATGCTGTGACATTTCCAGGGTATTCCCAGTGATTCAAATAATCACTTCTGGATAAAGCCCCTACTGTGTACTTACTAACTAAAAATTGCTTAAGCAAAAGGTCCTTTTGGAGGTTAAAGTGTCTTTAAAGGGAAGAAGAGAGTAGTGATTTTGCCTGGCTGCTCTCTAGGTTCTTATTGCAGGAAGAGCAACTGTTAATTTGCAGTAACACTCCTAATAAGCTGGCTAGAAAAGCTGTTAAATCAGCAGTTATTTCTGGCCATATGAGACACTTCTCATCCTTGGGCAGAACTGGTCAACCTGTAATGTGTCCCCTCCTATATTTGGATGGGATTTAAGGACATTCTTTGCTTTAACTATCTCCCTTTGCACTGCTTTAATTATCAAAGGTCTCCCATGAAGCAGAGGGAAAACCCATTCCGCAGACAGAATCAGGCCTGAGAGGAAATAATCTAGGACGACATAGTTTCCAGGAAAGCAACAAAAAGAGGAAAGCCATATTCTTCTGCTGTTCCTAAGTTTCACCAGAAGTGTGAAAATGCTATCAATGTCTAGAACAGTATGTCAGTCACACACCTTTAAAACAGAAGCTCTTTTCTCAAAAGGAAAAGCTAACACACCCAATAATAGTCTGTTAGCCAATCTTCAGGCCCTTTTTACTCAGCCTACATTGATCTTGAGATTATATTTCTTCTGTATGTAAAAGAATAAATTATGTCTTCTGGAGATGGCCAGAAATATGGATATGCAACTAAACCAAACAAGTTGATGAATGTCCCAAAGCAACAAGACCACAATTTCACCTGCAGGTCACTAGTTTGAATCAAAACCAAACAGGCGGGTAGAAGGCTCGCATGACTTGGCCTTCTTGTCTCAACTCAGATCCTTGGGGAAATTGGTCCAAATCACAAGGAATACCCCTGTGAAGGGCACTGTTTGGCAGGAATTCCCACCCTGACTAGTCAATGACTGAATCAAATCAGTCTTCATGTAGTCAGGCAAGGTGATAGGGAGACCCCTCTGCTCTAGGTGTCCTCAGGTGTGTTATACAGCAAAAGTTTCCAACTGGTATTTAGCATGCTGCATTTAAAAGTAAAAGCAAAAGAAACAGATAAAAAGCCATATTAACTGTCTTTAAATGACTGCATCATGGGCTTAGCAAAGCCTCATTTTGCTTCAGATGATCTTTAGTAAGACAGTCTTACTGCCAACTCATGTTTTGGAGTTTGCCTCTCCTTTTATGCTAAATCTCTGACCTCTGAGAGGCCATGCACAGAACACACAGGCTAGAGCCTCATGGCAGAGCATTACCTTGTATTAGCATCAATTATATCATTTTGCTGCTGACAGATTCTTGCTTCCTAAACAAAAAGAGCAGCAAAAAATGAGAGTTTTGATAGCTATATTTGTTTGGACTGTGATTAACAGAGCAAAAAGAAAAAGAAAAGCTTGTCTTTCCCTGAAGCACCATAACTTAAGAGTTCATTCAAGGCAGTCACAATGTGTTTAGACAAGCCACTACAGTAACAACAATACATCAGCCACATCAGAGGTTATATTTCCCAAGCAAAATAATGTCCCATCAACTTTAGCTCGATAGGTCACATTAAGAATTCAAAAAGGCTTTAAACTGGATTAGGGAAATTTTTACAAATACAGTCTATTTTTAATGCAAACACAAAGAAGGATTATAGAGGCATGTGACAGATTTGAAGAATTGCACCAACTTTTACTAGAAGTCAGAATTCAGATTAGTTTTCCTGATCTGGATCAACTCTTTCAAAGTTTTTAAGTCATAGATTCAAATGTGATTTTAAAAGATTTATGGGCATCAACCTGAAATCTGGGTGAACACCTCTGTGCTCTCTCAGTGTATTCTTCAGGCTGAAGACTTTTGACTTACCTGTTCTGCTTCATGAGCCTGGTTTCAAGAGGATAGTACACATTCTTTTCCTCCTCGATGCTCCTTGCAGGAATTGTAGCGCACTCCTTGTCAGTTCTGCAGCTTTCCACTGGGGTCTGAGCCAGGCTTGAGTTCTGCATTTTCTGAGATAAAAATAGAAAAAGTGACTTTGAGGAAAAAAAAATTTAGATCCAGTTGGAGACAGGAAGCTTAGCAATACACAGACATTTGAATTTGTATAACCTGTAATGTAAGAAAAAATGACAACCATATTGGAGTAATAAGGACAAAAAAAGCAGTATAAATGAGGTCATTTAGTCCAAACCAATGCTCTGAGGCAGGCTTGTCTAAGCAGATCATACTCCTGCCAAGCTACATGTTGTTTCAGTCTGTTCTTAAATGACCTCCAGTGGTGGATAAGCCACATTTCACAATACAGGCCAATGGCTAGGGCCTTAGTGGAGAATGAATCCTTCACACTAACAATGGGCTTTTCTGTTATGTTTTGGCAAATGCAGAAAGGAAGTTGTTCTGTTTCATAAATCAAGCTAATTCCTTTGCTTGGTTAGTTTCTGTCAGTGGAGCTTTGAAAATTACCAATAATTTCAGTCCTAGGATGGTATTATGAGTTATTCTCTGATGAAGACATAATCAAAGACAACACTATAATGGTTTTTTAAATTGTTTCCCTTAGTCATAGGCTTAAAATAAAAAAATAAAAAGTGGAAGAAATAGTACAAGCATTATAAAAATGTAATACGAATGCTTAGACAGTGTGAAATCCAAGGGAGAACATAATTACAGACCATGTTTCACTGAAAGTGTGAGTCACTGAGTAAGACTGAAAAAATGCTGTAATCTTATACATTTTTAGCTGCTCAGCTAGTAAAAAGGAAAAAAAAGAAGAAAAGAAAAGAAAAAAGAAAGAACCCCACACAGTTTAAGGCTGATCTCCTCAAATACCTCTGATTCCTAAATACAGAAATACAAATAAAAGACCACATTCTCAGGCAGTGTAACAGTGTCTGCCAATTTAAACCAGTTGTGAACCTGCTACTGCATCAGCAGAGCATACAGAATTCTAACAAAATAATCCTGCAAACCCAAGGGATGCAAGAGAGATAAATACATTGGACATACGACTTATATTTAAGTGATGCATGAAACACATCAAGCTGGGCTGACTGTGAGCAGTCTCATACCATAGCAACACTTTGTGTGCTGTTCATCTTAGAAAGCAGTAAGCACAGGTAGTTTCAATAAAAATAGATTTTAAAAGGTCATTTTTAACCACTGTACCCTTGTCTGCACCTATAAGAAACTATTGGAAGCTCAGTATATCATAGCACATCATGTATTCAACTATGGTAAGCAGCTTTAGCCTGAGACACCAATTATGTATGGCAAAGTGTACAAAGAGTAATATTTCAGACACGCATAAAATAGTAAAAGTATAGTAAACCAACATGGCTTAGAATTTTTGCCATTCGCCTATCAAAGGGAAAGTATGAGCAAAAAAATGCCAGTATGTGTTGGGAAGGTGGAGGTAAGCTAGCAAGCCTTTTATCTAAAGTAAATAGCTGTTTGAAAACTCTGCCTGTATCAACATTTTACACAACTAATTTATAAGCCCTCAGTGAGGGAGTCAAGCTCTGATGCTGCATGCACTTCTGTCTTGGGTTGTGTATTACTGCATCACAACTCACGAAGCCACAGGCAAGATAAAACACTACAAGCTTAGAAACATTTCGCTCATGGCAAGGAGCAAGAAGTTGTTCTTGTGAAAGGTGCTGCTCGTAACAAATAGCAAAGCAGTATGCCTTATATCTACTCCATGCAGCAGTGGCTTCTGAATACTGCATATTCAAAAGCAAAGCAATTAAAAGATTAGAGGGTTTTAGGCATACTCAATTCATTTAAGTTGTAGGAAGGGTTTCCTAGAAGGCAGTACTGCTAATATCTGTTCTGGATGGTACAGACTGTTTTTCCTCACATGTCCTTGCTTCTTTGGGAGCTTTGGCCACAATTTCTTCTCTCCTCCTTTTACTTAGAAAGTACACAAGAGATGAACAGACATAGTATATTCTGCGCCTTATTCCAGCCCTCAGGTTTGATCTACCCTGCACATTCACTTAATGTTCAGAAGCAAAGCATGAGGTTAATTCAGTTGCTGCCAGACTGCTTGTGTCTCTGCTGAGGGTTTTTTTTTTTTTTTTTTTTTTTTTTTCTGGGGCTTATTTTGATACATGAAATCTGCTGCAAATTCATGTCATTGCTTGAAAGTTATTCCAAAAGCCTCACAGTTATTCCACCATATCAGAACGGTTTCTTAGGAATGTATCTTTTTTCCTATCAGCTATGCTGTAAATTTACTCTTTCATGTACATAACCTGATCAAACACAGAGGAGATGCTAAAATATCAAATTAGAGTGATTCTCTTTATTTCCAAACTGCAGCAATAGAAGAGAGAATCACACTATTTGCTATAGTTCCATTGGATTTACTGAAATTTCATGAGAGCTTTCCTCAGCAAAGAATCTTTTTCTCCTAGGTTGAAGTGAGGCTGACTAGCCTGTAGTTCTCTGGATTGTCCTTACTACTCTATTTGAGGATAGGTACAAGATTTATATTTCTCAACTTGTCCAGAGAGCCCCTCCCCAGTCTCTATGACCTTTCACAGGAAGGTCATGCAATGACTCCAGTCAGCTCTCTCTGGACCCTCGGATGCAGTGTGTTTAGCCCAAGGACCCCCGAGGGTTGAGATTTCTCAAGCAATCCCTCACTCAATTTTCACTACTGATGATTCCCCTCTTCTGTGAACCCTCGGCACAAAGGCCTAGGAGACCTTATGGGTGAAGACTGAGACAAAGGCTTGTATTGGGGACATAATTGATGAATGACTGTATAATATTTAAATAAGAAGAACTGTATTGCAGCAGGAGGAGAGAGCTTAACTAGTTGAAATAACATATATATGTATTTTATCAATCTGATTTGCACAGCTAAACATATAAAAAGAGTGGGACTCCTGATATCTCTGAAAATAATCACTACCACCTTATGTTGATGGAGCAGCAGCATACAGCATAGTTTTCTGATGATCAGTCAGAGCCTGCTTTTCTAAAAGAGCAATAGAAAAAATAAATACTTCATTTTTAGAACAGCTATTTCATCTAGAGTTGGTAAATTGTTCCCTGCCTTTCTACCCACACAGGACTTTAAGTCATTCCTGCTTTTGCTAATGCCAATATTTAATCATGCCTTCGAAAGTCCCAGACTACATCAGAAAAAAAGTTTCCATTCTGTCTTTGTTTGTTGAATAATGTTTGAAAATTCACCTCAGAAGCCAATCTCATGGCAAATATAAAACAACTACACTTTCTTAGCATCATCTTTCCTGAGTTAGAGCTACTTAATGCAGCAGATTGCTGCTTACATACTGACAAGCTCATTTATCATCAAAACTATTAAGATGTCAAGCAAACACATCACATAAATATGACTCTATCAAGCATCAAATGTTTCCTTTAGTAGTTCAGCAGTTCATAATTTACATAAGACACAACACAGCAACAGGAGATGCAAAATGAGCTATATGCAAGTCAAATTGCTATGGACAACATTTGTATAAATACATCAAAGATAAGGAATTACATATGTGCATTTAGATATAAATACATACACACTTCAGAGCAGTTACAGCTGTAAGTGAATGTAGCTACCCAAGGCACCACTAAGAGGCAAAGCAGTCCCTTTAAGGGGCCACCTGGTGACTTGGCCTGTGCCTAAGGGTAACATGCTGGATGAAGGAAATGGATATGGAGGGGAGTCAGCTGCAGTGGCAGAGTTGTGAAAAGAGCCTTCTCCATACCACAGCCTGAGACACTAATCCAGTCTCTAATTACCCTTAAGGAAGGCTTGCAAGGTAGGAGAAAGAAGTAGCAACCCCAGCATAACAGGCCCTCAATCCAAAACCACTTGCATGGTATGGACTTGCTCATAAGCCCATTTTTCACAAGCTTCCTCCAGTTTTGCCTATAAGCTAAGATGAGTTTTAAGCTATCGCTACATGAGCAGAGATGACTACTTCTTTGGTAAGTAAGTGATGATATTAATACAACTTCAAAGAAGTTATTTTTGTTGCAGAATAAGCTATTTCCTCCTTAGGTATATGCCAGAAGTGGCGAAACATAATAAATGTAAATAATATAAATGCTGAGGCCATCTTTATGGAATTGCCTAGAGATGTCTGAATTAGTATGACTCATCCTTGGTCAGACTATTATGCTCAGTTAATTTTGTCCTCAATTAATTAATTTTTTTTCATGTAAAGAAGTTTACACTGACTTCATAATTATTGCTATTAAATCTCTACTCAAATGAAATGCCTTCCTTCCTCCTCATTTAAATGAGTTATCAAGATGTACTGAAACAAGTAGCCGACCAATCATTTTCAGGGATATGAAACACTGCTTGGTGTCTTTAGAAGATTCAGCATGTACTAGCACATCATCTAAATTTCAGATCTTTAGATCTATAAAACAGAGAAAGATTTGCCACAAAGACTACCAAAGATTTACCATCTTCTTACTACATTGTTGTACAACTCAGGATGTACTGCAAACTCACACAATTCAATCTTAAAAAAAAAGCATTCCGAGTTAAGTGTCAAATGATGTTCTATTTTTCCCTTGGCCTGCGGGTTAAAAATCCATGGTTTGAAATTCTAGATCCAGTAAGATCAACAGGAAACATCAGCTTTAGGATTTCACCATGTCTCTCTTTTGCTGAGGAAAGTAACACAAAAAAATCTGTTGATATCCAACAACTTAACAGGTCCGTATTCCAGGTGGGTTTATGTGGGCACTCACACACACATACATGTTGTGTGCACATACACACACACAGGGAACCTACATAAATATACATACTGACTACTCTCTCAACAGCTAAATCTTCCAGCTATCAACACTATCTCAGAAACAGTAGTCAAATTGCTTAAATTAAGTCGCTAAAGTTTAAGCAGGAGATACTTTTTAAGATAATTATTGTTATTATGTATTCAATTTAGTAAGTGTTGCAGAGGCCTCATGACATGCCTAGAAAGACATCATCCAGATGGTAAAACAACTGGTACTTCACTTTATCACTCAAGTACCATTATTCCATACGAATAATGTTTTTATGTTGCATTATATCTGCAACTCTACAATGTTACTATTATTGCGTTTTGATAACATGTTTATCTATGTAAGACAATGAATATATTCACTGTTAAAAGCCTTGGCACAGTAATCCTATTCAGGACATTTTTCTCCATAAAATTTGAGAGAACTGGCAATCTAATTTCACATATGTTAATTTCAGTAGGAAAAAATGTAATGCAAAGCTATAGAACAAAGCAGCAGTTAAAACACAATAATCAGAGAGACAAATTACAGATTTAACATTAACAGCAAAAAGAAAAAAACAGCTCTACAAACTAAGTATGTAAATGCTGCTACTGAAATGCAACTGCTTCCTTAAATCAAATCTACAGATTCCTCTTTGGAACATTATTAAATCACTCATTTGTGCTTTTGCCTAGCAACAAGCCTTCTGGTGCTGGATACTCTCAGGAGTGAAACTCTTATTACAAAAAAGCATCACATCTTTTCATCTTTTCTTGGAATTTTTTTTGGAGGAAGGTCTGGAATAGTCCTATTTCAAATTTTCTCTATTTTGTTCTATATATAGTGATTGCTATAACAAGCAGGCCTATGGAGCTCTTCACAGCTGATATTAAACACAAGGTGTTAAGTGGTATTTTTAGCTTAGAATGTAATATTATAACCAGTACAGCTAAGTAATTAGCTACTTCCAACTATGTTCAATGATCTCACTTGGATTTATTCAACCACTATATATTTTTTATCATACAAAACTTACAGCAGAAGCCATTTTTAGGAGTTTTCTGTCCTTGTACAGTTGCATTCACAACTCCACAGTCTAATATATGATGTGACTATGTTTTCAGACAAAAGCTGTCTTTTGGATGATGACCAACACACCTTATGGCTTTAATTTATTTATAGGAGCAAACAAAAGCTTTGTGCTTTGAGAGCAAGTGTCCAGCCCTTGCTTTCAAATTGCCAAAGGCTATCATTAAATTTTAATTGACAACCTGAATCTGCCCCAAGAGATATTTCCTCATCTCTTCCAGGGACTTGCAGGGTGTTGCTCCCTGGACTTAGCTTGCATTCACCCAGAGCTGAAAATTGCTCACAAGAGCATTATGATCTTTGCCAAACTTAATTCATACCCCAGTTCTGGAATGATGAATAACATACTCAAACTTTGTCTGATTCAAAGGCCCTAATTTTTTATGTGATGGATTAGAACACCTGATGAGTATGGTGTTCATTCCTGTACAATCATCAGTCCAACATGGCCCTGCACTAACACCGCCCACAACTCCAGGCTGAACACAGAACTTCCCTGCCCAGTCTCTGCCCAGTCATGGATCTTGTCCTTCAGCAGAGCCACAGATGGGTCTTGGGAAAGTTCTGCAAGGGGAAGATCTTTATCCTTCCAGTAGGGAGAGCTGCCCCTGGAACTTAGAATCACTTTTGCAGCTGGGGTTGGAACAAAAGCAGAAGGGAAGAACTTCAAGATGAGAAGATGTGCTAAGACCATTGGTCCTGTAGGTGTTTGCTTTAGTGCTGACTTATATTCTGCACAAATATCACCACTTTCTAAGCTGCCCATGTGACCTTTAGGATGTCTCATGACTACATACTTATGGATTCAAGTACTATCTCCAAGAACCATTCCCAATCAGACCCTGTTAGACAAAAGTGCGAAGACAGTTAACAGAACCAGCCATTACGTCATTATCTATCAAGTATTAAGTAAACAACTGATCATTAACTATCAGGTATCACGCTCATTATCTAAATGCGAGAGTATATCCATCTCAATACAGATCCAGTCATAGACTAAAATCACTGTTTCAGAACCAAAGATAGAGTATTCCTTCTATGCCCAACATCCATACTATCTCCCTCTTCCATCGTGCATTCCTATTTCAGGCTCTAAATGGATAATTAAAATTTAATTGGAACCAACACTAGCATAGGAAATTATGACAACAAAGTTGTTTACATGATAGATACTGTAAACGAATAGGCAAGATCACAGATAGCTATAATATTTCTTCAGGTTGTGTTCACATACTTCCATTTTTAATTTGAATATTAAAAATAACTAATATTTTAAACTGCAGAGAGAATATGACACATATTGCCAGCAGTGTGACCTCTTCCCACAGTAAGCATCTTTTCAGTAAAATGAATCCTTTTTCATATAATTGCTTATATAAAAATATCATCACTAATGGTGCTAGGGAAAAGATTGTTCCTTGCCACAATACTACAAAATAATTTCTCTGCCTCCATGCAGCGCTCTAGCGCAGTCACTATACACCGAAAGCATAGATTTGCCACTTTCATTTTAACGCATAGTTCTTTAATCTTCAAACAGCCTGTACTTTGTAAAGGAATAAAAAAATCTGCTCTCCATAGCGAGCTAGTGCATGTGCTCAAAAAGCTGTGATGGAACATTTGCACAGAGTCTGCAAAAAGGAATTGATCACTAAGCACACATAAAGGAACTGTTGAATATGCTTGAGAGGATTAAAGAGTAGTTAAAACACTAGAGCCAGAGAATAGAAGATCACAGAAAGACAGAGCATGTGAAATAGTGAGAGGCAAAGGGAGAGAGATGCAGACAGTAAGAGGGATACTCTACTTAATAACCGTCATCCTATAAAAAAAATAGAAATTCTGCAATTCTTTAAATTCTGCAAGACTTTAAATATGTTTTCTTTCTAATTAGGTTGCAAAGGCAGGAGGATGAGATGCATGACATAGGCAGTGTATTTTTCTTCTGGAAGCAGTCTAGTTCTCCATCTTGTTGGATTATTCCTACAAAAGACTATCAGTTAGGAAGGGAAACCCACAGTTACAAGTGCTATGTAAACTAAAACAGCAAGAGCCAGAAAAGCTAAGTTAGGCAAGGCAGTTAAAGTGTGAGGCAAAATAAATGAAACAGGCAAACAGAGCAACCTAGGTAGCAGGAAACAAATGTCACTCTAGAGCTTTTCTTCCCCCCCCCCCCCCCCCCCGGCCTTTTTTTTGGAAACAGTTATCTTCATTTTCTATCTTTTACTGCAGTATTGCTTCATGTGGTAAGAACTCAGAAAAAGCTCAGTGGAGGATTTGCTTCAACTTCAGCAGGATTTGGATCAGCTCACAAAAACACAGGTGACATAAAAGATGCACTGCACATAAGCAGTATAAGCAAGGTGCTCACCCATATACCCACTACTTTCCTAGTAACAACTCCGTCTCCATGAGTTATTTCACATAAGAAAAAAAAAAAAGTCTCCTTAAAGATGCATCAGAATGATTGCTCTGCTTCAGTGGGATTGCATTAGCCAGTCCAGGAAGATTGTTTGTCAGCCAGAACACTCAGCTGTTTTCTGTACTGAAGTATTATCTAGCTAGGATGTAAGTATTGGGTTGGGGAGACAGTTTATGTCTCTCTCCTTGGTACATGTCTGTATATTTATATATATACATATATTTTAGTAGGATAATGCATTGTTTTGTGCCTGGTTGCTTCTTAAATCACTGGCACCATAAAATTACAGCAAAGTGGGAAACTCTTATCAAAGTTAGGTAGCTCTGCACTTGTAATTTTTTCCTTTGGTTGTTGGTCCTTTCAGTAACTTGCAGTTGCTTTTCATGTTATCTTTATTTATTCTGAATTTTATTTGGATAGAATGATCCTAGATACCCTTAAGCTTCTACATCAAAGAATACCATATCTCTAAACCTGAATACACACAAGGAAAGATAGAATACTTTTTAATCCTGCTCTCCTTTTTTTGAACTCCATTGCTGTTTCTAATGCTGCATAACAGGGAAACCTGTCCCAAAGCTTATACTTGTGACTAGACTTACAGGCTAGACTCATACTTTGGGACACTAACCCCCAAATGTACTGTCTACAGTTCTGATCTGCCTTTATTAAGAAGCCTTTTGTATCAGCAGTAATTGCTGAAGGCAGGTTTCAACATACTCTTGATTTCTGGCTTCTTCTTTACCCTACAAACACTGAGAGTAGTTTTCTTGTTTCACTGCTGTCCCTGTGCCCAGGGTTTGGATGCTGGCACAGGGACAGCAGTGGCCCCCAACACCCTCCTCAGGCTGCAGACAGCCTGATCCTCAGCACTGGCTCCCTGGGGGCCCTGGTCAAGACATCCTACCAGAAGCAGTTTTGTGACTTTCTTTATTCCCAGCTACATAACCAAGGTTTAACTCATAACAGAATTCTGCTTCTTCCTCCAATTAATTATGACTTTTAGGAGATACCTCTGTTAAAAGCTTTGTGAAAAATATAAGTTAAACCAATCCAACAGTTTTATCAGCCATTTTACTATCCCTTCAGAGAATCAACACTGGGTAAGAAACTGCAGTGCACACTTGGTTAAGTTGTGCTGGTTTGGCTCTATTAGGTTGTATTTTCTCAAGCCTTACATAGGTGTTCCTAATTATACTTTCAATTAATTTCCTAAATGGAAAACAATACTGCATACAATCAGGGACACCACTTAAGAACAAAGCAAATCAATTTCTTGGGGACGCTACTACAATATAGTGATATATACATATTTTTTTCCATTCTGAACAGCAACACAGACAAACTTGCTCAGGTCAGTGAAAAAACCCTGCCTTTTCCTTTTTGCTCATCAGATGCCTGATACATTAAAAAAAAATTAAACAGATAGATAAAAATATTGCAGGATAGATAGACTGACAGACAAGCTTTTTATGTACTTACTGGATTAAATCTCCTTTAATTAAATGGAGCATTATCAATAACGGTAACAAAATCCTAGAAGCTTCACATACGATAATGGCAATCTCTATTTCACATTGTTTTCTTTGTAATTCAGACAAATATCATCTTATGGTGAGATGCTGACAGTGTTTAAGTGATTAAACTGTGAACTCACCTTCAGACTTACTCTAAAGTTATCAAAGACTGCTTAGTTCCTGGAAAGCCACTATGAAAATGCATTGGTCTCATCTCTTTCACTGAAAATGGAAGTAAATACCTCATTTAATTTCCTAATGACTTGTTGTTCTTCCACCTCCTCACATGTGAACTCATAAGCATTTCTCATATTTTATTTTACCATGTATAACAGAAGTAAGTTCCTCTTAAGTCTTCACCAAAGTTAAAAAAAAAAAAAAAAAAAAGCATTTGAATGTAAGTCTGTTGTTAGTCAGAAAAACAGCTAAGAATCCTTAAAAATTAAATGCTTTTCTGAATTAGGGCACAAACATCCACCTTAGTGTCTGAATCATGTGGACTTTGATACTGCAAATGGATCTGACACAAAGGTCTCAACACTGAATCTTGCTGGAGTGGGAATTCTGGTCTTTTTAATGCAATAAGGCAAGAATTATTTGGAATGTACGTATAATCAGCACTTAGCCATCTTTCAGATTGGGGTAAATTGGAATCCTTAGTTTTGTACAATAATTTGAGCTGATTGGTTTGGAAAACAGCACCAGCCTTTTCCTCCTTATGCTAGGTTTGCTAGGTTTTAAAATAATGCATTTTTAGGTAATTGACAGACCAGCTGTAATTAAGTACTTTAGAGCAGTTTTATTTTTTCATAATGCATTTATGCTGGCAGCAGCTCTTCGAGAAACTACATATACAGAGAAATAAATACAGTTTCACCTCCCATACTGCCTGCACCATTGCTGAAGTGCTTGCTGAGCAAACTTGCAACATTACTTACCATGAAAGCGATTAACCATAACTGCTGATAACAATTTAAATATTTAGACCATACTATAAACTAGGGCTTAGAACACTGAATAGTACATTATATAGCCAGGATACGGCGTCCATATTACAGATTTTCCTCGTCATTCTCCTGATTTCATCTTTATAGGCCACAGATATGAAAAAAATGCAGCCTTTATAAGCCTGGCTGAGACTTCATGCTTTTTTCCCCCCCAAAACATAAACCTGGTTATTTCTGACTGCATCTAGAAACTCCTACTTGGTTAAACACTCTCCGCCCTCCTTTTCTTTTTTTTAAAAAAACCTTTTGAAAGAGCAATTTTCTATTCAGTACTTCAATATCTACTAGCCTCTAAAAAGGTTCTGAGATTGCCCAGTGTGTTGGCATAAGCATCCATTATTCTTGCATGCTACCATTAGTCCCTAGAAATGCAGCATGCAGCAATATCCAAACCACAGTCACATGGCCCCAGCATTAGAATGCTTCCTGTCTCTCAGTCATTGATTACCTCTCATTTGTATCAACCCTGCAGAAAGGCAATGCCAGAGAGAAAAATAAATTCATATCTCACCCTTTCTGCATTGTTAGGCAGTCAGAAAAATGATTTGTTTTTTGAATATTCAAGTAAGAAGGAAATCCTCAGAAGGGACTAATGACTTCCCCTTTCACCGCAACCCTTTTACGATTCATCACAGTGACTGTTAGATTTAGGGCATCACAGTTGGACCTCCTGGCAACCAGCTGCACTGCAGATGGATTTGCATATAGTCCTACAACAGAGACAGTTCTAGCCCACAGAATTAAAACCTGCCAGCAACCATGCCTTCAAAACAGCATTCCTGGGAAACAGGGAGAATAGCAGTGAATGTGAATACAAGACTGTGAACGAAGAAATTGGATTCTCTTCCAGACTCTGAGACTGTCATTGTTTACAGCCACTTGACTGTCCCTTAGGAACCAGACCCAAAACAGAATTTACATAGAGAAGGACCTCCCCCTGAAATACACAATCCCAAGGCAGATGGGGAGAGTATGTGTTTGGTACCTACCTCGTCTATCAAAATGGGATCCAAAGCAACCAGCGTGCGGACCTTCCTTTTGCAGCACAACACTCTGGGCTTGGCTTTGCCTGTGCTCCCCTTGGCACTCACAGAATAGCTCCATGCTGGGTTGAGACCTTGGATCTCCCACTTTTGGGCATAATTCCACATGCTCTGAGGATGTACATGCTCTGAGGATGTGTGGTGAACAGAGATTCCCCAGAGCCCTCAGACAGAAGAATTACTAGTCTCTAGATTTCAGTCAGGCTTCAGCATTAACCAGCTCAGTGAGAGCAGTTCTTTGCTTTCAGCAGAAGTCAACTATTGATTTTAATCTCCAGCTATACACGGGTTTTAAAAATCACATTTCTGGATCTAAATAACATCTATCTATGCCCCACTTAAGACATCATTTATCATTTCTAGTTCATTCCCCCCATAGTGCAATATCTCAGTTTGTAATACTGGATTGATGCTTAGCTTTTTCATATGAGTAATACGAATGTTAAATAGAGATGTTTACAACGCACTTCAGCATACGGTAGAAATTGAAATAGTACAGCAAATTTTCAAGAGTCTCAGATAACTCAAGCTTAAAAAGTAAAATGTAAAATGTGTATCTTATTGGGTAGTAACACTAGAGATGAAGTCACATTCCCTACCTTCCTCACAAAACTTACAGCAAAAGCAGATATGAACGAATTGCAACAAATTCCTGGTAAACAAAAAGATGTTTTTATATCTGTGGGCTATGTAACAGACATAATTGTGTTCTTGACAGCTTTTTCTTTATTTGATGACCCAGCAGTGTCTTACAGTCTAATTCCTTGATTATTATATCCTAAGTCAAGGAAGATCATTCACAACTAGTTGCAACCATCAAGATTTAATAAGAATACAAAGGTCGCTCAGCAAAAAACCGCAAGAAAAGCCCACAATAGGAAATAACCATGAGTATGAGCACCTCACAAAGCAAAAACACAGTAATACAGTGCTGGCAAACTGTATTGGAAGTTTTTGATACACTGACTCAAATATTCAGTCAATAAAAGAAACAAAAAGCCAGATGGCGCTGCTTTCTTTAGGCAACAGGTCTCTAAAAAACCACATGGCTTACATATGTATAAATCTTTGAAGATAGGAACATATCTCTCATTCCAAAAGAAGAAACCTTTTACAATGTATTTCTGATAGTTTGCCAGGAAAACACCAACATAAGTCACTGTTTCTATCAACAGCTGATAATAGCATCATTGCAGAGGGGAACGAGAAACTCTGAAGATCGCAAATAGAATGAAAGCTCCTACAACTTCAGCTGGAGCCACTCAGCACTTTCAGGTCTAAGTCTATTAAAAAGATCCTTATGTATCATACTTAACGGTTTTAGTACAATTTAGTCTATAGGCTGATTGTTTATCACATCCCCAAACTTATCAAGTGAGAGCCTTCACTGTCAGATCTAAAAACAATGCCAAAGACTTAAATCAAGACCAACTGTCTTTCTAAAATATACACTCTGGTTCAAACACAAGCTACTGGGCAAACTGTAAGCGGTGCTGAGTGAAATTCAAGCAAAATGATCACAATAGTCCTTTATGGCCTTGAAATGTACTTTTGAGATGGAATCTGTCTTGCTACTGTGTCTCAGTAATGAAGGCACAAGAACAACCACCAAATTGTCCAGGTATCATTTTAAATGGTCTAAAGATTTCATATGGATTCTTTCAACCAAAACCCCCATATTTATATTGTCAAATTCCTGGCTTTCCAAAAAACCTCTGTGAAACTGACAAAAAAAATCAGTGTTAATCAGATGTAAATGTATAAGCATTACCATGACAAAGAGACCATACTCTTTAAAAAGCTGAACATAAGCCAGCAGCATGCCCTGCAGCAAAGGAGGCCAACAGTATCCGGGGCTGAGTTAACAGGAGTGTGGGAAGGGATTTCCCTCCTCTACCCAGCACTTGTGAGATCACCTCTAGAACACTGCATCCAGTTTTGGGATCCCAGTACAAGACATGAGAAACCGGAGCAAGTCCAGCATAGTACCACCAAAGTGACTGGGGCCTGCAGCACTTGCCCTGTGAGGAAGCGACTGAGGACACTGGACTTGTTCAGTCTGGAGAAGGCTTGGAGGGGACATATTAGCAGCCTTCCAGTACCTAAAAGGACTCCACTAAAAGATGGAGCCAGGTTCTTCACAATGATGCATAATGGGAAGAGACAACAGGCATAATTTGAAACAAAAGACATTCAGACTATACAGAAGTAATAAACTTTTTCACAATGAGGACAGTCAAGCAATGACTCTGACCTCATAGCTGATCCTACTTCAAGCAGAAGGTTGGACTAGATGGCCTCTTGAGGTCCCTTACAATTATCCTACGAACCTAGAAACACATTACTTCCAGCAACTTTGGGAAAACTCATCTCAATTAGGCATTGCCTAGTTAAGTCGACAATGAAAACCCTTAGTTAGTTATGCTGACTGCTGTAATGCTGTGATATTTAGCAAAGATCATTTTTCTAAGAGACAGTAAAATTAATAAAACTGAAGGAATTGGAATCAGCTGGATGTTGGCAATGAAGAGGAATCTACTTTTATGTTCTTCATTTCTTTTCTTCCTCTTGCCTGTTGCAGGGTAGGTGCTTCAGGTCCTCCGAGATTATTAGACCTCACTACTGCTATAGCAACTGCTCTATCTTGTGAGGAAATTTTCCTTCCTCTCTCCTTCCTCCCTCCCTCCCTATACATCTCGTGAGCTGAGAACTACTCCTAGAAGTGTGAGTCCATGATAAAAAAGAACCCTTTGAATAGCTTTTTTTTTTTTTAAGAACTACATTTCAATAGAGTGCATTGTTCTATGAATTATATTTTAGACTAATTCCATATACAGAAACCTTTTCATTTAACCAATTATTCCTTACAATGATTTACACTTTGTCAACTGCATTTTTAGTGCCTGATTCTTCTCTTATTGACCCCAGTGCTGACAAGTGATTCAAGGAAATACAATCCAGATTCACATCTGTACCAAGTAACGTAAGAGGAGTGAGCAGGACCTGTCATTTTAAACAGATGCATTCTTTAGCCTTGTTAACAGATAACCCTCTGCCACCCTCCTTCAGAGCACTGCAGCACCTCTGTTGACAATATCTAGAAAATACTTCAGGTTCGCTTTTTCTTTAAACTTATTGTTCTGTGATATATTACTTACGAAACAATATGTGATCTTGGACCTATCACTGAGCATATATTTGATGAAAAAAGTTAAAGTCAGCCTTTCAGAAATAAATGTACTTCCTAGAGTTTTCATATAGGTATTTTAAAATCATTGTTCAACTATTTAATGTAACAAAACCTATAAAAAGAAGTTTCATGGTCCTAAGAAGATTCTGTTGGCTAGAATAATAGAACAATGACAAATTAGTTCTGTTATCTACATGCAACTGATTCATAATCTCATATTCCTTACCTAGATGTAGATTCAGCATCTCTAAAGTCAATTAGCTCTTTACCCTTCTAAAAACATACCCCGACCTTCCAAAAACTGTATGCTATATGACCTATGTTATTTGTATATTTGTCGCCATGTAGTTACACAGCTATACATGCATGCAAGTATGCGCTCTTCTTAGCTAGATACTTCACCAGCTTAGAGAAAACATTAATGTACATCACAACACATTTCACAGTTTAAAGGCAGCGTTCAAGCCCACCAGAACTCTTAGACTGGCATCCATACTTCCAAACTTGCAACTTTGTATCTCCACCTCATTTCAGCAATAGAGTTTTTTGTAACTTTTTCCTCAAAAATAATGTGTTCTCTGATTGTAGAAGAGTGTATAAATATATATGCTGTGATTAAAAACTGCTGAAGTGATTTTACTGAGACATTAAAAAGGAGAAATTAATATACAGCAATAGACAAGCTAAGGTATTTCAGCTGGAAAAGGTAAAAATTGTGAAGTCCTCAAGACAGGACAAAAATAGGAGCCTGATTTTCTCCTCTTTAATCTTTTATATCCAGACACTTGACACTTATTTCCTGTTTTAAATAAAAGGCTAAAACTGGTTTCTCAGATAGTGTTGTGTTGTAACACTTCATAGAGGGTGAATACTGTCGTCTTACAGGAAATGCAGATGCAGTAATGTAAACACACAGTAAAGTAATCTTTACAGGATGGAGTTAATAGAAAGCTTAAGTCAATATTGCCAGACCTACTTAGGAAGTGTGCACTGGAATTAGAGTACAGCAGAACCACCTGACAATCTGGCTGACTGTAATCATCTAAAAAATAAGAATGGATCAATAGACTCTCCAGGCAGGAATGTCAGTAAATTTTATAAAGCACAGACTTTTGCATGATGGGCCAGGCTAGGGGACCATTCAGTTATTTATGTGCATATAGTTTGCAATCAGGCAGTACTCCAACATGCAGCATTAACACACCTGCACAGAGTTCTGTGGTTTCCAGTCGATGTATAGCTAATTTTATGTGTACTGTGAATACAATGCACTGTAGGGAAATGAGTTAGTGCTTGAAGGACAGAAGGTCTGAGGCAGTTAGTGCTACAGTAGGCAGATTGTTTACCTATAGGACAACTTCCTAGGATAGTACTTGCTCTTCACTGAGAAAATTAAACTTTTAAATGAATTAAAAATGAATCAAAGAGCATTGTAAAGTCGAACAGCCTGGGTTAGGTCCCCTATCATGAACTGCAGACATTCATATCATACTGCTAAAACATTTGGGTAGATGTTTCTGCATATTTCTAAAGAGGAGCTTACTCATTTCCTTCTGGCATGAGCCCAATACTGCTTGAAACCTTCTGTTAAAAAGCATGTTTCAAGTGTGTATGTGCCAAGCAAGCCAGCACAAGCAAGTCTTTTACTTATCCTTCGGATATTTTTAATAATTAGTTTCAAAGATTTTAAATTCAAAATGGACAACAGAAATCACCAAATGTGATCCTCTGAACAATAAAGGATGGAGATTTCCCTGAATGATTCTTTCATTAAGTCCACAAAAAATTCTATGTGGATAAGCAAAAAGTCAGATGTCTTTCCAGAACCTTCTGCCTAGAAGTTAAAGATACCATCAACTATCACTTGTCTTCATTCATTCCATGAAAGCTGATAATGAGTCAAAATATTAGGAGAACATTTGAAGCCTTGATGTTGTTACAACCATCCACATACCTTGATTCCTTAGAGCTGTCAGGCAGACTTTTAAAATTTCAGCTGCTCTGGAACAATTCCAGCAACTGGCAAGGCAGGAATAAGTTCCATAGTTCCATAATAATAGCATAAGTAGGCTATTATTCAGTGAACCTGAAGGGAGAGGATTCCATAAACCTCCTTACCACCGTGTTATGTAATGGCAACTGTTCACTAAATAGTTTCTGAAGTAGCAGAACATCTGTTATCTGCCTACAGCACAGAAAGGCTTTTTGTCATGACAGTATTACATTCACACAAATGTATACACCTCTTGCCCAGACACATCTTACAGCCCCTAAAAATCATCTAGTGGCCTGCTTCTCTGACAGTAGGTGGGCTGTTAAACTCCAATCAAAACTTTGACTTGTTTTCAGTTTATCTAAGCCTTAAAAGAATTCTACTCAACCTACTTCTCCAACAACCATCTCTAATAGAAAAGATGGCTGTGGCTTTAAACTGAAATAGTTTTAGGTCTGTTTCTTTCCCTTCCTCTCTAACATGTAGTTTTGACCAGATACTTTTTTTTCAGTTTGTGCTTGCTTGATAGCTATGGTCACATTAGACCTGTTAGCTTTATCAGCCCTATATTGCTCCAGATCAAGCTGCAGTTTGGTGGGAAATCTGAAATCTTGTAACTTAAGTATTGCAACATATCTTAGGGCTCTTTAGAATGAACGGTGTCATTTAAATAAAGAGATATTATATTAAAGATCTTGGGTATGTAAGAGGCCAGATCTAAATTATGTATCATGACTCCAGGACACACAATGAACTACAGTAGGTTAATATGCAGCATCAGTTACATCACTGGATACGTCCAACTGCAGTGAAGTAATTCCACACAGGCACCACTCATAATAGAAAAAAAGTATCATTCTCATATGGGTTATGAAGTTACCGTACTGAAAACTATGAGAAGGAAGCATGAGAAGCAGAGACTGATTTGGGAGAGAGAAATGGAATGTGTAGAGAATTAGTAGTTTGTTTCTTTGTTTTTTACTAGACTAGATATTGTAAGGCCCTGCAAATCTCCTTTGCCTTTTCTTCAAATTAATGCTTTGATTCTTATCCACACCGCTTCTATGAAAGGGAAAAAGTGGGATAGATCTCTTGCCCTTAGCAGGAGTATCTCCCTCTACTGCATCCTGTCCTGTCCTTTAAGAACAGCATCATGGAAACTGATCCTGACTCCTAGCAGCTCACATAAACATTAAGGGCAAGGATCAGGCAGCCAAATTAGGACAGGAGATCAGAAAAAAACAATTAAAGTACTATCGGGGGGGGGGGGGGGAGAAGAAAAAGAAAAAGAAAAAAAGATTAGCTACTTCCCTAGAATTCATACCTAGCAGGAGTCACGAACTATGAAGAGATCCGACGCTATGAATACCTACGTATTTTTTAATGTTATTTTAAGCTCATGGGAGAAAGTCAGGCATTTGGAGCAAGGGACAAGGAACTATCTGAATTATGCATTTATCTTTAATATAAATTCTGAAACAACACAGTTTTTGGATGGTATAATGCAAAGCATGAAGGAGTAACAGGAAATCAAAAAATCAAAAAAAGGAAGAAACAGTAGAAAGCAATGTGCTTTCACTCCAGTATTTGCAGTGATAGGACACGTAATCACCTCTTTCCGAAATAAACAAACACAGTACAGATATCTTACAGCAGAGAAACAGTCTTGAAACAGTCTTGAAACAGTCTTTTTTTTTTCTTTTTTTTTCTTTTCTTTTTTTTTTTTTTTTTTTTTTTTTTTTTTTTCCCAGAATGGCTGCCAGGGCAAGGAAAGTGCCTCATTTATTTATGTAATAAGCTTAGAAGCTAGTAAAATAAAGTAGGATGCGCTGAAGGAGGTGGAAGGAGATGTGATACAGTGTTACTGACACCAAGTTTTGGAATTGTAACATCTATATCCATGTTAAATAGCTCAAACTATCTCATTTATTCATCACTAGTACCCTCTTTCTTAGATCCTTCACTTGCTTTATATTTTTGAATGACTGATCTCTGTTTTTCCCTTGGTATGCCACATGCCACTTTGTTTACTTAAACTTGTGCTCTAGTTAGTAAGTACTAGTTTGCATAATGACCTGTTTTTATGGTGACCACAAATGTCAGGTAGTACTGTGTACTTTCCATTCTGGGCTTATCTTCAGACAGTCTTTCTGGCCACACAAACAGTATTCACTTAGAGAAGATGAATCCCTAGATAAAAACAAATACACACTTGAAATTTTAGTGAAAAGATGTATTTTCATCCTTTCTAAGTCTCATCAGTGATCTAGGATCATCCTGTGTCTGTCATGCAATCATCATAGCAATTTCAAGAAAATCAGTTAATCACAATTAATGGCTTGAGAGACTGATACAGTCTTGCAAATTAATTTCATGGCCAAGATGCAAAGATGCAGAGAAATGGGATTTTTTTTTTTGCTTGAAAACTGCCATCTGGGTTTCAATGGCTATTCTCACAGTGGTAGTTCAGAGAAAAATTCTGCCCTCTGTGTGCCCTCCAATATCTGCTCTGCACAATGTTTAAAAATCCTGACTCAGACTCATGCGACACTTGCAGAGTTCTCATTTTGTAATGACTATGCTCAGTTCACAAACAAACAAAATGACCTACCACAAAGTATTTTTCTGCTGCTTCATTCCATGGCTGCAGACTGATTGCAGCACCACTCCATAACCTCTCTTGCCACCATCTAGAGTCTGCAGCTTTCTTTCAATAGGGAGCATAGGGTCCTTTTTTTAAGCAGCAAAACATAGTGTTTTTCAGGTTCACTAAGCAGAACTCAACTCAGCGGCCTGATAACAAGAAAACTTATTGCCAAAAAAATGACACCAGATTGACAAGCACAACAATATGCCACAATTCTGACCTGACCATTGCAGACTGTATGTGGACACTGGCTCACAGGCCATTTCATAAGCTCAGACTAGATTATTTCTCAGTTCCACTGAAATACACCCATTTCCCATAAAAGTAACAATAGGTTCTATTCACATACATCCCTTTGGCTCATGACAGTGCAATAAAAATCAGAGTAAGTATAAAAAGGAAGAATTCAGCACTCCTACTGCTAAATGTCACCTACAGAGAACAGATCTCTAATTTTCAGGATTAAGGGCAGAATTTTCTTCATGAGAGCCAATTAAACCGCTACTGCTGCCAACCAAATTTGTCGAAATGCATTTGCAAAGTGCTACAGAAGACAACAAATGAACAGTAATATTTCTAAAAATGTCATTGGACACTTGCAGTTGGAAAGGATTCTGACTAGTTTTTCTTGGGGTCTGAATGCTATGGCAATTATGGGCCAAGCAATTTAATAACCATTAAGGTCAACTAGGCTGGCTTTTACTTAAGTTCACCACTACAAAAACAAAAATTGAGAAAAGTAATGTGCTTTCTTCAAGCCTTGGGCTAGTTATGAACTAATTCCAAAATAGTGTAGTATATAGCTTTGCTTCAAAGTGCTCCAAGGTCACCTTACATTGTGCTGGCCCTTTGGCAGAATAATTGTGTCCACCCTGACAAATCATGACACCAGTTGAACAATTACTATGGTGTTCCCATTCAATTTTAACATGGCAAGTGACAGTTCAACAAAGCATACCTCAATAACTTGTTTTTGGCTTATGTTCCTTCCTTTTACTGTCTGTTCTCCTCGGCATAAGGAGAGGTACAAATATCCCTTATACTCATAACACATTGTTTCTTCAGTTTTGTATGAACTCATAATAAAACTTTGTTTCTCTCTCTAAATAGGGTTTTTCAGGCCCACTGTGCTAAAGAAAGACAGAGAAGTCCATCGGGAGTAAGTATAGATGAGGTTTTCCTATCAAGTCCAATTAAATAAAGGTCAAACTCAGCCTGGAGGACCTGCTGAAGTGAACTGTAGATCTCTCCCTCCCTCTCTCCCTGAATGACTGGGCTTCCTTCCCCCCTAACAGGCAGGACATGGTCTTGGTGTGCATCTCAGATTCAGACTAAGGGTTAATCCCCAGGCACACCTACTATAAAGTAAGAACTGCCAATAAACCCAGTTCTTCTTTTACCTTCAGCACCTGCAACCTATTCATAAGTGTAGGTCCAACAGTTTTAAATCAACAATGCACTAAGTGATACATTTGGGGCTTCTTTGCACAAAAATTGCTTACCTAAAAATACTTTATTTTGGTGATGAAGGAATAGATAGTAATGCTTCTTCCTCATCAACTCTGTATGAGAAAGGTCAAGCATATCTTTATATGCTTTAGCTCTTTTTAAAGACTGAACCAAACCTATCGAGAGAAAAGATTCTTAACACAGAAGACATCAAAGGTGTTAACCTGAGGAACATACATTTGAACACCTCACATAAATGGAAGTAGTTCAGTGGGTCTGTTCTTAAGAGCATTTTCAGTGCTGATGAGCAGTTCATTGCTAATCTTGCTACTGATCAAAAAGAGATTACACGAGGCCACGTAATAGTTTACTTTTTTTTTCTTTTTAGTCTGAACATTGTTAAATTTAAATAGCAGAAGATTTGTTTATAGCAGTAATATTTTAAAATCTAATTTAAATTATTCTCCTGTTTCTTACCTTATACATTTGACTGCCTTACTGTTGTCAGTTATGTTGCTTCTGCACACTTGAGACTGTTCCATGGATGTTCCATTACCATGAAATCTCTACATTGACTGTTTTTATGCACATCCCCTGCACTGGCACAGGTGGGAAAGTATGTCTGAGGATGAAAAAGACAGCACAATGAAATTGCTCTCTCATCAGTGTTTCCAGGTTTTCACTTGAAAACATTTTGTCTTTCAACTTTCTTTTTTTCAATACTATTAGTTGATAGAGTTTTCTAAAATGCAACATTCACATACAGTACTCTAAGGACGTAATTGCCAATAACACAAACTATGATTCTGTGCCAACATTTGCAATTTGGCCTGAAAACCAAGCAGCTGACTGTGAGAGGCAGCAACTCAAGCTTCAATTCTGTTAAGTTACAAACTCAAGAGGAGCAAAAAATTTGTTCCTACAACCAAATTTTGGAAGGAAATATGATGCTGGCCCTCAGGTGGGTGCTTGGCCCTCTCTGAAAGGCCCTGTCTCGTGGCGAGGCCAGAAACCGCCTGGTAGTTATGTCTGCAAGTGCAGCCACCAGTCCCACCACAAAGCTCGGGTAAAATGCAGGAAATACCTGGCATAGAAACTGCTTTATATGTGCATCCAATAATTATTCTGCCATTGCATGGGTCAGCCAAAAGCCTAAAGACAGGAATGTTTATCCACTCAAAAGTAATCTCCTGTCTTTACGCATACCAACACCGTCCTAGTGCCGCTACCGTAGCGCTGCTTTTGCCTGCTCCAGCCTGGAAGAAATGACTCAGGCCGACCGACTGTAGTGCCAGCTGAACATAGTGTATTAACCCGCACCAGTTAACTAGCACAAACTGGGTGCCCGTCCTGCACAAAACCACGCTCGTTTCCTCCACCCAGTGACGTGAAGATCCCGGGTGCCTCCTGCGGGAAATTCCCAGCCGGGCTGCGCCGCGCGGAGCGAGAGGAGGCGGGAGAGGAGAGGGCAGAGACGAGCCGGGACGGCGGCGCCTGCCCCTTCCGTCCCGCGAGCCGGCGAAAACGCTCCCCTCGGGCGGCGCGGCGGCAGGCCGGGCCCAGCCCGGGGGCGGCCCCGCAGGAGGCGCCCACGACAAAAGGGCTTCCCGGGGCGGCCGTGCCGCGGGGCACCGCCGGGCGCCGCGTCGACATGGAGCCCGCCAGCGAGACCCACGAGCTCAACGGGCTGGCGGAGGGCGCGCAGCCGGCGGCCGCCGAGCGGGTAGGGGGCAGCGGGGCGCGGCGCGGCGCGGCGCTCCCTCAGGGGCCGCGGCCGGGGAGGAGCGGGAGCGGAGCGCGGGCGCCCTCCCCGCGCGCGGCGAGCGGGACTGCGGCGGCGCGCGACGGCCGCGGCGAGCAACGGTCGCGGCGCGCGGCGAGCAACGGCTCCCCGCGCTGAGGGGAGGCGGCCGCCGGCGGGCAGCGCCTGCGGGAGCACGGTCCCGCGGCAGCCGGAACCGGCCGCCGTGTGCCCCGGGCTGCGCCTCGCCCGTGCCCTCCGGATCGCTAAAAACCCCGTTAGCCCCTGGCGTGGGGACTGCCCCGCGCAGGGAGCAGCGCGGGCGGCGGGGTGCCTCCCGCTCAGCCGGGCCTGGAGACCGCTGCCACCGCCGCGGTGACAGAGCTGCGGGTCTGGCCCCTCGGGGGGCCCCGAACAAGGGGCAGCTTCTGTTCACGTTAACTAGGGGCTGGAGGCTCAAGGAAATCCACACAGCAGAAAGATGAGTGCAAAAAGCAGATCAATTAAAGGGTTGGGGGCTATCTTCCTCCCCCCAAAACAGCAACGCAAATAAAAGAAAAAAAAAAAACTCATCTTTTTACTGCTCTGTGTAATCAAAACTTGACTAAAAAGATTATTCACTGGAAAGCATTTCATTCCGTACATGTAAAAGATGTTTTCCAACTGTGCCACTTATTTGAAGAGCTAAACTGGTGAAAGAGCATCTTTCATGTTGCTTTGGAAGAGGTTTAAACTAAACCTCAAAAAGCAGCTCTTATTCCAAGCTAGGACACTATCACACAGAAGCTGTTGTACTGAAACACCTCCTACATCACCAGCAAAACTTTATGGTTACAGGCAGACTGGCTTGATTGCGGAGTGGATCTGCCCTCCTCCCCTTCCTTCCTGACAAACCTTGCTGACATGAATTTCATACCAGGGGGACATCTGGTTTTAATAAATGTTGGAAAGTACCTAAGGAGAATCAAGGCTGGCATGCACAAGTCAAACTGAGGGGTTTCCTTAAAGCTACTGATTTCCCAGCAATCGTTAACGAAGGCAGAGTCTTGATTGCATCACGATTTCTAGAAACAGTTTGTTTTTTTTTTCTTTTTTAATCTTGGTCTGTCCTATGAATAGTTCTGTATTTTTTCTATTTTTCTTCATCTTCACTTGCGTACAATCATTGTTTCATTATATCTTTCCCAGAGAAACTATGCAAATCCTATGCAAATGTGTCACATAAAGAATAAGCAGTTGCACAATAGTTACCGCTTCAGAGGGCTTTCTAGACACTTCTTCATTTTCTAAGAGACATTAAAAAAATATATGTGTGGGGTGAAACAGATAGGGACAGGTTTCTGAAAATGAGTTTTTGAATGGTAGGTACCTTAAAAATCTGACTAAGTCCATAATTTACACAAACAAATGAACACCTCAGCTGAGCAGCCAGCTAAACCTGGAGAGGCCACAGATCTACAGGTGCCTTGATCTTTGGAACTGGAGTCCAAAGTGTCTGCTTTTAAGAATGTTCTCAAGCATCACAAGCCCTGATGAGCTTCGTATGCATCCTAGCACCTACCTTCTCCTTAACAGATTTTCCTGTGCCCACGGGAGTGGTACATTTTCTTCACAGAACACCTTTTAGGCTAGGTGATACAAAATGCAGATAAAACACCTTGTAGAAGCACATGAGTTAAAAAAACTACTTAAACCTGCTATACACTTCTGGATGAGTGGTCACACAGTAGTTTCATGTGGTTTATGTCAACTTTGTCATTAATTTGGATAAATTTTTACCAGCTGTCAAGCTTTTAGAAGCAAGGAATTCACAGCTTCAAATACTGGGTTGGCCTGGCACACCTCACTGACTAATAGGAATAATTGCTCTTGGCAGAAGCATCTGGCCCCCCTGTGCAAAGGATCTGTTCATGCAAGTGCAGATAGTAACTGTTTTTGCATGTTCCTGTATTTCCTGTGCTCATGATCCATATAGAAACAGTCTAGGTTTGCCACATTTTAAGATCTTGTGTAGTATTTCCATGCTAACTCTCTTCCAGCTGATATTCCCTGTTAAGGAACTATGAAAAGGGGAGCAAGAATTGAATAGTAGAAGAGAACAGCCATGAAATAGTTTGCTTCCACCATAGTGATGTTGTTGCTAAAAAATGAATAAGTTATCTTGCATTCATAAGTAGTTTTAGTAAAGGATGTGGAAGTTTCTTGGCAGCCTAGTACAAGTAGCAAATTTCAACTTTGTATGAATTTGAAATAATTTTACTCTATATAAAGTGAAATGGCATACTCCAAAGCATTACATATTTCAAATTGAAAATCCCACGTTGGCAGTAAGTCTTTCTTTAGAACACCTGGCATAAACAGTGCTTTAACAACGCGTAAGATAGGTAGCTTACAGTTACTTGTGAGAAAAGGTATTACAACACTAAACTGATGGAATAAGTAGTAGTTATGCAAGACAAAAACTTTGTACTAGAGAAAACTTCTATTTAAAATAATTGTACCAATAAGTTTCAAGTTCAAGTTATATCTTCATTTCACAAAGTTAGTCATTATTTGTGCTGATTATTTTTTTTAAGTCATTTATTTAGTAGACATATTCTAGCTTGGAAGTAGTATAGTTTTAGAATAGTGCTCTGCCGTGAGACAACACAACTGTACTTTTCCTTTCTTCCTGCTAGCTCTTTGAGCATTCAGGAATCACCAAAAGCTATCACATTTGCTACATAGTCATCCTGATATTTTCTGTTTTCCCTTGTGGAATGTGGCCTTTCTTATCTACAGGCTTTTAAAAGATGCTGGAAAACTGGGGTTGTCTATGAATGTAAACTGAGTTTTTTTATTATCTTGTTTTGTCACCTACAACCATACTATCTCAACATGCGATCACAGAATCTCTCACAAGCTAAGTAGCACTGTGTTAGGTTAGTGCTTGAATGTGGAGACCTCTCATCAAAAATGGAATTCTACATGAAATGTAATGGATGATTCAGTACCAGCTGTGGGTTTCCCCTACCCCAAGAGAGTGCTAAGCTTGACTTAGTGGTTTAATACATCGTCAGGGCAGAGGAGAAGAAATAAATGTTGCGTCTCCTGAGAAGGTATACAAAAGATCTAGTCGTCTGTTATAAAATAGGCATAGCTTAAAGTACTCTTCTTGGAAAAATATTTCTTTTCTTTGTATATTTTTTTTCCTATTTTTCTCAATTGGCAAGATTTTAGAGACAGAGGGGAAGACTTCATTTCTGGGTGGCTATATATTTATCCATTACATTTCCTACATGTAAGTGATGGAGATGCAGACAGAAATTCCACATCTATTGGGATCATTAAATGGCTGTATAAAGTTACCAGTTAAATTCTGCAACTATAGGACTAATCTTAGGGAAAACTAAAAATAAAATTGTGAAGTTGTGTTCTATTTTATTTCTACATTATTCCTTTTTGGCAGATCCTTCTCCTCTTTGATGTAACTGAAATTTTGTGCTTTGTTGAACATGAAATTACCACTACAGTTCTAGAAGATTTTGCCAAGCAATATTTTCCTTAAAGATGAATATTCTAGAAAACTTTCAAAATTACATTTTGAGCAAGAATTTTTTAGCATCTTGTTAATAGTTTTAATTAGACTGTTGCAAAACATAGTGAAGAACAGCTCACTATAAAATCAGTATGACTCAGTAACACAGCCTTATATTCCCTCATTATTACTAAGCATCTTTCCATTATTTTAATATTAGGGCCGCCCCTAAATACAAGAATTTTATGCAGCTTGCTGCATCACATTACAAACCTATCAGAGGTCATACTGATCAACAACTAGACCACAAAATTGTCCTATTTCACTTGGAATTAATGCTACTTAGATATTAAAAATGTCTGTAAGTTGCCATACAATTGCAGTAACCACTAATCTAAAATAGAAAGAAAACTGTATACAGAATTAGAACAAGCCAAAAATTATCATGACTGCATTTCAGAGTAAGTCTTTTTGGAGGTAAAGTACTTTTTGAGGAGGTAAAGAACCTTTCGACAGTTTAAGGAAGGTATCATTAGTCAGAAGCACAGTTCTTAGAAATCTCTTCTTGAATATGTAAATAATAACTAGTGTTCCTCCCCCAGTCATCCCATTTAAGTTATTGGTTTCCTGCATTTAGTAAAGGCATTTTGCTGCACAATGATTTAATGTTAGAATACCTTGAAGGTATTCAGTGTTAATACATATAAATTGATACTAAAATGAATATTTGTATTTTTGGGGAACCTAGATATGACGCTGAACCTGATATGCAGAGTATGTTGAGGTCTAGATTCTGCAATCACAGGTGGTATTAGCACTAGCTGCAATGGCAAGTTTACACAAATGAAAGCAACTCAGGCTGTACTTCTGGCTTACGCTTTGCACTTGCTGGTTTTCATGCATTGATTTAGGAAATTGGAAGTTCACCTTACTAACTCTAAAATATTGGAGTTTTAGTGTGATTTAAGACAACATAACTAGTCTTGTGCTACTATCAAAGCAGTTAATTTTGCTCACAAGAACAGCTATACTGAACTGAATGTTCATAATCAAATCTGACTCTTGGAAGTTTCAGGATCCTATTGGTTCAGATAATATTTGAATGTTTTACAGCTTTATTAGTTCTTGGGGTTTTTTTTTAAACCTTCTCTTTAGAAAAACATAGGATATAAGAAATTTAAGAACCTAAGTAAAGCACCTACAAGCATATGAAAAGGGATAAATTCTAAAAATTTGTGCTCAAAATACAAATGATTTCTTTCTTTTTGAATTTGTTCTGAGTGTGGAAGAAATGAACATCAACTAAGTTTATACGTGAATCCAAAACAGGCATCATTTTCAGTCGTGGTTTTTTCCTTTTTGACTTCCAAATGACCAGCGTATCAAACTGCCATTTTAGTTGACCTCTGCTGGCATACCAGTTAGTCTGTTAAGACATGTCAAATTTGACAAGAAGAACAAAATTCTTGGTCTTTTTTTCAGACTGTCAATACACTAATTTGTGACTACTTCAGTAGTCAATGGTGTTTGAAAAGTATTCTGTTCAAAAAGCCATGTAATTTTTCACAAGGAGTAACTTACTGCTGTAACACAAGGTAGAAGTCCTTACTATTACAAGTCACTGTATTTAGCAAGATACCTTATCATTTGTTTTTGAATCTCTCCAATTTCTGTGCTGTTGAATCATCAGGTGATAATCATCATTAGAAGTGATCTGTGAAACTCAACAGCTAAGGACTTTCACCTCAGTGCCTTTTTTTTTCTTTTTTAAGTGGAATTAATGGATCTTTCCTGTATTGTGAAGAGACTTACTTATTTTGGTGTTACTGTTATAATGACTACTAAAGCAAACAGTGACAAAGTCTGTACTAGTATAGTTGTCAATAAGACTATATATGGAATAAAATTCCACCCGGATATGAAAGAATAAACATTAGATTTGATCGTTAAGAAGCAAAAAAGCACCAGCTTCAGATGTAGCATCTTAGGTTTCTTCTTGCAAATTGCCCACAGTGCTTTAGGGAAGCAGGCAGACCCTGTTCCCTTGCAGAGACAGCGGCTGGTGCTGTCTCCAGGGACAGCCCTGTGTTGGTGTGGAAATGAGCTGTTCCACCAATGAGCCTCAGCCAGAGACACAGTGAGATGAGAAGGCTTTTGACTCCTCTCCTTTATATAACTGCATAGACTAGCATAGCAAATTGTTCCGCTCAGAGGTAACAATTTGGGAGAAGCATGCTGTTACAAAAAGGCAGATACTGCAGTTCCAGCTACACTTGTGCACTCTTGTGCACGCACACGTGGATGCACATACTGTCTGTCTTTCCTCAGTGACACCAGCTGTAGGGATCAGCTTGTCTATACCAGAAAACTTGAATACTGAAAGTGTAATTGGCTATTTTGTTTATTTTGAGACTGAAGCGCATCACAGGATTCCTCACTTGGCACAATGCATACCATACTCTTGCCAAATGGCCCGTGTAGTAAAAGCCTTAGTTTACATTAGTCAAAGAAGATCTCCAGCAGTTTCGTTTTCCCTAGTTGCATCACTACAGGTGATAATAATATAATCACTAGTTTGGTACAGAAGACTGCATGTATTGCTACATGTTTTGAATCCTTCTGTAACCATAAAGCCACATAACAAAATTCCCATATAATTTGTCGTACATGGCTGTCTTCAACCTGAGGATAAGGCAATAGCTCTTCTTTCACTGCCTGTCTGTGTATGGCTGTGTAACATGTAGTTTATTTTCCCCCGGAATGCTGCTGTAGTACTGACTGCATTTGTTTTAATACTTCTGGCAGTTGCCTCCAACTGTTCTTCCAGAAAGCAATGCTAATCTGCATTTTTATAGTTTTCCATCTTCACACAAGAAGCTCCGTTTCCTAACCAAGCAAATGAAAGTGACTGTTCCTGGAACATCCATGATTACAGCTTCTTTTTCCAACAGAAGACAGTATCTCAGGCCGAGAAAACGCTCTGTACAATTGAACCAGCACCTCTCTGTGTGCACAGATCTGCGTGCCTAGGTCCGATTGTGAACTGGTCTGCTTCCAGAAGTGCTAGCTGGAAGCTGCTTCTAACAGTTTAAAATGCCCTTTTCTTTTTTTTTCTTTTTTTTTTTTTTTTTTTTTTTAAGAATCTAAATATTTGGGACTATTAGATGAGTTGTGATGTCAGGTATAAGAAGTTTTGCTGTAGAAGCAATCAGTACCTTACTTTTAAAAGTTGTCTCTATTTACTGGAGTTCAGACATGGCTCAAAACCTTTGCTTCCACAACAGTTCAAACAATGCTCCACTATTCCTGTGTGCAGCTTAACCATATGGAAATAGAGGATTAGCAACCAGCAAGGTCCTAAAAATGCAGCACTGTATTTCCCCAGGAAAAGAAAAGGTCATATCCTGCTGTTTACACAGAAACTGCCTCACGTCATGTAGTCACAAATGTAGCTGAAAGGAAAATGTGGTCCAGTCTGTTTACTTTTTTGCGTAGTTCAGAGAAAAAAAAAGCCTCCTCAAATTTGCAGTCACATTCCTATGTCAAGTAAAAACAAAGAAACCAGTTGTCATATTTTAACTGCAGGATTAAAGGCTGAGTCACAGCTACCTATGGAATATTTGCCTGTGTTATGTATTACAGTCTCAGTCAGGAGAACTTTAAAATCAGTATCTTTGGCAGGAAGGTATTATTTAGCTACTAGACATAGAAAAAGACTTTCTCTATTATGAACTTACTGCAAAAGAGATTATATTATTTTCATATTCTACTAGAAATGGTCTCTCTTAATCCAATGCTCAGAAATGAAGTTCTACTATTATACACATCTAATGCACACTATATAATAATGCGATTTTTTTGACTGTACAATAAACAATGGAAAAATACTAGTTTGGATTTTTCTACTGAGTACTACCACCATATATTTCAGGCTTCTTTACATAACAAAATGAGTACATGTGTTTTTATGCTTATGGGGAATGGTATACGGTGTTTTTGTTTGGTTGGGTTTTGTTTGTTTAAAGAATCCAAATGCCATAGTTGTTTAATGGGAGGGAGGGCGAGGGCGCGGAGGCGAGGAGCTGCGGGGCAGACTCCAAAGCCCGTCACGCAGTGTTCTTTTGATTGTGGGATACAGACGAAGCCTCGCAAATACCTGGTTCTTCCGAGGGACCTCAGTGTTAGTTTCAGATCCGTTCACTTCCCGGCCGCCGAGCCTGAGCAAACAAGGCATCTGCATGAACGCAGGATTACACGGTTTCATTCTCTCTGTGGAAAAAAAAAAGTAGTCTGCTGCTGCCCCATGACATTTTTCTCTCTGGAAAATACTTTGATTGTGGCTGTTTTTCAGCATGTCTGGTGAAAATAGGTCAAGTTTCGTAGTTGGCTGCCTGGGAAAGAACTGCAAATGTATTTGCCATATGTATCAGTACCTGTCCTATTTAAAGGGACACTTGTAACTCTAGACAGAAGCTTTGCTTCAAAGCTTGGCTTTGGAGTTTGAAATTTGATGGTTATTAGTTTCACTGGAGAGAGGTAATTAGAGGGTATTTTCTGCCTTCGAATCAACCTTAAAAAAAGAGACTTTCCTCACAGTATTTTCTGGCAAGTATGAAGACATTTATACAGTAAAAGGTCTCTTAAGTCAGCTAGGACAAGTTAACTTTGTTATATGAGATAAAATTAAAATAAAATCTAGAAGTGAGAGGAGTGGGAATGAAGCTCCTCACCTGTTCAGAGAAACTGGTTAGGAAAGAAGGCTGCCTAGTCTTTCTTCATCTAAAAGTTAGGCAGCTAGCTCTAGCCTAGCCACCTACATCTAACCAGTTAAGAAATAGGAACCCCTGGGGGACAAGGCATCACATTACAAGACAGGTCACATGAATCATCATCAGGAAGTGCTCTTTTTATTCATCCCTCCAGGTTAGCTATACCTAGATACCTCTATTTGTGCCCTACTGTGTATGCGGCTGTGCCAAGCGTACTTGCTCAGCAGCTTAGTTCTGTTCCCTCCCACGCCGTTTGTTTCCTGGGGAATGCTCTCCAAAAAATCCACTGTTGGGAAAACAGAATGAGGAGTTACCCCTCTTCCTGGACAGAGCTTAGCAACAGCAGGTCATATGATGTTTAAACAGGAAAAACAGTTCTCTCTGCATGAACCTGGACAGTAGCATGGGAGAGTAAGAAGCAGGAGGAAGAGAGATCAATCAAAGCTTATATAGTAGTTAAATCCTGAGAGTTAGGTTCATGAGTAGTTAAATAACTATGTAGATTTGTGACAACATCCACATAGGGTGAATTTAATGTAGTGTAACACATGTATTTTAAATTATACCTTTAGGACCAAAATATTTACAACACTGTTTACTTGAGTATTTTACAGGGTTATTCCCCCCTCCCCCCAACTTTTCCCAGGGCAAACTTTTCAGATTTTCCAAGCATTTCTTCTCTTGATGTAAACATACTGACTGTAAGGAAAAAGTGTATCTACTAAATTCTAGTACAGATACTATTTACTGCTCCTTTATCAGATGGAGGGCAGTGGTAACAAGAAAGATGCACAGATAGAGCAACAGCAGTACTGAGGCTATTGGTATCATCACAGAAACCACTTAATGGGCTGAAAGTCATCTTTGGGTCACTACATCAATTAATATAGGAATATGAATAACCTTCTTGTCCCTCCCCTCCCAATTTTAGAGCAGAGTTTCACAGTGGTTTCAAAGAAATGGACCTATGAATATCAACCACTACGCAAATAAGAAGAGTGCTGCTGAGAGCATGTTGGACATAGCCCTGCTGATGGCCAATGCGTCCCAGCTGAAAGCCGTGATGGAGCAAGGACCTTCCTTTTCTTTCTACGTTCCACTGATCGTTCTTATCAGTGTATCACTCACACTGCAAGTTGCAGTGGGAGTGCTCCTGATATTCCTTGGTATGTAGAAATAGCAAGAACCATTGATGTTTATTTTTCTTGTAGGATGGAACTGGGTGTATGGATTCCCTCGTGTATTTGTTTTTAAGAAGTATTATATTTGAAAGTCTGTCTCAATATTGGTTAAGGTTCTCTCTGAAGATAACAGGAAATATTGCAATAAAAAAAGGACAGCTTTATGTGTAGTCTTCAGTTTTGATTAACTTCCTCATATTAATTTTAAGAGCATGAATATTTTTCTTTTCAAATGGTCTGAAGGAGGAAGGAACATGATGAAATACAGTAAAAGAAATATTAATAGGGCAGATGTGATCATGTGGCATGTCCAGTTTCATAATACTGTTTCTGGCAAGACTTGTTACCTAATCTTATGACAGAAATTTGCTGCATATCAGTATTAATACAAGTATTACTATAAGAATATATTGTCAACCTAGAATTGTCTTTAAAATGGAAAGTTGAAATGTTCATGTTGACATTGCATGTTGTCTTTGGTGAGTTTGTATTTCTGCAATTAAGTAAAGATTTGATAACATAGGCTTGACAGTCATTAAAAAAAATCTTATTTTTAAATTTAGGAAATCACACAGAATCACAGAATGGTTGAGGTTGGACGGGACCACTGTAGATCTAGTCCAACTCCCTGCTCAAGCACATGGTACAGGATCACAACCAGGCAGGTTTTGAACATCTTCAGAAAAGGAGACTCCACAATCTCTCTGGGCAACCTGTTCAAGTGCTCTGTCACCCTCATAGTAAAGACGTTTTCTCCCCCCATGTTCAGATGGAAATTCCTATGTTTCAATTTATGCCTGTTGCCTCTTATCCTGTCACTGGGCACTACTGAAAAGAGTCTGGCACCATCCTCTTTACACCCTCCCTTCAGATATCTGTAGACATTGATAAGATCCCCAGATCCCCTTGCCGTCTTCTTTTCTCCAGGCTACACAGGCCTAGCTCTCACAGCCTTTCCTCATACGAGAGGTTCCCTTCATCATCTTTGTAGCCCTATGCTGGACTCTCTCCAGTAGTTCCATGTCTCTCTTGTACTGGGGAGCCCAGAACTGGACGCAGTACTCGAGATGAGGCCTCACCAGGGCTGAGGAGAGGGGCAGGATCACCTCCCTCGACCTGCAGGCAACAGTCTTTCTAATGCACCCCAAGATACCATTGGCCTTCTTGGCCACAAGGTCACCTTGCTGGCTCACAGTCAACTTGTCACCCACCAGCACTCCCAGGTCCTTCTCTGCAGAGCTGCTCTCCAGAAGGTCAACCCCCAGCTTGTACTGGTGCCTAGGGTTATTTTTCCCTAGGTGCAGGACTCTGCACTTGCCCTCATTGAACCTCATGAGGTTCCTCTCTGCTCAACTCTTCAGCCTGCCCAGGTCTCTCTGAACAGCAGCACAGCCTTCTCGTGCATCAGCCACCCCTCCCAGTTTGGTATCATCATCAGCAAACTTGTTGGGGGTGCACTCTGTCCCTTCCTCCAGATCACTGATGAGTAAGTTGAACAAGACTGGACCCAGTACTGACTCCTACTGACACCACTAGCTGCAGGCCTCCTACTAGACTCTGAGCCACTGATTACAACCCTCTGGGCTTCTGAGCTCTGCCTTTCAGCCAGTTCTCAATCTACCTCACTGTCTGCTCATCTAACCCACACTTCTTGAGCTTGCCTGTGAGGATGTTGTGGGAGACAGTGTCCAAAGTGTTACTGAATTCAAGGCAGACAACATCCACTGCTCTGCCTTCATCTACCCAGCCAGTCATTCCATTATAGGAGGCTATCAGTTAGTTTAAACATGTTTTCACCTCGATGAATCCATACTGACTACTACTGATGACCTTCTTTTCTTCCGCATGCTTAGAGATGGCATCCAGGATGAGCTACTCCATCATCTTTCCAGGGAGGGAGGAGGTGGCTAACTGGCCTGTAGTTCCCTGAGTCCTCCTTCTTGCCCTTTTTGAAGACTGGAGTGACATTGGCTTTCTTCCACTCCTCAAGCACCTCTCCTGTTCTCCATGACCTTTCAAAATGGAGCATGGCCTAGCAATAACATCCACCAGCTCCCTCAGCAAGGGAGAAATTAACAACAAACAAGGAATTATTCAATGTAGCCCAAGTTTTTAGGTGAGAAGTGATAGAAGTGTACTGTTACAGCTGATTTTCAAACCTGTATTAAACAAACTTAAACTAAAAAGAAAGCAGCTTTAAAGAGACTGATGGATTAAAGGTGATGAGCTATTATGCAGTTGCTAGATAAAAGCAGATTTACATTCCCATCTGAAAAAAACAGACTTGTTGGTACAAGATCTCACTCTAAAAAACATACCAATATCCTATTCACATACTATTATTCAAAAAATATATATATATATGTATATATATAATATCAAAATAGTCCAATTAGCTTCCTGGGCCTGCAAATGAATTGTCTCAAATTCTAGTAAAACTTGTATTATGGTAATGCTATTTAGTTTCCTTGATCTATTAGTGATCACATGATCTTGAAACTTGTCATTAGGGAAAGCATTTCTACTTTCTACTAGAAAAAAACAATACCTTTAAAATATGTCAGAATTCATTTCAAGAGAATAAATTCAAATAAAAACAGGGGAGAAGGAAAGACAGGGTGCAGGGAACCAATTCCACAGTGCTCATTAAATGTGTCCAGAGCACCTACAGCAGAACTTTTGTCTTACCTGTTGAATTACAGGACGCATATGTTTTTGGAACTGTAATGCAGTATCTTTGCTTTTCTCAAAAATAGAGGTTTCATCATTCAGTATTAATATGCGCTGTAAGGCAGAAGAAACAACTTTTACTAAAAAAAAGTTATTTTTAATTGATATTACTAAATTAGTAGCACACTTATGTCCTGTACCAACTATAATAATGTTCGTTTGTTCTTAAGTAGAATATTGATTTAAGTAACTACAGAACGAGGCTAAATGCTATAAAAAACATCACTATGTATGTATGAATAACCAAAAATGGCCCAATAAAAACTGAGGAGAGTAGAGAGATAGCACTTCTGAAAATTCATGTTTTCCATTTTGGCATTAAATAGGTCTTTGATACTTCATTATCTTGACCTGCCTGGATCCCTTGCTCCCCCAACCTCCCTTATCCTAGGCAGGATTTAAAAGGAGACTGTTATTGCTTTTGCTAAGTTGCTAGGAGTCTGTGACATTGATTAGTAGATTCCCCTCCCCCCCCCCCCCGGCCAAAAAAAAAAAAAAAAAAAAAAAAAATCTGTATTATAACTTTGAAGAGGTTGTCAGAGATAGCCATGGAATCAGAGGGGGTGTTTAGCTTTTCAGCATCAGATGCACCCCATCATCCTCAGAAATAAATGAGGCCTTAACTGGTTGGAAACATCTGTGGATCAGTTCTTTTCTTACTGATACACAATCATCTATTCTCATAGCTTCTTTTCAAATCTTTCCATTTAAATTAATGACTACTATGATCTATCTTAAGCATATATTAAAAGAAAACTCTGGAAGAGGCTAGCCAGGGTTCACCTATGGCACTTACTGCATTATAGGTGCCACCACTGGCATCTTTGTTACTCTGTTGATGTTCATTTTTTGCAAAACTGAAAAACAGCTTTCTGTTCAAGGAGGAAGTTCCCAGGAAGCAAGGATACATTGTACTATTGATATGCAGCTGACCTCCAGCTTTTTCTTTCTTACGAAAGAGACAGAATATAGCTGTCTCTGCATCTCATACTGTTGGCATAAGGGCAAAATCCAGTTCCTGGCTCAAAACAGATTCCAGAGAAGGATTAGAGAAAGCAACCTGTTGATAATGAAGGATGTGAGGAGAGAGTGTTGGCATTATGGACAAGCCCCCCCCCATTTCTCGGTTGAAGGCATCTCCCTGTTGGTTGGGTGTTTATTAAAACAAACAAACAAACAAACAAAAAAAAAACTAAGCCTTTTTAGGTTCCTACTTCTTGTTGGGCAATAATTTCTCATTACTTGCTGACAATTGCTTTCCAATGCTCCTTTCTGCCAGACACTGCCAAAGTGGCTTTCACCTCCGTATATTCTATCTTCATCACGCAGAGTAACAAGAGTACCCCACAGTCCCAACAACTAAGTATATCTAAGATAAAGTTCTCAGATCACTTGGAAAATAACACAATTCATCAGGAGTTCTTCATGCACTCTGCAATCATCAGCTGTCTATTTGTAGTACTGAAAATGACAGAGCCTCCAGGTTGTAAGGATGTGCTGCTGGAGTGATTGGCTCTGAAACACGTTGTCTCGTTGAGCTCAAAGGTGCTAAAGGATATGAATGAAGATAAGGGCAACCCAGCAATAACTTGCTTTTCACAATGCAGATTTGTTAGTTTTTGCCTGCAGGAACAGTTTGCCTTTCTGTCCATTCAGAATAGACTACCACTTGTAAGATAACAAGAATCCAAATGGAAATCCATACTCTCAAGGCTTCAACCTTCATATATTCAAGACTGCATTTTTTTAAATGCTAAATTTTGAAAGAAAAATGGAAATCCAGTTTTTCCTTTAAACACTTTTATCCCAGGAGCTACTAGTTCTCATCTTTCCTAGTAGATATTAAAGGCATTTCCTGCAAAAGAGCTTTTTGCAGTATTCAACCCAACCTTTGGGCCTTGACAGGTATTTTAACCGTCATCTAAGATCCTTCTCCTCTCAGAGCATCCTGTCTCAGCCTATCGTTCCTGTGGTTCTCTTCTAGCTTTTCTAGAGGCTTCCTCCAGTTTTTATGGCTTATTTTGGGATAGCCCCCCAGAAAGCTTGTTTCTAACATACAAGACAGATTATACCTAACAAAGGAGATGCTCACACCTACTGGCAGACTTTTCTGTCTTTCTCAGTTACAACAATCTCCCAACTCTCATCAGCACCAGAAACTCTTGGATGTTCCCTCTCTTGGACTGGAGCAGCACCGGAACTCACCTAAAGAACTGCTATGCCCTGCCAACATTACCTGTGCAGAATGAGTAGTTTTTAAAAAATTTATCTGAAGTATTTTGAGGAAGATGTTCAGCAAGCTTTGTCTTTGGAGCTGATTTACTAATCTTAACTTCTTGTAAGAAGAAAAGATAGTGTCTTTATATATATTAAGGCAGCATGGAATGATAGTAATCTAATCCCACTGTAATAAAATACTTCAGGAAAATGTTCTTAAGAACATTTATTCCTAACAGCATCATCACCTTGAATACTATAATCATGAAGACAGGATTATTGCAATTCAACTTAAAAATTTAGAGCCCTGCCTAAATAGACAAGCAGTACTGGTTTCCTCTAACTGTTATTTGGAAGGAGCGACAGCTTTGAAAGTACCAGTTCTCCTTCAAATATGATTTATTTTAATACACAAAACATGTTAGCCCACTTTTGCTTTTTTGTGAATTAAGTCAAGCTAGTGTGAAATACTTCTTATATATTTTATTTATTCTGCTTCATTGACATAGAAGTATTAGAATTCTTGGTACCATTAGGATGCTAACATGCACATAGCTCCAAATGTTTTACAGATGTGCATTTTCAGGGTTAAGTATTGCTGAGCCTTATTTTTTTTCATGCCAGCATAGCTGTGCAATGGCTTATGCAGTTCAAGTAGTCTCAATACTATTCTTCAGTGCTTTGGCTGCCTGTGACATCTCAATACACTGCTTCAGCAAGCAGGACATGGACCAGGTGCCCAGAACTCCTTTAAACCAAAACAGCATTAGAGTTTCTAGTTAGGGCCCCCAAGTGAGCCTGGTTTTTACTACTTCAGCATCATGAACACGTTTGCCACCACTTCTACTTAACTGATTCAAAGAGCAAGTTGTGGTTCTGTGGTAAGTTCTGCAGCATTGATGAGGTCATTACGTTAAGAATAAATAAGAAAGTTTATCTTACACAGCAGAGTTGTAAGCTACACATCTATATATGTACCTATCAGAAGCAGCTCAAATTTTTTACTTATGCTGCTGCAAGAACTTCTTTGGTATAAACTTTCTTCCACATAGCCTTTACATGCACACAAGCTCCAGTGATCTGTACATCTAAGAACTACGTGTCTTAAAGATACCAAAATTGATCTCTTATCAAGATATCTCACTAGCATTAGTTCCAGCAGCTTCAGAGGAATTTAGTACAGGCTCCAAGTTGCAAAGCCCTTACTATAGAAGAAAATAGGCAGAAAAGAAATCCATGCCAAGCAAGCACTCCTAAACTTCTTACATGTGCTAAAGTACATGTTTTAGTCTTTCATCAAGTCTAATATGAGCCTAATGCAACTCACTTATGTTTTCATAAGACCTAGAATCAAAGCTTAAACTAAATTAATATCTCCCTTGTGTGTTCCTCCTTCACTCCCATTAGCAGTTCAGCTGAAGAAGAACTACAAGAAACAAAAGAAAATGTTTACACAGCTAATGGTTTCTGTAAAAATGACTGCAGCTGTACTGCTTTGAAATCTTCCATTAAACAGATGTAATACCCTTGCTTTCTAAAAATGGTATCAGTACAAAAGCTGTACCAAGCAGGGAGTACAGCTAGGGAATGGCACAAGTACAGAAATCCAGCATAGATAAAGAGATACGGCTATCTGGCAAGAACCCGTAACATTTTAACTGTAGTAAGTTGAACTTCATCCCATACTCTCAGGGCTTCAACCTTCATGTATTCAAGACTGAATTTTTTTAAATGCTTAAATTTTGAAAGAAAACCGACATCTAACCAACCTAGCTTTCTGGAGACCTAGAAAACTGAATATTTCTACTAATGTTTATGTACCCACTATTTATTTGCATGCTCATCCATAGTAAATACAAATGCTAGCAGGCTGCTTGTGACTGAAGGTCTTTTCCCTAACACTTTTGCTGACACTGTAGAATCTAACTTCCCTTTTAAGTATGACTAATACAAATAGCTTAGTGTAAGAGAAGTTGTTGAACTACATGAATAAGGTACTTTTATTCTGGATTTTGAAATACACATATAATTAAAGCTTCCCCCCCTTTCTCTTTTGAAGTAAAAAATGACCTTAACAACCCTGCAAAACACAGTAAGCTGGATTTCCTCAACAACCTTGCAACTGGACTAGTATTCATTATAGTAGTTGTGAATATTTTTATCACTGCCTTTGGAGTGCAGAAGCCAGTGGCCGAGTCAGCTTCAAGACACTAAGTACAAGGTGAGTATGGTTTCCCTGCACCATAAGATAGTAGGATGTAGCATACAAGCATGCAGTGCCCACTAAGGCATAACTTTAATGAGCTTATCTATACAGTTCTTGACTTCATAGATAAATGAATTTTCTTTAGACTGCTACAAAAGCAGAAGCTGCTAGGAACTATTAAGTTATTACACAGCAGTTTTGTAAATGCAGAGTTCAGAAGCTGATGACAGCCTCTTGGTTTGTCAGTGGCCCCTTGCACATTTCAGGTATAGGAAACAAAGATTATCATTCAGGGATACCCACATCTTTCGCTCAGTGTTGACAAATCCAGAAAGGGGAAATAATACTGTTTTGCTTCCTCCACAAGTCTCTCTCTCTCTCTCTTTTTTTTTTTTTTTTTTTTTTTTTTTTTAAGTCTGTAATGTACTGCATCCAGTCTGTTATGAACACTGAAAATTTAATCTTTATCCAGATAACTACTAGGCCCATGGAGCTTCATGAACACAGTGTGGCTTTTCAGCCACCCCAAGTTGGAGGATTTTCCCTTTGTGGGAGGCTTAGCTCACAAAGATTGTACTATCTCTTTATTTGATAAATGTGGTCTTTTAGACCGGTATTATTTTCCTCCACCTGCATTTTAAAAATTACTATTTACTTAAACAGAAGGATAAATACAGGAATGGTGAGAATCAAAAACAGGTATCTTCCAAGCATCATAGCTCTGCAGAACAATTTGAGAGGAGATAAACCTAAAATGCAGGCTTGTAGCCTAAGGAGCAGGTCATTGCTGTGGTCCAAAATTTGCCTTTAAGACAACGCTGCTGAGTCTGTATGTGCCAGCATTGCTCTGGCTCTTCAAATCTCAGATCACCTTCAGAAGACCTGATAAAAAAGGAATTACTTAGCTTTCCTAACAAGCTACAGTACACTAGCTACTACACAGACAGTCTTATCTGAGTTAACTTCCAGATGAAGTCGTCTCACAAAATTTTACATATTACAGAAATCAGTTCAAGATCTTGAACAGAGAAACTTTCAGAGTTTATTTTGCTTGCTTTAACAGTGCTAGAGATTGAAGAGCAACTTGATTTTTATAGAAGTTACTTCATTAAAAAGAACAAACAGGGCATCTAATCTGAAGAGGAACAGTGCAGCAGAAATCAATAAACTGAAAGCAGGCATTAGTCTATTAGGACTCTAAAGAGGTGGTGGGGGGAAATCAGTGCAACAAGCTACTGGGGAAATGAAAAAATGAATTTCATTTCTTTCTGGGGGGGCCTGTTTTAACTGAATAAAAGTTTCGATGCAGTAAGATAGGCAAATGCCTGCAGTGTACAGACCTGTGAAATTCTGGCAGTGAAACAAAAATATATCGGTATCTTCTAGCCATGTTCTCTACAAATAAACTAATATATTTTCATTTTTAACAGTAAAGAACAGACTCTGAGGGATTATCAAAATTACAGGTGAAGCATTTGTCTCAGCAGTACCTATAAAAAACAATACGGAGACACTAACTGAACAAAATTGCATTGGCATAGAGACCAAGAGAACTGAATGAAGAATTATTACAATTTGAGCTCTCTCTACAGGAAAATATGCACAATAGCCACGAACAGACACAAGATTCTGATATAAGCTTCAGAAGTTTCAGATAATTTTGAACTCTGGACAAGGTGGCATTTCAGAATCCCAACCACTGCTCTTTTTGATATAGAGAAAGAAAAGCTTAAGACAGAAGAAAAAAGAGTTTTGATTATCACACCAATGTATCCTGAGGAGAGAAGACAACTTGATGATTCAATCAAGCCAGTTAGTTCCCTGGAGAGTATAATATAACAGTCTATTCACAAGCAAGCTAATAACCAGAAAGCAGGTATCATACAGTAGGAGAGAACTGAGGCCAAGAGGCATGAAATGCAACTCCCTGCTCTTACTCTGGCGAGTAACTTCTCTTCTCGTTGGCCTGTTGGGCTATTACATGGGCGAGCTCACCTAGCGTCGGATGCCATAATAAAAATGCAATGCCACAATAAAGGACAAAAAATAGCTGATTTGTACAACTTCAGGTAGAGGAAAGACAGAAGGCTATTTAAAGCAAGTTCACATCTGTACAAAACAGTATGTCTTGCAAAAACAAACAGCATGTTCCTCATATGCACAGTTTCCTAATAAAGCAGCTGAATGCGCTGCCTAGAACCTGTGTCTTTTTAATCTAGACTTGTTAAATTTGGAAGTTCTGAATGTCTTTGATCATTAAACCTATACTTTGCTCATTTGTACATACCACCTGTGCTAGAAATATCTGTCCATAACAATTATCTGAATAGAATTTGAAAAGTCAGTCTTTTTTGCATTGAGCTTCAGCAAAAATGCGGCCCCTGCTGGCCAAGTGACAATTCCATATTAAAAAATCTGTAAAAGGAACCAGTCTGTTCAAGGATCAGTAATCTTCTTAAAGCCCTGAGAAAAGCGAGTGGCCAAGTGACAATTCCATATTAAAAAATCTGTAAAAGGAACCAGTCTGTTCAAGGATCAGTAATCTTCTTAAAGCCCTGAGAAAAGCGAGTGGCCATTTTCCAGCTTCACAGTGCACACTTTTCCAAAAAGAACTTAATTTCTGCTTTAAGGGAAATCTCTTATTTACTGTAATTGCTGAATCACTAACTTCAATATCTTTGTTTTGCATTTCAGAGATCTGAAGTATTCATTTTCCTCTAGATGCCATTTGCACTTGAACTGGTAACACTTGGACACAATAAAAATAATCAGAAGGAGCTGGACACGGAACAGTTTCCCCAAGTTTCTGTCAACAGACATTTGTGTGCCTACAGCTTTGCAAGGTGTTAATATTTCAACCTTCTGGCATCTAATGAATGGTTCATTTTGACCCACTGACTTGACTTTTCTGGATTCTGTGATTTCAACTTTTATATGAACTAGTTGTTTTTCAGATAAGTAGTATAAATTCAAACAGGTAAAAATCAACTGATGGTATCTACTTCAGACTTCCAGGCTTGCCATTTTCTGCGCCTCTTGTTTTCTGCAGCAATTTGACATTTCCAATGTGGCAAGAAACTTCAGGCCCTCAGCTCTGGCATGGTCACGTTGTCCTTAATTTCACTCGGTTGGCACCTAGCCTGTGGTATTGCACAGCACAGCAGTGGTTTTCCTGCGCACTGCACCAAGATAGCTCTGCCTTGTTTTCTGTCCCTCTCCCGGTTCCTCTCTTCAACTAAAGCAAAGATAAGAAATAGAAACAGTAGACCAGCTTTGCTCACAGACAGTCATTTGTTCTGCTTCTTTGTCTCTGGACCACCATCAAAGCTTCCCTGTCCTTCATGCACTGACTCACAAATAACCTCAGCACTCGGTTTTTTCCTCTTAACTGGTAAACTCCATCTTCCATGCAATATTCATAGTTCTGGAAAGCCTGTTAAAACTATCACCATTTCAAGGCCCAACTGGAAAACTAGGGGGCACAGAACGAACTTTGCTTTCAAAACTGGTGAGAAGGGCCTGACAGCAGTTCAAATGGCAAATGAAAGGTTCATCCTTCTGTAGCCTATTTTCCTCTTCTTAACACTGACTTCTGCAGTTGTCTTACACTCAGGAGTTATGGCTAATATCTTCATTAATTTATATAGATAGATACAGAGATATAGATATCTTCATAGATTCTTTATAGAGTCTTACCTGCTGGCTCAGGGACTGACACTTTCTCTAAATACACTGTTGCTAGCAACAACAGAAGCATTTCAGCCTTTTTATTTCCAAACTATCTGCTATCAAAAAAAAAGTCATAGTTTTCTAGAGTGCACTTACTTGTAGATAAAAATTTGTACTAATACATTTCCTTATTTTAAAATATTTCTTCCTTGTACATACTAACACAAATTGACTAACACTGTGCAAGTGTCTCATCTCATTTACACTTTCTGATAACATTGCTCTCCATATCTTTATTTACTTCTCTCATACAAGATTAATTAACAGAAAACAAGTCTGAAACTTGTGCAATTAATTTAAGGCATAGGCAACATTTTTTAATTTTGTATTTAACCTTTTAATGCTTGCTTTCCAACTTAACATATGTTTTTCAGTATCTGACAAACAATAGTTTTAATTGTGTGTTGTACAGTTTTAAACATACTACAAAACAGCTACTGGATGAGGTACTCTGGACAAGTGCTTTTATTTTTTTTTAAACAAACCAGTGAATTGTTGAAGGCCTATTCATCCATACTTGTGTTATGGCAGTTTCAATGCTCTACAGCAGTGAATTGACTGGTCAACTAGCAGTGCTGGAAACCTTAAGATTTTCTTCCCTTCTCAAAAATAGATGACTGTAAGCAGAGCCATTCCAAGCATAAAAATTGTGTGGCTCCATGTCAGACAACGATCTTGGTAAGATCCTTGACTGTACCACCTTTGTTGTGTCAGCTTTTTACATACTGGGATTATTTGCCATGTCTGCGCATCTGACTTTGCCTGCATTAGGCTGAGAAATTCCCTCATCTGTTTCACTTTCCATTTCTCTTTCAGTGCTTTGTACACCCTCCCTCAGTTCCTTTCCTGTTTTGCTCTCCTTAAGTTTTTCAGGTCACTCAAGTGAACAAGCTGTTTCAATAGTTTTCTCCCCTCAGAAATATAATCACTATTCCTATATTGTTGTCCAGCAGAAGCTACCAAGGCTTATGTGTTCCATCTCCCTGTTACTTAGGCTGTAGCAAAGGAAAAGAGCTAACTTGAGCCAGAAAACTAGGGTATGAAACATCAGGTAATGACGTATCTGCTGCAGATTCGAATGGACTTTGAGATGTAGCTTGAAGACGTTCTTAGCTACGTGGATCTGCACTAAGGGATAGGTGCCTGTTCTCCTGAGGTCTGCCAGAGCCAGGCTCGGGACAACAAGAGCTTGAATCCCACATCCCCGCTGCCTCCTGACCACCTGAAACCGTGACAGCAGCATCACAGCAGCAATACTCACGACTTCCAGAGACCTGGTTGCTACTGTCTACTCTAACCACATGAAAGACTGATCCTAAAGCCATCCATCTGGCTAGAAGAACATACTGTTCAACGCACATCTGAATGTCTTTATTTAAATAGAGAAGATACTGGTTTATTACAGTATTTTTTATTGTGATTAAATAAAATTTGCAAAACATCTTCAGACATGCAATCTGTGCCTTAAGTCTCTGAAACCTTCAGAGATCATACATTTTTTATCAGACAAAAGCATCTACAAGTTGGTTTCTAGTATAAAAGAATAATAATGTGCTTAAATTATTTAAATCAGGTGTTTTTCTTAAAAATCTAGTGAATATCTTCTACCAGCAGCAAACAAATGCATCATTTTAAGTAGTTCTTTAGTTTTTCCATGCTTTTCCAGAGTTCTTGGTTCTAGGCAAACATTTCACTTACTTACAAACAAGTCATCAATAATGAAGCAAGATGAATTTTTACTAGCCATCTCAGGAACCAGTTCATACCAGGACATCTGTTTACTTCCATTTCATAAGCTGCTGAGCAATGTAATTACACGCATTGCTCTGGTTGTTTTTTAGTGCCTTCAGCATCTAGAACTGTCTTCACTGAACTTTCAGCTTAGTTTTATTTACTTACAGTTTCACTAAACATAGTTGTTGTCATCTGCTTAAGTATGTCTTCTAAAACTAGTCACTAGCTGAAGTTATTCTCCTGCTGAATATTACTATAAAAACAGACTGAACTGAAAAGAGTAATCAGGATTACTGTCTTCCCTTCAACTATCACTCAGATGGTTTCGGTTGCTCATTTTAGTTTTTCTAACAAAGCCTTTCTCCTGTTTTCTGCCATGCCTTCCTGCAAGTCATACAGAGCCCTGCCAAACACACGTCAGCGTATGCACTGGTGGACTGGGGCATACCTCCCTCCAGCCAGGAGGGCCAGTGCTCTGCTTTCATCCTACTGGTCCTGGATGCTGTGCTGCTCCCATGTCCTACAGGAAAGGTCTGCAATCTCTTTGTTAACAACAGCCATAAGAAATGTTTTCAATATCATTTGAATATTTGCAGGAGAGTAATCTGAAAAGCAATGGTACCCAAACACTATATAAATTCAGGTTATTCTTTAGGTTACCAGGAATGCTGCCATTTCAAATTATGTGGTTCAGTAAATGCTACACGTGATACCAATTTATGCAGCACTTTACTGCATACTTTGGCAAAAGCAAAAAACAAACAAAAAAAATCCTTGCACATTATCAAAAGCTAGTCATTGTGCTACGGTGTAATTCTGTCAAGCCACAGCAGAACAGGCTCTGCTGAGAGCATGCTGACTTCCTGCAGGCTAGTAGAACACCTACAAGAGAACTGATGCTGTGTTTTCCATATGTATAACTCATATCTCAGGTTACTTGCACACATTCTTTGAATATAAATCCTCAGATCTCCCATAAGATCTGAGATGGAGTAGGACATATTAGAAGTACAGAGACTGAAAAGCAGCAGAGCCTCTTTTTCCTTATGTTACTTGCATACAGGGATAAATAGCATTGCTGCTAAATGACAGTATTTGGTTTTTAAATAAGTGATTTACAGATTGTATAAATTAAAACATCAAAATGTGAAGAGTGAAGCCTTCTATATTTGCATAGCCAATCACACAGACCCCACACTTCTATTAAGAAATTAAAAAAAAAATAGTAATCCAAGAGTTTGCAAATAATTCAATACAGGCCTCCTATGTTGTTTATAGAGAAATGATCTAGCGGAACAGACAGTAGTTCCATTTAATTCTTCAGAAAAAGAAATCAGCATTATCCATATTAAAGCAATACCCAGAAAAAGATACTGCAGAAGAACAGCATTGATATCACATTTCCCTTAGAGTAGGCCGGGAAACAACTGGCACCCCAGATATCACCAGATGGTAATTATTTGAAGATTATTAGCTTCCAGCAGCAATAGCTGTGACTAACAGCACTTAAATATACATAAATCCCTCCCTTGAATTATTCAACTTCAAGCATCTGCTCACACCCTCTGTGCGAATATAAGGTTTTTCCTTTGCACACCTGCCAGATCACCAGGTGTTTGAGTGACTGCAGCACAGAAACATAGACTGGACTGCAGCAATATTCCAGGAAGAGCTAATATTTGGATGGATGCTTGTCTCCAATTGCTCAGATATGCTGGCACCAGGGTGTTCATAACCAGCATCCTTCTCCCCTTCCTTCCGGACCCCCCTCCCACAGGGGCTGAAGAGCAGCTCTCACTGACTGAGCGTTGCTCTAGGCCTATGCCCTTCTCATTATGTTTTCATGGCTTTTAATGGGTGTTCAGCACTTCCCATACACAGCAGAGCTTCTGGAGTTGTGTCCCTGCAATAATAAGTGTTCTTGCTCAGGATTATGTTTGTTATTACTTACAGCCCTCTGGCTGTTATCTTACCTTCTGCTTGTTGCTATGGAAGTTCACACATTGCAAAGACTGCAAAGTTGCTATGTTACCACACAAATCCCACCCTGAGGAACTACCCTGGAGAGCAGGGCACAGATTTTGGAAAAGAGTTTACATGGTGCTGAAAACCAGCTTGCATTCTCATTTGTGAAATAAGAGTTCAGCATTTCATTCTGGTTCTAGAAATTTTCACATACAACTTCACAGCACAGCATGGTCAAGAGACCCCTCAGAAAAAAAAAAAAAAAAAAAGGACAAGCAAGACCCACCTTTGGGCTACAAATAAGCAAATAAGCTAAAGCTAAATAACCACTTTGGAGCACACGGAAGATGAGAAAGTTCACTGTGCCCCCAAGCTCCCTGACTTCATCCGAACACGCGAGAAGCAGGCTCTGCCCCGGGCTCTGAGGGGGAGCAGGGCAGTTCGGCCATGGCAGAGGAGCAGCCCTTGCTGTGCTCAGTCGGGAGGTGGCCAAGAGCTTCCCATTGCAGCAGCAAGGGGAGGCAGAGTTACCCTCCACCACCCTGATGCTTCTCCTTCTCGGTATGGGACGTATTTTAATGCCTTACTTCCCACGCGCACACTGCTTGGTCCCATGCACTGAAGAAGGAAAGCAATAATAATAAAGAGAAACCCTTTCAGGAGAAGAGCGCTCTGCCCGCACGGTTAATGCCAAAGCAGGTCCAATAGCTGAAAACTGAAGTAGGAAACAGCACCGATGGCGACTTGCTGGAAGCTCTCAGTTCAGCGGCCAGCTCAGGGCCGCTAGGCAGCTCGTGGCACGAACCAGAGCACAGAACTAGCACAGCACTTACTTACTTTTATTAAAGTAACAGAGCTAAAGAGCTAACACGGCCTCCTACCTGCTCCCCCTCCCCACAGCTCCGTGGGCAGAGACCTACCTCACGGAGGGAAGGAGGCAGGCAGCCCACGGTGCCCATCTTGCCTCGCCGGCCGCGCACCTCCACACCTCAGCTTCTCGTGGGGTGCCAAAAGCCAGAGCTGCTGCCTGCCCACAGGCAAAAAAGGGTGTTTAGGCCTTTTCCTTCTAGGGGAGGACTCCCACAGCCCTCTTCCACCCTGAGCCACCTCCTTTTTATTGCTGCCCCCACCCCACCTGCCGGCCCCCGCCCAGCCGCTGCCCACCAGGGCGGTCCCAGTGCAGCTGGGGCTCATGAAGGGCAGGGTGAGAAGGGCAGGAAGGGCACATCCCTGCCGTGCCGCACCATGCTGCAGCCTCCGCAGTGTTTGCAGGTGGTGGGCGAGCCCCTGGCAGCGCTGCAGCTCAGCCTCCGTGAGCGCGTTTCTGAGAAGCAAGTGTGGCCTTTCACTGGTTGGTGCACATTTATGCATCGCATGTAGGGTCCTGCCACGCATCCGGACCTAACTGTGGATTCTGGTTTTTCCCTAAGCAGGAAAACATGTGAGGGTAGTGGGTGGTGGGGTTCGAGTTGGTTTCCCATGAAATGCGTTTTGAAATTGCTGCTCCCGGGACATCGCGGTTAAGTGGTGCTCTGTGCAGCAGCTAATGCTGGTAACGAACGGGGGTCGGGTTACCCCTTGCTGTAAGCGGGAGCACGGGTGGGTGGGAAGGCACCTCCTGGCTCTGCAGCCTCTGTATCTGTATTGTGAGGAGAAACGGGAGAATCAGGCGCTGAGCTGTGCCGGCCAGGAGCAGTCGTTGGTGCTGACACCTGTGAACCTGGGAAGTTTCCCTTGCTCCACGCTAGGACGAGCCTCGCGACAGAACTGTTGGCGTGAAGAGGTCAGCGTTTTGCCTCTTCTCCCGCTCCAAAAAAGACTAGAATCTCCTCTGGCCTTGGCAAAAATCTTCCCCAACATCTTTATTAAAAGCAATATTAAATGCGCGGAGAAAGGTGTTAGTCCAGGGAATTAACATCCCGAGGTAGCCACGTGGCTCTGAGGAAGCGATGAGAGAGGCTGCGTGTGGCGCACCCGCGGGGCCCGCAGGGCCTGGGGCCGCGGGAGAGCGCAAGGAGAGAGGAGAAGCGGCCTGGGGACGGGGCACGGCACCTGTCGGGCAGGGAGCCGCGACCCCTGTACGGGTCCCGCAGTCAGGACCTGTAAGCTGCATTGCTTTGCACGAACCTGAACACACCTGTTACAGAGTATATTGCTTCCCAAAAGTGAGAGGACTTGCAATAGTCTCCAAGGAACCTGTGGATAAATAGGTAGAAAATGATCCTAAAAGTCAATGTATTTGTAGGTGTGTGGGGTCAGATACCACGTCGTGGACTGTGGCCGCAGCCGGCCCAACGCCGAGGGGATCCCCGCCGTCCTGGCGGGCAGCAGGACCGTGTCCCCAGCAGCGCCGCAGGGTCGCCTTCCCGCCCCGAGCCCCAGCGCCGAACGCCAGCCCAGGGCGCTTGCTGCGCCCAGCCACCCCTCACCACCCGGAGCCCGGCGGACGCCGCGGGCAAACCCGCGGAGCCCCGGCAGCCTGCCGCTCCTGCCTGCACAAACGCACTTTGCCAGTTATTTACTCGCGCTTCCCGGGGAGGCCGCGGCGCGCTGGGGCTGCGTGACGCTCTGGCTGCCATCCCACAGCAACTGCTCACCAAGCGCAAACCGAGTCTGAAAGGTTTGTGCTTTACTAGGCACGAAGTTATTAAAGTTTTACGAACAGCAAAATGTAAGAAAGCTTTTCCTTGCAAGCGTGGCGTGTAATGGCTTGTGCTCCAAAATAGAAAGGGCAATTCAGGATTCACCTGAAATGCTCTTTTACACATGCACACACACACACACACACACGTGCAGAGCAAGCCCAATCCCGGCTATGCTGGGTTGAACAGAGCTGTGCTGCTGCATACCCAGCTCTTCTTCAGCCACAGGTTTCTTCTGCATTTGCAGGAGCAGTGTACCTATGAAGCAGCCAAGTCATAAGCACAACCGAAAATACCCCTCTCCCCACATCCTACATTTTTGTAGCCTTGTGCTGAAATACTGTCTTACAATTTGCACATACGGTATGGGTTGCCTTCTGGCGGCTGCCACCCATGCCCAGACAGGCTGGTGCCTCTGCCTGAGCCTCTCCTCCCATCGGAGCAGCGCGCTGCTTTGGTGGGATCCTGAGCATCCTGTCACAGCCCCTGGCACGGGATGATTCTCATCACCTAAAGCCCATTTTCAGGTGGTCACAGTAACCCTTAAGACCACTCATGCGTGGAAGTCCGTGTGATGTAGTCCTCCAGGCAAGTCCAGACAGGCAATGGCTGATCCAATGATTACAAAGATACGAAGTCAAGGCTTAGCAAAGGGACACCCAGTCTTTGCACCAATGTTTAATTGCATTATATCACTGAACAGCCTGATCAGAAAAAAATGCAAAGAACTTTGAAACCAAATGAAAAAGTTAGAAAGTCTTGCCAGAAATGCCAAAGACAAAATATTAACCATCACACGGCAGAGAACGGGAGGCTGTCAGCAGACTGCTGCCACAAGAGGGCCACGGGGCAAAGGCCACTTCTGGGAGTCAGTGCAAAGCATTTAATACAGGAAAAACTGTAGCAGTTTTCTCAGTCCAGATTTTATTATAATTTATTTGCCAGCTTCACCCCATTAAAAAAACACATTCCATTAACTTCTACAGAATTAAGACATACGCTAGGATAAATGATTATAAAACACAGGACCTGTTAAGTACAGCAATCTGCTTGCATTTGCGGCTGTAACAGCAGCACTGCTTACACAGATAAGGCATTGCATTTTTCTGGAATAGTTTGTGCATACAGAACACCTGCGAAAAGCATCCACAATGGTAAATCTTGACCAAATGTATTTTAAGTTTTCCTTTTATTACAGTATGAGAGAAAAGAGAGTCACAAAACAAAGAGCCAGAAAGGGTGGCTTAGCCCTGGCAGCTCCGCAGTGGCAGCCAGCAGCACCAAAGCGGCCCGCTACGCTCCAGCCCGGACCGCCGCTTGCTTACAGCTCTCACTGGCCGGCACATCGTGCTGCTCCGAAGTGCTCCGAGTAGCAGTCTCGCTTTAAACGGGCTTGTGCAAATTCACTGTAGGAGCTGCCACTTTGCTCCGCAGCTCTCCTGGACGCAGACGGAGCAGTCTGCTCCTGCACCTTCCACAGGAGCAGGGCTGCATGCCTGCTCACACCGGTCCGGGGGTTACCGCCTCCGAGCTCTCCCCGACCTGACAGGGAAGCGGGAATTCTGCACTTAGGCAGATCCACCCAAGACTTCATTTATTTCAAAGCAAATAATACTGCCTCCCTCGAAGGACCTGACTTGCAAACAGCTACATGCAGTACAGAACTGCATGTGCAGTTGTCACTGCAGTTGCTGGCGGCATTTGCTGCACAGACTCGCTTGGGGAGAAGTGTATTAAATCTTGGTACCCTGATCTTCAAAGAGGACGACTGTCTCCCAGCGGGCTTGCCTCCAACTCTCTGTTCTAGCCCAGAGAACCGCGAAATATCCTCTGAACTTCTGTCCAATTTCTTTAAACTCTTTTTAAGGACTAGGAAAGTGCAAGGAAAGGGAAGGAAGGGAGCCTAGTCATTACTTTCCCCACAGTTTTGTTTTAGGTTATATTTACTTACATTTTAGGTTTGTATTACACAAACCTAGGCAGTGCCAACTTTATAGTGAGCTTCCCCTTTTTTTTTTCTTTATCAGTAAAAGCTAGCACTAATAAAGGCACAAATCTGTTTTTTGTGATGCTGGGCTGAATCTATTTCCACTCTCCCTCCCTCTTCCCAGGCCAAACCAAATAGATCTCCCCAGAAGCCCTTTTTCCTGAAAGGCATCCTCATCTTGAGCACTTTCAGAAAGCACAGAAATACAGTCATAGCCCTTACTAAACTTTCCTATTTCAAAAGCTTGCGATAGCCATTTGGTTCAAGGCACGGGGCAGACCACAGTGCCCTGCAGAGCCATCGCGCTCCTGGGGCTGCTCAGGTGGCTCCATAGGACTGCTGTCAAGGCAAGACAAGGTGTCCCTGAACCTGTAAGCACGGCCAGATCTGGCCTTCAGATTCAGTAAGGCACCGATAACTCCTGTAGGTTTCAGTAACAGCTCACAGAGGGCAACGCAGTGGATAATCTGAGCAGAAAGCATCTGCCTAGCAGCAGCAAGACCTCTGCGTTCGCTTTAAAATGAGACGCAACTGCTGAGATAGCTTGGAGCAGTGTTTCTGGTGCAAAATGAAACACTGTCCCTCTAATGAGGTTTCAAAGTTGGCTTCAAGGTGAAGATTTAAAGCCCCTTTAGATCTCAGAAATTTCTGCTGCCCTGAAAAAAAGGCTGTTGTAGGATTTAAGCAGCAGTGCAGAAAGTTGCACTTCATTTCAAATGTTATAAATTAAGAGATAGCTTGCTGGAAAAAAATTGTTGTGACTTCAGGCGTAGGGCAAGGCACAGAGAAAACACCATCCCTGGGCAGAGAGCCACCCAAGGGCAGCCATCGTGCAGCGGGGGCAGAGCTGCAGGGTGCTCCACGTGGCACCACCACCCAGCTCTACGGGAAAGACTCACGGCCCTGCCACGGACTTCTCCCTGATAAGATTCCCTGCAGATACTAAATCGAAGGGACACAGGAGATGGTGGGGTGAAGGCAGGGGAAAAGACACCCAAACCGCTCTGCGGGGTGCTCTGGTGTTGTTTGCACAGCACTTGCATCATTTCGCATTTTGCATTGCGCCAACCTGGCAGTGCAGCAGTTGATAACATCCCTTGGCCCGCTGCTGACTCGGGGTGCACCTGCGTGCACCATGAGCTACTCTGCGCAGGGGTGCCAGGATGGAAACGTCAGCCCTGCACGGCGGAGAAGCCTCTGAGCTGCGCAGGGACCGCCAAGCTCACCTTAACCACGTCAGTTCAGGCACCGCTGGCAATGCAAACCCTGTGCCAAGGAGCTCGTTCCTCCCCACACCGCAGGCCTGCCACCCTCGCTAGTGAGCTTTGTCCTGGAAGGAAACACAGTCTTACAAGGTGATTTGCTTTGGAGAAGATGATGTCTTTTTTAAAATATGAATAAAATTTTAAGCTGGAAGATAATTTTCCAGCTGACTGTTTTGAGAAAACCACTTCAAATGACTTGGAGTTTTGCAGGGGACCTGTTACTGCATGGTGACACAGCTGCAACTCGTTCAAGGGACCATCTCTCACAATGGCATTAAATTTGATCTGGAAACCACTTTCCAGTGAACGAACAGCCACGAGGATTCTTTCTCACCAGTTGCAGAGACACGGTCTCCCTCATTCCTCATGCACTTACGGGAACTGAAGAACTGTCCCCCAAAAATGCCATTGCTCACAGACACTTCAGAAATACTCCTCCAAATTGGAAGTCCAAAGCCCGTCGTGCTGAGCTAGCCAGCAGCACAACCGGGCTCATGGAGTCACGAACCCCCACACCACATTTGCAGTCCTGACTCCCTGAATCTCCCTCTCGTATTTCATTCTTATGCTGTGTGTTGAGCGTGGTTCCTGCAAGTTTTTCAGGTTTCAGCTCACAGAAGAAAACAGAACATGATCAAATGACATTACAAACAGCTACAGACTCTTCAAGTAAATATATGCATCTTTGGCCATAAAACACCTCCACATCACAGCACTTATGTCCATGCAAAATATGTCAGATTACTTCCATTACTTAGACACCCCAGAACACCTCACTGGAAAAGACTAAATAACCCTGAAAAGTCTCCCCAGCAGCTTCAAGCACTTCAGAGCAGCCAGTGCAGTCCCTGAGACAGGCCATGGGGCGGGCTATGGTCTGCACCCGTTCCAGCGCGTGAGCCACGGTGGACGGCTCAACGCGGGCACGAGCGAGGCAGGCCGGGCTGAGCCATCGACGCGAGGCACAGCAACCACGGCAAGGACACCGATAACATTTAGAGGCACCGGTGCCCACCTGAAGTCAGGTAGTAAGTGTAAAGGTTCTGGACAAAAACAGACAATCCTGAGATGGAGATCCACTTCTTACTAAGGCTTTGAGTGCATGTGGGCTTTTTAAGTGCTTTTTCTGAATTAATTATCACAAAAGACAGACTTGCATTCTTCTCTGTTCCTGTATAAAACACATATGCAAACATGGCTTAAGACCCACGATCACTTAGGATATCATTTTAAAGTTTGTATTAAAAATATTTTATCCAAATGATAAATATTTTAAAACAAGCATTTACAAAAATAAATGGTCCATTCCCATAAGGAAGGACATATATAGCTGAGCTTCTGAATACATCTTAAGGCAACACAATTATTGATGAAGCTAGTTAATAAAATCTTTGGTATGAGAGTATAGTACATTAATATTCATGCACCGTTGTCTTCCCTTGGCAGGTATATACTGTACAGAGAAGCGAAGAGGCAGCTCTTCCTTAATTTCTTGATAAGTCTTCCAAATACAACATACAAATCTTTCTAACATGTCTTCCTATGATAATAGGAGAAAAGCCCAAGATTCTCCTGGCTCTTCCTAGGACTTTGGTATCTAAAAAATAGGTGGGAGAAAGAAAGAAAGAAAAGAAAGAAAATAAACACAGTAAGTTTTGTTCCAATAAATAACATCTGGAAAAAAAACCTAATAAAAATGACTCTGGACGAAAGCCTGTTTCCTTCAATATTGTATACATCAACTGCCACAACGGGGTAGCAATGGATCTATCAGACCTGCTGCAATTTCAGACACCTAACGGGAGCTTACTGAGTTAGCGAAGGGGGCAGTTTTACACCTGTGTGTGGCACTGGTTAGTCTGAGCCAGGTCTGCAGGCCACAACTTACAAGAGACAATGAGACACTGCATGGGTTCAGGAAAGAGCAATAAAAACTGGGGGGAGGGGGAAGCATTGGCCTTCAAGAGCTCTAGCTGGTGATTTTAGCAAAAATAAAGATTGAGCAGTGACCTAAGGCACCTCCACTGGGAGAAAATGCCAAGTGTCAGCTGGCACAGACACGAGGGCCTAAGGGACTCCGCAGTCTGGTGGAAAATGGAGTAACAAAAATGAAAGGCTGCAGCTGAAACAGATTCACACTGAGAATACCACACATGCTTTAACACCATGGCCAATTAACTGGGGCAAATGACCAGGGAAAATGATGGTGTCTCTGTTTTTTTGTATTGGGCCCCAAGTGCTTTCTGGAAATGCTTCTGTCAAAAGGTGGTGACTGAACCTGGTGATGGGAGGTGATGGCTGCTAAGGACACACATGGGTTAGCCTAAATGATTCCCTTTTAACCTTAAACCCCAACTCCACAGAAAGCCCAGCCAAGGGGCTCTGATGTGGGAATGAAGGGTGGCATGGCCCAGACTCCCACATCATGTGAGATGTCTGTGAACTGGTGGCTAAGCAAATGGCCTAGAGCTCTAGGAAAGAAAATAAAAAACATCACTGAGCTCTAAGTGGCATGACCAAGACACGAGAGCAGGAGGCACTCATCCAGAACAGAGTTCAGCTCCTGTCCCACTTCCCCTGCCCCACTGGTGCTTCTCGCGGCACTGGGGGAAGATCTGGGGCAAATGACCCCTTTGGACCAGCTGCCCTCTCCCCGGCATGGCTCCCACCAGCGCTGACTCGCCAGTTCACTGAAGTTGGCTCACGTGGACGCATCCACTGCAGGCTGGGCAGGGCTGGGCAGTTATTTGAAAGCAAACGGAGATGCCATGCAGTAGACTGGGATCAGATATTAATGGGCCCATTTGCTCTTCGTGATTAAAGGCTCCAAAAGAGGTACCCAAGCGAGCCCTTCCGCAGTGGTTTAACATACCATTCCGCCCCCCAGCTTTTAGCTTAGCCTTTCTTCTGAGAGTTGATAAGGGACGACCAGGAATTGGGGCAGCTCCTCGCTGTGCTGGGCAGGCGGCTGCGGAGCAAATCGTTACCTGTGCGCACCCACAGCCAGCACCAGGGACTTGTGCTGTAGCCGCTGGGCAAGTCCCAGGCCTTGCCCACGCTCCAACCACCCCCAAAAGGACATGCAGCCCCGAAGGTTTGGGACTGTTCTCCTGCCTTCGCCTTATGACTGCTGGGCATCATGACCCATTGCTATAGCAACAGGAGTTCACATGACTCCTCTCTTCAAAAAGAGCCCTTATTTGTGGCAACTTCTGAAGGCAAACTATCCATTATTTATATCTTGGCATGTCTGAAGCGCGGAGCGTGTCCTAGCCTCATTAATGAATGATGACACCTTGACCCGCTCTGTCAAGTAAGTCACGTTAGATCAAGAAGCACAGTGCTCTCCCCAGGCCCATGGGGAATAAGGCAATCCAGAGAAAAAATACTGGAATAGCTTACCTGAGTCACAGCAATACCAAAACAAGGCAAATCCTGCAGCAACGCTGAAACAAGCAAGGAAAAAGACTGGACCTGGAGAAGACAGAAAAGGGAACGTATGAAGAGAGAACACACGAGCAGGAGTTCGCCCAAGTTAATAAAACATCTACTGCTCTTCATGTGCACAGCTGAGTGTATTCAAACGAAGCCGGCACAGTCGCAATTATGTATGTTCTGGAGTTAATGTACTCTAAAGTACACTCACTATACTGTAACTAATTTCTGCTGCAGTTACTTCGACACCATTCACTATTCGACTCCGTTCGTCTAATTAGCTAAGCTATTAAATTCAAGTGAAAGCTTCCTTAGATGTTTTTACATAGTCTAAAACTTTGTGCAAAGAAAACCTTTAAATCCTATAACAAAATATTAATCAGATTACCGGGACCTTACCCACACAAGGTAGCATTTTACCCCATAAGTAACCCCCATTGGGTCAATGTAGATCCCGAGGGGGTGAGAATACATCATGAGACTGCAGTCTCCTGGAAGGAGTTTTTTAGTGTTTGTCCCCCCCTCCTTTTAGCTTTGTGCCTGTCTCCCTTTTCCTGCTTGCCAGCCTGCGCTCCCAAGTCCCACTGGCTTTGCTTACGCGCGGCCCTCGCTCTGCAGGGAGCTGCAGGCTCCTCGTGCCAGAGGAGCGAAACAGAGAGCCGAAGCCAGCACCCAGACCAGTGCCAGCCGTCAGCTCGGCCGCTTCGTTTGCAGTTGGTACGTCGGATTTTCTTTATTTTCATTGGCTACACGTCTCAATTATTTAAATAGTGTCTATGTACACATTTAGATAAAATGGGGCAGAAAAGGACTTTATGGGATTATATACACAGATGTTCCACAAATTACACTTTCACGACAAAACCAAATATTCTTGTTCCTGTTTACAATACTGATGGAAGCTGAAATGCAGCGTGATTTGTACACCCACATACCTAAAGAAAAGGATTTCTTTAAAGGTGTCTGCCTGGAATGACATGCAGCGTAATGCGGATGTTCAATACTGGTGTTCAATAAAATCTTTCCAGATCGTACCTATCCTCACACAAAAACCTCACAAAGATTTACACCTGCTCCTTTATTATCTAAAACACCATTTGCATTTACTCCTTCACTATGAATACAGCTACGATCTGCCAATTTAAAGACAGATGTGCTCCAGGCTGACAAACTGGCGGCTCCGACCGCATGAACAGGGATGTTAAAAACAGCAGTGGAGCGAGGGCTTAGCTGCTCCCGCAGACGCAACGTCCCAGGGAGGGCAGCACTGGCCTAAGCCCAGCTCTCAGCAGCATGAGAAAGAGTAGAAATTACATTTTCTCATTTCCAAGCACCTTATCTGCTATTCCTGTGCTTTTATGCTGCAGTCAGCAACAGCAAGGTGAAATGTAATTTAGTTCAATATTCAAAGTAACAACTACACAGGCAAAAAAATGTTAAAGGCAAAAAAAATTAAACTGTGTTTCTGTCCCTCACTGCAGTCTTCTTTCAAGTGAACCCCCCCCGGAAGGCATGCTTCATATACGGTGCTTTTATTCTCTCATAATAGAATTTAAATTTCTAAATGAACTATCAGTTAAAACTCAAATGATAAAATATTTCCTTATGAATTTTGAAAATTATTCAATTTTTCTTTAGGTAATACTAGTCATACATTCCAGTTCCAAATATCTTTCAGTGAATCAAATATTTAACCCTCTGTAATCCAGACACTGAGAAGACAAAGGGGGAAAAAAAGCTTAATAGTTTCTCCCAAGGAAAGCAGGTTTAAGTTCACTCAGCTCATCTTATTTTCTCTTAGTTTTGTACTTAATTTGAAAATTTCAATAATTTACAGTGTATTAAAAAAAATTCTTGAGGGCCTTGTGAAAAATCACAGCAGCAGCTGAATAACCCTTACTACTCCTTAAGAATTTAGCTAAAACAGAATAACTAAAAATATACTCTTGTAAATATTGCTTAGCCTCTACAGTCCCTTGAATTGCCTGGCACTGTTTTCCTCACCAGCAACTCAGCACTTTTCCCTCCATTATTTCCACTTAAACAGTGACAGTAAAGACACCGTGAAACAAACGACTTGTTACATGAAATGCAATTACATGATAAAATTAATTGCATCTTAATCTGAAAAGCCATTCCATCCAGCGACACGGTATGCATTTATTTACCCCTGTCATTTAGCATACATTTCTCCTTGTCAGTGTCTATCTCTGTGGAATCTGTGGTTTCTAGAAATAAAAGCAACACAGCAAAAGTTAGTACACGGCTCAGGCAAACATACATAATCAGCACACGCAAAATTGCATGAAGTACCACATTTCAGGAGAATACCCGGTTTTGATACGAAATATTTGCTGCTCCTGAGAGTAAATTATTGCTATAGTTAAATTGGGATACATGCTTATTAAAAGGCATAGTCACATAATCATTTGAATGCAACTATAAACAGCTGTAGCGACAGGTCTCTGATCTGGTTAAACACCAACCACACGAGTAACGTTAAGCACGGCGTTACTCCGCCTCGGACCTAACGGGGAACTGCTGCAATCTCCTGGCACGTGCAACTCGTTTAGGGCAGTCAAACTGTTTCGTAGCGGAGGGAAGCAGGAGGTAATCCTGCCGTAACGCCAGAAATTTTCACTGCAATAAACGTAAGACACTTCTGAATCAAAGCAAGGGCTAATCTGAAAACACTCCTCTGATTTAATGCATCATCATCCTTTGTATGCTTGAGTGAATCTCTGGGCATTAACGTAGCTGGTGGACGAAGCACTCGCAGCACCCTGCTCGGCACACATTATCTACCCAAATTCTGCTCTCGGGCTACGCACGCGTGCGGCGGCTTTGGAAGGCTGTAGGGCAGCTGGGAAGCGGTCCCTGCCCTTCCCTACGCTCGCCTGCCACCGCCGGACTTGGGCAAAGAGGAGAAATCTGGTTCTGGCGGAAATTTTAACAGGTTTTAAAAATGAAAAAAAAAATCCTCTGTAGAGGATACAGCTGTGCAGGCTCTGTTACAGACCTCTGCCCTGGCCACAGTTTGTCACCGAAATTATTTTCAGGTGTTTATAACCCTGCTCTTTCCCGTTCAATCTGCATTTAGAACGCAGTACCCACGTGAGGAATTCCCCTTCTTTCTTCACTTCCGCAAAATCTAGCGTCAACCCAGTACGTGTTCTGTGCTGAATCTTATAAAACTCCTCGTACGGGTAACATCCGAGTAACGTTAACATCGTACGTGCGAAAGGTCTGACGGATAATATTTAAAACGATTTGAATTCCCTTAAATGAGGAATAATGGCTTATGCTGAGAAGGAAGTTCTTCTTGAAGACCAAAACTCCGGGGTTTTAGTGTAAGAAGCTGAACGAACGCGTTTCAGGTTCGCGTTACTAAATGAAGCCAGGGATTCAACAGCTTAAAACCTACCTACAGCCCTACCTGCCACTTCTACTCCAGAAATAAAAATAAGACATTTAATTTTTCTAACCTATGTATTTCTGGCCTAACAGTTTGGCTCTCGCTGGAAGTTGACCTGCATGGGTAAAATTTCCCCCTGCATGTAACTGGGGAGCTTCTTCTAGCTACAGATCAGTTGCCTGGTGAAGCATTAGCGCTCTTAGACACTTTGTAAGGTCTCCTCAAACCGCAGTCCCTTTGCAGCATCATTAATTTAACTGCCAGAGCTCTCCCTCAAGCTTCTCGAGCCATTTCAGTATGCTGAATGCCTGAATATATTTACAGATTTCCCACCCCTTTGGCACATCATTTTTCTCTCCAGCTAAGTAAAAAATTAAAAATTAAAAATAATAATAATAAAAAAAAATTCGAGCGCTATCATCCCAAGAGGGCGATGTTACCCCAAGATGACAGGCTCGATGCTTTTCCCTTAACAGTCGAGCTGCTTTGCAGCACAGAGAGGGAGCCGAGCTCTCCCGCGGCGCGCACGCGAACCCGCACGCGAACCCGCACAAAACGCGCCCGAAGGGCGAAGCCGGTAGTATTGCAAGGGCCTGCGAACGACGAATGAGCTAACAACGTGTTCGCCCCATGTTAAACACGACACAGCTCGGCAATCTAAGGACTGGGGGAAAACCAAGCTTCTGGGCAACCAGGATTTTGAGAGTTTGTTTCACCAATTTGAGGTGATTTCCATGTAATGCTCTTATTTGCTACAAGTCAGAACAGCTGCAGAGAAAATAAACACGCTATTAAGGAGCAATGGTTAGTAAAAAGAAACTGCACTTCCTATGAGTTATTTTTCTGTGTCCTATGTGTGATATTTAAATTGTATTTTAAAGACACAGGCTGATATTTCAGGAGCATCGGACAAATTTGGACAGCCCCCACCAGTCACCAAATAACAACAACTGTGCAGTTGAATCCCTCCACTGCTTTTTGAAATTTCTAGTCAGAAGGAATTAATGCATCAAAAAAATTTTAAGTAAAGTAAACAGGAATGTCTCTGAAATGATGTTTTGTAATACACAGACGAAGAAATCTGCAGGTGCCTCAACTTACTTAAGATTTTCCTGCTTGGCAGGTCGTTATGCAGCTGTTCGGCATTGATCTGCAGAGCCCTGTAAAACTCCTGGCAGTGTCTCTCCCCTTTCTTCTGAAGGTGCTTTAGCAAACCTGAGAGCCGGGTGTGGAGCGACGCCTTCGGGTTCCTGAACTGTAAGGGAAAAGCGCTCATCAGGAGACAGACCACCACGGCTGGAGGTCAGCTCTGCGTCACTCGGCGGTGCACCAGTGGCCGAAGATGCGGAGCTGCTTTTACGTTTGCTAAATGAATGTAAAAAGCACACGCAGGGCCCGGCACCTTCGAGACACCAACCCCAGCGCCGGAGACGCTCCCCGACGGAGAGCGCGTTGCCTCTGCCCGCCCCGGACCGTGGTTTCTGCCCCAGGGAAGCGGCAGCTCCTCCACGCGCGGTGCTTTCTCTGCGTGCAAACTTGCTACTCTACAACTTGGTTCTGACAGCAAATAGAAAACATCAGTAAATACCACAGGGAATTCTAACGTTTTCAAGTTTTCCCTCAAGTTTTCCTACTAGTGATCACCCCAATAAAGTACTTCACACCACTTATATCATCCCCAGTACGGGGAGCTGCATGTCCCACAGCCTCCAGCGCAGCTAACGACTGCATGCCGCACACACGTGCACGAATTACCCTGATTCAGGCAACGGGGCGAGCAGCAGCACGAGAAAGTACTTCTTCTATGGTCCAAGAAGGGATGAACATTAGGAGAGCTTACAGGGAGAATGAAAAGGTGCAGCTAGCCTTCCACACATCAAACTGATTCCAGCTGATTCGGAAAGTGCCCAAAAATATTCTCAGGAAAGTGTTGCCTTTCAGGCCAGCACAGTAGATAACATTAGCAGTGAACTTAGTTTGGATTAATTCCTTCTCAAGGGAGGGAACAATACAATATATCTGATATAACGCTCCTTATTCCAACAAAATTCCCACAAGATTGAGTGGGAATAGTGGGTAGAGCTCACAGAAAGTTGTGCAGACCTGCAGGGAAGCAGCTGATTTCTGTCTGCAAAGTGTAGAATCACAAATTAGGTTTCACAAACTCCTGATGCATTTCTTTTGAAGCTCTTAACAGGAAGAGACTTCCCTTAATTGTGTGCATCATGCTATTTTTCATAATTCTGTGGCTAGATCGGCTCAGCTGATGATCTAGCACAGATCTACACCACCAAATCACTGGTCAGCTCAGGGAGCTCTAATTCACATGGGATTATGACAGAATTTGGCCCGTTATTATTAATGCCAAAGTGCTGATTTGCCAAGACCCTGAGGCTTGAGCAGGCACTGAAAGCAGCAGAGGGTAAGCACAGATGGTTATAATGGAAACCTGGTGCAAAAGATCTTTTACACTGGTGTAAAAGATCTTTCTGCCTAAGAACAGCTTCATCTTTTTGCATGCTACATGCCAAGGAAAGAGGTCTTCTCCCAGGCAGAGCCGTGCCTCCTGGAGACGTGACCGCCTTCGTCCCCCTCGCACGCTCCCACCCCCATCACTGGAGCGGCTTGCACAAACGCCCGCTTCTCCAGCACAACTTCTCGGCAGTATTAATCAGCAATCAGAACAGAGGAAGCCCAGAGAGGTGATTTTGCAGACGGGAGCGTAGGCAGCACGGGTCGTCTCCCACCCGCCGCTCCGCAGGGACTCACGGCGGAGGCAGGCGCGCTCGGCGTTCGGCGCCCCAGTGAGGATGGTGGCGGTCAGAGGGGAGCGCGGCCGTGACCGCCCCGGACGGGCAGAGCCGGGCCGGCGACGTCTCCTCTGAGCCGAGACCCCGGATGCGACCCGTCCGCACGGAGCAGGCAGCAACGCGGGGCTGCAGGGCTGCTGGAGTGGCGTTCCCGAGAGAGCTCCCAGGAAAACACAGAAACGCACAGGGATGCAGCAAAATTCATTAAATTACCTTTTCCGCTTCTGCATTGGTGAGAATTTGGGGGTAGACTCTGTTGAGCTGAAGAATAATTTTATCCACCACTTGCTCATTCAGTCGGCTATTGCTTGTAAGAAAATACATGTCCTGTTGCAGCCGAACGCAGTATGACTGATCTAGGGGTAAAAACAACAGAGATTGGGTAACCACAGTAATTAACTAGCAAACACACTTTTAAGCTCTACAAATTTCACTTTTACTAACCACAGTTAAAAATTAAAAAATAAAATTGTTACCGTCACCTAAGTTTTGAAAGCTGAACCATTGTTTAGGGCAATGCAATACAAGGACCCATCGCTCCAAGTTACAGCTATCCCAGCTCCTGGCTAGCCGGCAATGCGGCCTCGCGCTTTCTGAAGGGAGAGCGCTCTGCTCAACGCACACGTCTGGAGCACCGACGGATGCCGAAGCAAATACAGCCACAGCAGCCACTCGGTCCTAAAGTTGTCAAACCACCGGAGATAATTTTCCCGCTATTTATAAACATGAAGTCAGACTACAGAGGTTAAAACTAATGTGTTTTATACAATGTTTAACGTAAATATGTACTTCACAGAGTGACGCCCGCTCTTATCGGGAGCTGCAAGCGGACCCTGACTTGGCCTCAGGGTAGGTCAGTGACGAAGATGCACGGCCACCACCGTGCACAACCGCCACCAGCCAGCGGAAACCCTGGGAGCACAGCGCACCACATCCAAGCAGCACAGGGAAAAATACCAGAATAGTCCCCCTGCGTAAAGCACGCCCAGGTTTTACGGTGTCTGGGCTACCAGAAAATACACAATCATCAGCACCTTTGCGCCCTGCTGTTTACAGAAGATGAACAAGAAGATGAAGGAGAAAGCAAGAGAAGTTTGCACAGCACCTCGGCACAGCCCTTGCCCTTTCTGTACCATGCCAGTTTTTTTTTAATCACACTGTCCTTTTTCTGCCTCTGTGCAGGAAAGGGTTTAGGAAGACTTCTGGATGTGCTCATGCTGGAGTAGTAACTTCCCTAGCGCCTGAGTCGCTCCTACTCAACTAAAACCACACAGCTATGGACCCTGCACAGACAGCGGCAACTTCACAGGCACCGCGGGGCTGCTGTTACAATCTTGCACTTTATATAGACATAGTTTTACTCCCATATGTTTCCAATTCCCTTTTTTTCACTGCTGTGTCTCAAGGCAACTTTTTAGTGTGTGGTTAGAAACATCCTGATGTATTTGCTGTGTAACTCCCTTGTGTTGCAAGGAGCTCCATGGTGTCTGAGTCAGGTCTGAAATCCAGCTTTCCTTCCTTAAATCAACCCATCTGGACAGATGAAAGGCTCAGTGGATGCTGACAGTGGGCTCCAGGCAGCAGGATATGGTGAAGTTGTCTTTCCATGCAAACGCCTCTTGGGGAGTGAAGCGCCACATCCTTGCTTCCTGCCTCCTTCCCTCTCCACGCAGAGGGATCTCTTCTTCCTCCTCCTAGTGATACCATTTGCAATGACTGAGCTGAAGACTGCATGGCACATACAATTCTGCACCTCCTGCAAGCTTACAATATATTACATATATTAAACCAGGTTCTTAGAGCTAGCAGAACAATTAAGCTTTAGGTAACACCTCAGCATTCAAATAATAATAATAAAAAAAACCCTGCAGCAAGTGGTAAAAGTACTACGAGGACCTGAAAAATGAGCATATAAAGTAAAATAAAAGCAAGCCTGAGGAGTCATCTCCGTCCCTCCTCCCCACTCACCGTTACTGCTCCCTGGTCACCACTAATGCCATACAGGCAACACGCAGACGTGCTAGCTGCAATGTCACAGCCAAGTTAATGCAAGATTGCATTTCAGCTGCGATCGTTTTCCTGCCACGTAGGCATGGCCCTTTTCACTCACAGGCACTCACTACGCCGCTGCCAGCCTTACCGAGGGCCTCTCGCCGCAGGGGAAGCCTGCGTGCTCGTGCTCTGCAGATGGCATTAGGCAGCAGAAGCCTTGCTGAGGTTGCTGGGACGGCCCTGTTTTCTTCCTGTCTAAGCCAAAAGGCTGGAGAAAAGATTAGATGACATTTTTTTTTGCCTCTGTCAGAGGACACTGCTAGATTATGCGCACCACAGATAAAATGTACGCCTGGCTCAGACGTCAGCAAGAAGCTTTTCCTGCCCTATGGGATGGTCCATTTTTAAGAAGTATCTTTGGAGTTGCCTGCTCCCTGCTCCATTTCCACAGTGACATTTTACCTGCCTGGACCTACACCTACTCCAAGTTACTTTCTTCCAGGATTTGGGATGGGATGCCAGGTTCAAAATTCCCTGAAGAGAGGTCATCAAGCTCAACTTTAGTTCAGTAAAAGCAGAGCAGAAGTAATTTCCAATATGACACATGTCTCTCCTGAAATCCTTTACCTCTCCCAATGCCGAGAAATCTCTGCCCAAGCCACATGAGCAATGGCTGCATTCAAGCGTCAGGCAAGCTGGAGAAGGCAGCTTCCCACCGGAGCAGAACCATGCTCCAGCTACTAAATTAAAAAGCCAACAGTCCCAGAGGCTGGGACTTGGCACCCTGCTTTGGGGCGATAAGGGTATCTGAACAGCACACGTGTTTGAATTCCTCAGGCGCTGCTCTAGGAGCCACCAGGCCTGGCCAGCTCCTCTCACGTCCCTCAGGGCCACCGCAGCACAAGGGGCCGAGAAGCCCCAGGGACACCGCAGCCCTGTGCTCCCCCAACACCCCATGGGGCCAGCTGCCAGGAGTGGGCTCGGCACTCCTCCCATCCCCCAGCACTACCAACGGCTTTACAACAGCAAAGACGTGCTGCCATGCAAGTCAGCCACTTCTAGTGGCCCAGTTACGGGTGATTTACTGTACAAACATGGCTCAGGATGCAAAACAAATACGACAGAGTGCTGCACCTGGCCGGGAATAACCCCAGGCACCAGTGCAGCCTGGGGCCAACCCGCTGGAGAGCAGCTCTGCAGACGAGGACCAGGGGTCCTGGTGGACAGCAAGCTGAACGTGAGCCAGCAATGTGCCCTTGTGGCAAAGAAGGCCAATGGTGTCCAAGGCTGCACTGCCAGCAGGTCCTTCCTCTCTGCTCGGCACTGGTGAGGGCACATCTGGAGTGCTAGGTCCAGTGCTCCCCAGGGCTCCCCAGTACATGCATCTGCCGGAATGAGCCAGCAAAAGACCACAGAGATGACGAAGGGATCAGAGTGTCTCTCATATGAGGAGAGGCTGTGAGAGCTGGACCTGTTCAGCCTGGAGAAGAGAAGGCTCAAGGGGATCTCATCAGCATGCATTAAGTATCTGAAGGAATGCTATAAAGAAGATGGGGACAGACTTTATCCAGTAGTGCCCGGTGACAGGACAAGAGTCAACGGCCACAACCTGAAACGGAGGAAGTTCCGTCTGAATCTAAGGAAAAACTTCTCTACTGTGAGGGTGACTGAGCACTGGAGCAGGTTGCCCGGAGCAGTTGAGAAGTCTCCTCCTTCCTTGGAGACAGTCAAAAGCCATCTGGACACAGTCCTGGACAACCTGCTCTAGGTGATCCTGCTTCAGCAGAGGGCCGGACCAGATGATCTCCAGAGGTCCCTGCCAACCTTGACTCGCCTCTGATTCTGTGACTGTGCTATGAAGTTTTATAATCACTGTTCATGCAGTGCCAGCTCGTTAAAATTGAACACACCCATTATTTACATTTTAAAAGAAACCCCAGGCAAATAACTTCACAACTGTAGCTGATGTGTTTTGAAGTCTTGAGAATTTGGGGAGTGGCTGTTTGGGATATTTTGCATATCTATCTTCTATCTCACTGTCTCAAAAAGACTAGAGTTATTGTAAGGGAAATTTAAAGTATTTACACTAAGAAGACCTTGTTTTTAAGCAGAAGTCACACCTGTATTAAAAGGCACAGTGGCTCCATTAGCCAGCGCTGGCCTAGAGAGTTCAGAGTAGCAAAACTGGGAGACGAGGTCAATTAACCACAGTTTGGAGTACAGCCTTGGTATTGCCAGGCGTGTTAACACCCTCATAATACACCTTCACAGCTTGCTGCTTCACTCCAACAGAAATGAGGAATTAGCAGAAGACAGAAAGAGATTTGAAGGCCAAACCTTGCTAAGGTTTATTTGCAAAAGCAGGTCTACTGAAATCAGTAACAGAATTGCTGCTCTTTTGGATAAAACTACATGGACCTGTCACCCTTACACTGGCTTCTGGGTTACCACCTCATATTTATTGATCTCATTAAATTAATAAACCCAGCTGTATTTCAAATTTGTAGGCCCACGATCAGCAACTAATTAAAATATTTTTTGGAAAAAAAATCTAGGGGCGCTTGATACTTTCTCTGGCATCACTGTATCTTTATTACGATCTCATCTTCCTTTTGCTTCCGCCTTAAAAGTCTCCTTCAATTTACCACGCAAACAGACAGGATAATGACAAGCGGATAAATTTAGATACAACAGGCACAAAACCCAATGCATCTCTCCCGGGTTTTCCACAAGAATCCACATAATGTGCAAACATCAGTTCTATAAACGTCAACGGTCCCTGATGCATAATGCAAACACAAGTTGCAACTTCCCTGGTAATGCTACTTGATGATTTTCATAAACTTTACAAAGGCAGGTTGACAAATAAAACCTGACAGCATGTGACCAATCATTTGTGTACGTCCATGCAAACTCCCTGCTGAAGGAGCTCAGGAAAAAAAGCTGAAAATATCTCCTTAAAGAAAATGCAAGCTTTTATACTAATTTAGTCTTCAGCTTTCTCCTTCCAAGAGGCCAAGAGAGTCATGCCGCAGATTTTTTCAAAGAGAAAATCTGGTTGCAGAGGAATGGTCAAATTGCACTGGTTACTGAACAGGCCGCTGAGGAACAGGGTCTGTTTTGCTCCTCTGGGGTTTGGAAAAGATGATGCAGAGGCTAAAGACATGGTACCTCCCTTCCAAGCCTCAACCACACGCTAAGTGCTACTGCTCCTGGCATACGTTAGTAACCGGAAGTCAAGAGTCTTGACAAAAAATTCAGAAACTCAGCTTTATCTGAAATATCTATTAAAAGTGAAAAAAGAAGTAAATAAAATAGTGAACAAAATATTAGAATCCTCTCGGTACTTGAATATGGTGTAGATTATTCTATGCACGCTCCTGGGGCCCCTTGACTCTCACACGAAGGGCAAATAAAGCAGCTGGGCCTCTAGGTGCCCAGGAAACCTCGGGCCGCAGGCGCAGAGGCAGAATCCTGGCGGACAAGAGCGAGAGCGGCGGCAGCGGCACACACTTCTCCCCGCCGCCGCATCCGCGGCCGTCCGCGCCAGGCGTGAGAGCTGGCGGGCAACGCGCAAGGCCCCGGGGCGCAGGCGTCGCACTCAAGCACCCCCCGGAGCAATGCCCACGCCGGGTGCCAGCCGTACGCCTCCCCCCCGGCCGGGCCCGTCTCGCCCCCGGAGCGCGCTCTCGCCGAGCCGGGCGCACAAGCGCCGCCCGCGGGCCGCCCACGCGCGCCCCGCTGGCGAACCGCAGCTCGTGGGCGGCCTGAGCGGGCGCGGGCCGCGCCACGCGCGGGGGGGGGGGGGGAGCGCCACGCGGGGCCGCCCCGCGCCAGGCACCGCCCCGCGAGGCGGGCGGGAGCGGGGGGGCGGCGGGACCCGCCCGCGCCCGCCGCCGCGCTGCCCCCCGCGCCCGCGCCCGCGCTCACCTGCCATGGTGCCCGGCGCGGCTCGGCGCGGCCCGCCCGCGGCTGCCGGCCCTCCCGGTGCGCGGCGCGGCGGGGCCGGGCCGGGCCGGGCCGGGCCGGGCCGGGCCGGAGCGAGCGGCGCCCGCCCGCCGCAGCCAGGCACGGCCGCGCCCTGGCGCTGCCGACTGCCGCGTTGTAGGACAATTAACTGCACAATTAGCGCGGACGCAGTTTCCTTCTCTAGTAATTTAACCGTCCGAAATAGCATGTTTACATTTTTCCCCATATACATACAGTATGTGTGTGTGTATATATATAATGTGTATGTATATATGTATATACATACAATATATATCCACACAGCCAATATGGTTTTCTTGTGCCACAGGCCTGTACACACTCATTTAACTGCAGCTAGGATGGGTAAGACAAACTTGACAGACACTTATTCAGCCCCAGGAGAAAGGACTACTTCTCTCAGTCAAAGAAATACTGGGGGTGAGGCAGCTAATTAATATGGATACATCAGCTTCACGAGGGAGGACGTACAAAGAAATCTGTGTATTTTAAAAGTTCCCGTCAGCACAAAATTCCATGAGCATTTAATTACCCAGCGAGGTATGGAGGAGAACATGACATTCCCAGATACAAACACTGCACAGAAGCAAAGCTCAACCTTAGGTTTGCAAATTGTGATAAGGAAGGAGATACATTATTTATTACTGCAGACTTTTTACTGTAAAGTCTAACTTTTTTTAGTGTTTTGGGAAAGCTAGATTTCTACTAAAACAGAGTCATTTGTAATTATGACTTGTGCCAAAAACATGAAAATATTTATACCAAACAGCGATAGAAGTCTTCTGAGGAGACTAAAGCTGTGATAGGCAAAGCTGCCTTCAGACTTCAAGGCCCAGTGCTTCAGCCCCGTAACAACCCTTGCAAGCCGCAGTCTTGCGAGCTGCCCCCTCCGCAATCTCGCCGGCTGGACGACGGGGTAGCGTCCCCAGCTACCCGTCCGACAGCGTACTGTCGTCCGCAGGAGCCTTTCCACCCAACCTACCGCATTTGCAGATGATGGTTTGACCAGACGCCTCTTACTGAACTGATTCGGCTCCGCTGCCTGACAAGCCTCCAAGCACCAAGGCGCCTCCTTCACCAGCCACACAACATGGATGGCCACTGCGAGACAGAAACGTGGGAGCATCGCAAAACTCGGCCCTGTTTTGTCTCCAGGCCCTTTTAACCCAAACGAGTGAGAAACCTGTATCAACACACAGGGGTTGGCTAAATAGAAATATGGTAAGCCACACAACCCCCAACTTTTTGTGGGATAGCCTGTGTCTCGGGAGCTGACATTCAAACTTGTCCATTTAGGGACAACCCCAAAAGACTGCCCAAGCCCTTCTTCCCACCGTTATGCTTCCACAGGTCAGCGGTCCCTCTCCTCTGCCCGCAGAGGCATGCGTGGCTGCAGGGGTGTATGAACAGTCTAGGTTACGCGTCTGTATAGGTTTATACGGCTCTCCAGAGTCGACTGCGAGCTGTGCTTGGTGTACACACCAGATTTCCTCTTGTGCTGTGAAGCCTAAAAACTAGGCCAGGGCGGTGCGTGGAGCTCCAGGTCGTGGCTGAGCCCAGCGTGTCCCGCCGGGCGGGAGAGCCGCCGTCCCGCGGGCACCGTGAGCCTTGGGCAGGTTCAGCAGTGACTCCTCAGCTGCTCGAGGGGGCCTTTCCAGCAGGGACCTCCGGGGGTTTAGCTCAAAGGCCCCGTCGCCCCTTTTGGCCTTGCAGCCCAGAGGCGGGACATCGGCGTGACGCGCCGAGGCTTCCCGCGCCCGCCGCCGTGCGCCTACCCTGCGCCAAAGAGCACAAGTGGCCAAAGAGAAAAGAAAAGCAGCGAAGAAGGGACTTGGGGAGGACGCCGCTATGCACTGGCTACGCAGACCCAGCTAAGCCTGGCCCGGGCAGGAAAACAGCATTTCCTGGGAATTTGCGGAGTGCTGCCACCCCTCCCCATTGCGGAGGAAGTGTGATGTCCAGTGCAGCTCCCAAGAAGACTCTTGGGCCTTACGGGGATGTTTCTACCATATCTGGGGGCAAAAACCGGGCTGGAGGGGCTGGGCACACGCTTAGACACGTGCCTGGTCTTACCTCGCGCTTGGAGTTTGCAGCCTGGCAGCGCCCGCCGAAGGGAGAGCGGTCCCGCGGCAGCGCGCGCGCCCGGCGCCTCCGTTAGAGAGCACAGGTTTAAAGTCATTGTTATTGCACACAGAGACCTTGATCGTGCCCATATCAAAGTCATTTTTGGCAATGTGTTACAGTGACAGAAACAGGCACTTTGTGGGAAGGAAATTGTCATTTTATGACTCCTTTCATCTCAGTTTTTTTGGGGGGAGTTCAAATGTTTATTAAAATATCACAGCAATAGGTGCTGCACAGTATTAAGAGAGAGTAGTAGCATGGTGTGCTGAGGATTTGTTTTTATGATCATTTTATACAGTTGTGAATTCACAGCATTTTGTGCTCTGCTAAAAATCTTACCAGAATCGCTATGAAAGTCTACGCCAGAGAACTGAAAACCTTTGATTCTTAATGGGACACAGATGGAAATCTGCCACACAAATTTCAAAATAATTTTTAGTAGATAATGTTTCCAAGCACTACGAGCAAAATGGAAGCAAAGAATCAATCATTCAAGAGCACTGCCGCGTGTATCGACACATTCCTGGATACAGCTATTTTTGGTCTATAGACTCAGATAATGAAACAAGAACCAAAGGTTAAATATATCTTCTCCTCAGGCCCGTGGCACGTCTGACTTCTGTAACCTTAGCACAGTTATGTTTCGACTCACACGGGCAGCCCAGGGCTGCGCGGGCGCCCCGAGGTGGCACGTCCTTGGCAGGAGCAGGGCGCCGAAATCGCTCCCGCTGCCGCGGCCGTGACATTCAAAGAGCATGGCCACATTTGGTGTGCGTGCTTTTGCTATCAGTAAAAGCGTTGAGCTGTATGCAAAAGGCACTGCAGAACCCTTACAGGCTGCAAGGCAAATCAAGCTTATTTTTGCGACGTTCAAAGAGCGAGCCGAACTTCCCAAATCCCTCCCTTCCTGTTATGGCAGGCACGCTCTATCCATGGGGTCCAATTATTTGCCAAAGCTGTGTGATTCATTTTTGATTTTTATCTCCTAATTCAGTGCACGGTCTAAGTGACCTGCCAAATAATGTTTTCTTTTCCAGCGTATACAGGGAAGCCAGTCCATTTCCTGGTTAGGTAATCGCAAAAGCGATTACTGTTTCCCCCTGCTAAACTGATTTGCTTTATTTAATTGAATTATTTTATCTATTAAATGTTACCCTTGTCATGGCAGCAGCACCATGCAGCATTTCCTTATTTTAGCTGTTGCTCAACCACAATATGGTTTTCTTCATTTTCCCACAGCTGAACAGGACTGGATCTCTTTTGGAATAAATTAAATCCAGACCGTGTGGCAGTTCCTCTACCAAGCCTTTCTTTGTGCTTAAGAAAATACAACGAAACTCTCTTTGAACGCTCAAGTTACACCCTAGCCTCCCTTCAGCGAGTTTTAGTAGTGCTTTTTTGCCCTTTTCCCCCCGTAAGCTCAGACTGCAAGAAGGACCCGGGTGCGCGCGGATGCCCCAGGCAGCCGCTCCGCGCCGCCGCTGCCTCCCGCCCCGCGCTCCCGGCTCGCCGGGCCGATGCGGCCTCCAGCCCCCGCTCCCCGGCGCCTCGCCGCGCGCGCGCCCGGCACTTACGCGCCCGGTACAGCATCGTCCCGGGGCTGCGCGGCCGCGGCGGCCGCCGGCCCTCCCCGCGGGCACCGAAGCGAAAGTAACATCGGGCGGGCGCCGGCGCGCACCGCCCCGGGGAGCGCGCACGGCCCCCGCGGAGCGCGCACGGCCCGGGAGCGCGCACGGCCCCCGAGGAGCGCACACGGCCCCGCGCTGCGCGCGCGGCCCCGCGCTGCGCGTGCGGCCCCCAGGAGCGCGCACGGCCCCCGGGAGCGCGCACGGCCCCCGGCAGCGCACCCGGGGCTGCGCGCGCTGCTCCCGTGCTCTGGCCGCCCGCGGGCGTTTCGCCATTGCTTTTAAGGGATCGGCTGCACAAATCGAGACGTTTGTTTACTTAAAGCAGGGGCGGGGAGGGGGGGGCTGTTTTTGCGCTGGTCCTTTCCGGGCCTGCTCGCGTGCAGAACGAAGATCGTCGCCCAGCACGCTCTGCAAAGCCGGAGCGGTGTTACTGGCAGAGCAACTTAGGAGATGAACAAAAAAATAGTTCTCTGAATATTTGCAAATACAGAAGTTTTGCTGCAGGTTCTCTGTTCCTTGTTCCAGACCTAGCTAAGGAAAACCCTTATGTATGAACAGAACTGACTTGGGTGAAATCTGGCCGGAGGGCTGGATTAACCCTAGTCAGGATTCATTTCTTGTATGTATTACATACAAGTAAACTGCATGTAAAAGTGAACTACACAAACATGGATTCTGCTGTATTACAACCTTTTCCTTGGAAAATTTTATTGCTTTAGTAAAACAACGATGATGCAGATAATAGAAAAACGAGTGTGCCATGTTCCTGGTACGATGGCAAGGTCAGCGGATGCAATAAACCTTTACACGCTGATCATAAATCAGTTTGATAATTACAGAACTGTCTGCGTTGGCTGTTAGCCTGCATATAGGGATGAACAGCTGGCTGCACATACATGCTCAAAACCACATTTAACTCCATACCGGATCCCTTGTACATACAAATCCAAATACACCCACACACAAAACTCCACTCAGCATTAAAAAAAAAAAAAAAAAAAAAAAAAAAAAATTTAAATTCTTTGAAGGCGGGAGGCAAGAGAAGCCCAGGAACATCCTCTCACTGAGCAGGTGTGTAAATACACCGCTGGCAAACGGAGATCCAGCAAGGCTCCGGGGCTGCTTTGCTGGCAGGGCCCGTGCCGGGGACCCGCGGCGCGGGCAGCGCCAGGGCCTCGCCAGGCCGCCGCGGGCAGGCAGGACGCACCGGCCGCGAGGCGCCACCGCGCAACCCACCTGGGCTGCAGACTCCGGCGGTGGGTGCGACAGAGCTCCCGTGGGAAACACCACCACGAGCGTCCCCAGCTAACCTTGACTCCCTCCAAGGGGGCTTTGCAGGTGCGATTTTAGGTACGTACACATTTCTGCTAGATTTCCCTGCTGAACACAGAGCTGTTGCAATCACCAGGGAAATTCTGTGTCTTTCCACAATACAGTTTATTAAAACGCCAGCGGAAGCTCACCGGCCCCGCTGGCAGCCTCTTGGCTCCTGCCCGTGTCCGACCGGTCAGGCTGTGCTCATCGAGCAGACGAAGCAAGCCCAGAGCTCTCAGACATATTTCACTGATCTTTTTCTGGGCTTCTGCAACACTCAGGTTACCCTACCCTCCACCCAAATTGAAAAGTTCTCAAACTTCTCCACAGTTATTAATTGTGCTGGAAACAGGCCAGTCCTACAAACGCGGTCAGGAGCTGCCACCTTTCCGAAGCACCAAGAGGAGCTCGCGCGTCCCGGCCCCGGCTGGCAGCCCCCGGCGGCTGCGCACTCGCGGGGACATCGCTTTGTGCCCCTACCTCTGAGAGTTTCTTTTTCTGTTGCTTTCTTTTCTTTTCCTTTTTGTGGCCACAAGAGCTGCAGTCTGTGTATTACAGTATTTAGTACATATAATTCTGAAGATAACTTGTAAGCCCTGTGAGATGTCACCAGGTAGCACCGCTGCGGCTCTCCCCTCTATCATCCACAGAGCTCTTCAGAAATCTCCAAACAAAACACAACGTGTATCACAGCTAAACTGGCAGCTTACTGGTGGCCTATCAACACGAGGAAATGATGCAGCTGTAAAACGCCTCCAGAGCCACCAGCTGGCATGTAGCCAACCTTGCTTCTTGGTCCTTCCAAGCAGAAGATTCAATTAAAGCTACTATTTAATTAAAGTTATTGAAATGTGTGTTACGTATCAGTATAAAAAAATAGTTGCACAAGCCATTTACATCTGACAATAAGTAATACTAGATTCATTTACTTATCTCACTTCCAAGACATCTCCGATGACCAGGATATTTTGGAAGTAAAATTGTCAGGATCTCTGCCAACCGCTTGGCCTCAAACTGTCAGTCATTTATATGCTGTTCTCACAGCCAGCATCTGCCGTGGTCAGGGAGGTCCTCTGTCTCCTCTGGCCTTCCCATGCCATGCTCTTTCAGCTCTTGGATATGAGCCCCTCCTGGAGGGGGTCAAGGTCCATCAATTTTGCACTCCTGTCTCTTTCCTGGACCCTGAGCATCTCAGATACAGGCTGGTTCAAGGAAGCTTTGAACAGTACTCACCCATAATCAAAAGTTAGATTCACAGAGGCAAAGCTTGCAGTGGAAAACATACTTTTTAGATACTTCCAGGATGATACCCAAGGAGCAGGGGCCCGGGAGAAGACCTGCATGTCTAAACATCCATTTAGAAAGCTCCATGAAAGCAATAGCCACTCTATGGTAGATGCTCTGGTATCCATGCCAAGCCTCATTGCTCCACCTGGATCAGAATATAGCCTTGTCCTGTCTTTCACCTGTAGTAGATATTTCAAGGTCATACATATCTTTGACAGCATCAGACAGTATTCAAGAATCACGAGTCAAGCTTCCCCCAAATCACTGTCATCAAAGAAAATTGGTGTTTGGTGTTAGTTTTGGTTTTTTTCTGTTATTTCACACTTAAGGTCTAAAACATCTCCCTTCGAAGACACGGGTGAGACACCTATTTATTTTCAAATAGAAGCTGTGGTTTTCGCGTGTGAACGCAACCCTGTCAGTTGCAGCTTTGTAAAACACGGAGTGCCACGAGACTTGGCACAGAACTCAGGGGCTCCGGGAGCCGGGTGCCGCGCGGCGCTGCAGAGCCGCGCGCGGGCGTTCCCTGCGGGCGGCACTTCCCGAAGGCTGGCAGCGGCTCGCTGGGCGCCCGGCTAAAGCAGTCGGCGCTGCCGAGATTCGGGCCCGTGATGTTTCCAGCGTGGCAAGTTGTCTTTAATTTGTTGAAAAGGGTGAATTTTCACTTAGAAGAAAGTAAAGACCAGATACTTTCCTGTAGCAAATAGTACGTCAGCTGGCTTAAAATCCACTCCCTGCCTAGTATTTAACACAAGGTCTTAAATACCATCCTTTGGGTTTCTGCCAGCTTAACAACAGGCCAGGGCAACAGCCTCGGCCGTGCTGCCTGCTGTGGCAAAACTGTTCAAAACATGGGGGGAAGGAATTAGGATAAGCAGTTACTGTGGTAAACATCACCTTGCTGGGTTTTTGATCTGAAAAATTATCCTTCATACTGCAATGTGCAGCAATTAACTCCTAAGCATCCATGCGGGGGCGCGTGTGTGTCTTCTGCTTGTTTGCATCGTTCACAGCATTTAACTTGTTCATTAAGTGCAAGCCACCAGTTCTATAAAAAACACAAGGAAACGTAAGTTCCCTATAGCAGAAATGGATTCAAATCTATCTGAATTCACAGGCTAGCAAGAATTTAAGGGTTAACTTAATAAATACAAAATTTAAATGTCTATTTGAGATTCTCAGCTGCTTTCATCTTCTTCCTCTGCAGCACTCATTTTCCTTCCGAAAATAAATAATGTTTACATGAGCAATAAAACCCCCTCCGGGGGTACAGCCACCGTAAGCCACGCGCAGCCTCCGAGGGAGCAGAGCCACAAATCTCGCACGCACTGTGGGTGCTGTTTCCTTAGCTTGTTACAACTTTGCTGCCTCTTGTGTTAGATGCCTAAATAAATGACGGCAATGAAACGCTCCAGCACAGACACCGTAAATTTACCGAGCTTCTCTGTTGTTTCCCACGGCCATCAATGTCCGTGGCCGCAGAGGCTTTACTTTTCCCCACCAAGCAGCGCCCGGGTCGGCCTCCTCCGCTGCCCGCCCGTGCCGGGCATCAGCACAGACGCTCGTCAAGGGAATTTGTGTCACCTGCTGACTTGCAATCCTATCGCAGCCTGTAAAGTCATACCACGAACTTAAAACTTTGGGGAGACAGGCCATAAAATCCAGTTAACGCAGTCATACCGATGCAGAACAGGGAGGGAGCTCAGAAGACCTGCAGAGGCACCACCAGGCCTACCGGGGCCACCCTTCGCCCGCACACCTTCCCTGCGAGCCCCAGCCTCCGGGGGTCCTCTGCCTCCTCGCCCTACCTCAGCTCAAGGCCTTGCCTGCTTGCAGATTACAGCGCGTTTTTCTGTCCCACCCACGGCAGATGCACAGAACAAACGACCTCCACCCTCCTCGCAAGGGTTTGTACGTACTGGAAATACCACATCCCGTCTTGGTCTTCTTCCGTTCCCTACACGACGCACACGCAGAGTTCGTCTAACCTCTCCCCGTAAGCCCTGCTTCCTAAACCTTTTATCGTTCCGGTTGCTAATTTTTGTATTACATTTTGTTAACCTTCCATCAAGACGGTGGAGAAAATGAGGCATAATATTAGATGCAGACTAGAACAGTCACCTCCTCGAAACTCTTTCTAATCCTAGGTTGAAATGTGCCTTCTTTGCAAATTAATTGTTTCAACATTTGTCCTAGACTCTGAGTATCAAAGCAGCATGCCCCTTCAGAAAGCCTCTACTTCTTGAGGTGCGCTCCTATCCCCTTATTAAAGCTAGATTTGCCTTTTCCAATCTTCTGACATCTCCCTTGTCCTTCATTGTTTCCCAAAGCTAAACTGATGATGGTTGAAGTATTGCTTAGCAAACACCTTAGTAATTTAGGATGGATTTCATCAAGGAATCAAATTTATCTAATACCTGTGATCTTCTTGCCTTATTCTAGGCTGCAGTCCCAGTCCCTTTCAAAAATTTATTGCATTAACCAGTGAATTTTTCAGTGATGCCTGAACCAAAGTAGATCATGAGTGGTTCAGCCATCTCTGTGTTCATTTTTCTCCCCAGGAAATAACTTACCCGTAACTTCACAGTCTCTCTTCTGATGTATTTTTCTCACTTTCTGCCTTTATTCCCCTTGCTCACTGTAACTCACGTTACCTCTTACCTTTCTGATTGGGTGCAACTACCTTCATCATGACTCCGCAGTCATTTGCCAGATTTCTGTTTTTCTGCAGCTCCTGCTTTCTGATTTCCAAGTCCTTAAAGAGTTCACAAGGCGGCCGTATCCGATTTTTGCTGTCCTCCGCATTGGGATTGCCTGGCATGTCTTTAGACAGTCTCTGTCAGTCTCCTGCCAGCTCTCTGTCAACCACCTTGTTACCGCACATATCCTTTATACTTGTTGTTTGAATATGGTGTAATTTGCTTTTTCAAAGTCCATTTTCCTTGTTCTGCTGTTCTTCCCCTTGCCTTCGCTTAAAATGTGATCTCTTAGTTTTACATTCATCCAACTCAAATCTCACTTTTGATTTTTAATGATTTTTTCCCCCATTAGACTCAGAAGTATCTGACACCCTACACCTTTGGGAATAAAGCAGTCACCAACACATGTTCCAAAGCCTGACAGTCTTGTACACTTCTCCAGCAGAGACTAGACAAATAAAGTCGGACATTATTAAAGATAACAGTTCTGTCATTTCTCCAAGCAAGTGTCCACTGGTTCCTCCTCCTCACGCACAGTCAGCACTGAATTCCTAGCAGCCCGTGCCCTCTCCTCCGTCGGCCCTCGCTCTTCAGCCAAAGACACAAACCGACGACCCTTTCACCTCAACCTGATCTTCACAGGAAGTGAAGTCCTTTTTCCACATGGCCTACCTGGAACAAGCTATCATCTACTGGAACAAGACTGTAGTCCTTTATGTCCTTTTATCATTGGTCTAACAAGCACAACTTAATTCTTTTTAAGTTGAAGTTTTAATTATGCAGAAACACTGACATCTTTACAGGTAATTCTCAGGTACCTGCCACTTGCATGGAAGCATCTATTTGGCTATTTTTTCCAGACTTCATTGCTCTCCCTTCCTTTTGTTTTTATTTTCGTTCACCTGTGGACTTAGAGCACTGATCCTAGCCAAGCCTTCGTTCTCGGTCGGGATCCAAGGAGGCCTTCCCCCTGCAGATGGAGCCTGGCCATCTCCAGCTGTCCTCCTGGAAAGCACCGTGCCAGGAGAGACGAAGATTTGCTGCTGTGACAGCTGGAGCACATAGACTTGTGCATCGGGTTCATATCCTTGCATCTGATTTTCCCCCTGAGGGCAATGGGTAGGGTCTGCAGCTGGCCCGCCGCTGCTGACTGCCTCGCGCCTAGCCGTTCTACAACGCAGCTCAAAAACTTCCTGGTCCCTTCGCTTCCTCCCAAACAGCACCAGGGACCTTGTGAGCTGCCCAGGGCTGCTGTAGATGAGCTGCCAGGGTCTGCAGCCTGCGTGAGAGGACATGGAGCGGCGGCATGCCCAAACCAGCATGCCGACAGGAAGCCAATCTCATCAGCGGGGCTCAGGGGAGTGCACGGCACAGCGGCGAGCTGGCTCCAGCAGGATGCAGAGGAATTGCAGACAATTGTCAAAATGGTTCGCAGCCCAGATCTGTCCTGATAAACGTTAGTTAATACTAATTTAATGAATTGAGAACTTGGAACAAGTGTGCAGAAATGCATCCAGTATCCTTTTTTCAGTACACATTGGATGTGTGCATATTACTGTAGCATACAGAACTGAGCTTACTGTAAACAAAACTGTTCACTGAGACAACCATGTAGCCAAACATCAAGCACATATTTACAACCTCTGCTGAATGTGGCCAGCATAGACTAGGGCATTTCCAGGCTGTCAGCAAGCCACAGTGATTTGAATTTCAAAGCTGAAGGTCTTAAGAGCATACATGATTCATAATAAGCAGAATATACAATAAAACAATTGTTGGGGCTTGCCATGGGATCTTATTTCCATCAGGACAGGAATGTGACAATACCCATTCTGTAGCTGATGATAGGAGGGTAAGAACTCGAAGAAAAGCACTTATACTCTCACTGCAGGGTAGACATGTCTCTGTGTGTGCGTAAGCAACGGAATAAGAGCCTTATCGGTTACTTAACTATTCAAAATGGAAAAAGTAAGAAAAAATGCATTTCCTCACACAGTGAACAGATTAGTAATAGGAAAAGAAGGCATAGTTCCAAAAACTACAGCACCTCTTTATTTAAAGAGCTACTCACAGAGATGCCGCAACGATCATTTGAGCCACACGCGTGCCGATGGGCTTCCCAGGACCGCCCCGGAGCTCGTCCTTGGGGCAGGGGGCTCGTCCCTCATCGTGCCGCCTGAAGGCTGCTACGTGATAGTCCTACATAAGGAACAGCAGACGTGCCGCACCTTCCCCGCGGGCAAGCCCGTGCGGCAGCTGCTCTCACCCTGCGGCAAGCGCGCAAGCGAGAGCCGGCCCGTGGCGACGCTGTCCACCGTGGCAAAGGAGCCCTGCAGGCAGCACGCTCCTTTTGGACCGCCCGGAGCACCTGGGGATGAGCCTCTCCTGCACCCAGTCTCACACGGTTCATTTTAACAAACAGACTGGTCTCTACATACAGAGCAGATGAATCAAAAAAAAAATAATCTTCCTTATACAAACAACAGGGTCCTTTAATTAAAAACGAAACTTTATTTTAACTCTATCATACTAGTGTGCAAAAATATGGGGGATTTTTCTTTCTGAAATGTTTACAAAAAACATAGGTCAAAAGAAAGGTTATGAATGGGTAATTATCATCAGTGACTTTGTATGAGGCAATTATACAAACTTGTTACCATTTCTCTCTATATGCACAGAAGAATATTACACTTTTGACACGGTCACAACATATAGCACATTGTAGAGAATGGCCATCGACTGCCGCTGCCAACTTTCGTTATTTTATTTAGATCAGATCTTGAAGCGTTTGTTTTAAATAACTATCTTAGAATATATAAAATTTCAAAATCATATGAACAGTTAACTTTCTATGTTGTCTTTAAGGCACATATTTCTATCCAGATTTTATTTTGGTCCAGAGGAGCTATTGTATTTCAGACCCCAGCTACCCAGGTATCTGAGACGTAGGTTTGTTGTAACTATCCTCATGTCCATAGACTTCAACAACATGTATTGAATTCACTGTACGTGTTGCAGCACTGTGTCCTGGCACAGCTTGTTTCACAGGTGCACCACTGCTTTTGTACAACCTGGGCGGATGGTCAGTGTCCTTGCAACGCCCAGGAGCTGCCACGTCCCGCGTCCACTCCTCCTGGAACCTGTAAGCGTGAAGGTAAAAGTTACTTGACTTTCATCTGCTCTGCCGAGGACACACAACCTCCCCTTCCATTTTAATTGCACATGAGGCATTTAGCAAACTTGTGCTGCAACATATGGACTCGCTTCTTCTAGCCCTGAAAACAGTTGGCAGCAATGGGGCAAATAATTATGTCTCTGTAAGTGCGGAGGCAGACCTCAAGAAGACTTGGGAGGTTGCTTTATCCGGGGTTGGGGCAGGCGTTGCTGGTCGCTGCGTTCATTCGCCTGCGTTCATTCGCGGCGCCCGTCCCCACGGCCCTCCTTCCCACCGTGGCCTCGGGGCAGAGGTGAGCTCTTGCAAACCAGCACTATTGCACAGCAGCTGCTGGCACGTCGCGGGGGTGCTGGGGTGGTTCACCCCGTCCCTGCAGCACGGGCAGCATCTGGAGCCCCCGCTGGCACACCGCAGCTGTCTTCCCACGCACAGGAGAAGCTGGCCAGGCCACGGAGCCTGTATGCTGCAACCATCAGTGACGGACAGACGGCAGAAACAATCACAGAAAGGGCTTTTACACGAACATGCACACACGCAGAAACCCACAGGGGAAAAACAGAAAATAAAAGTGTAGCTACTAAATAACTGAGGTCTTGCCATTCCGGTACACAGTAGATACACCGCAGAAACATCCTTCCTGGAAAGGAGAATAAATCTTGCTCTTCACTGGAAGGCTGTATTACAAAACTATTTTGGGCACAAGCTGCAGTCAGATAGTGTAAAGGCATCTTAAACCACCACTACTTTTCACGTGAGAATGTACTGCTATGGCTGGAGTCAGAGATACACTCATCACAGCTGTACTCGGATGAGCAAGAGTTACCCACTTTAATTTGGACAACACAATACCCATCCATTTCTCCTGTGCAACAGCCTGGTAACTTTATCCACTTCATGCTGAAAAACCCACATGGCTTGTAACCTTCATGTGTCAGCAAGGCCTCAGGCAGCTCTGTGTCTGACATCCGGACACCGATCTCAGTACCCCTGTGGCTGTTCCTCTACCATCAGAGGACAGAAGCTACATGCATTAATGCTGCCAGTCTTAGGACCCGAAAGAAAACCTTCCGACATAGCTGCTGCTGTGCATATGTTTTCTTAGCAGCAGTAACGCAAGTCACTGTTCTTGAAGAGACAGACAATAGTTGCGTACTGAAAAACAGTTCAAAAGTGCATGCACAGGGAGTCGAATCAGGAGAAAGGCAAGGCAAAACCTCTGTAAAATACGCCCGTTTTTGCACAGGATAGCCACAGTCCTTGCAAATAGCCCTGCCACAGTTGTATTTCAAATCTAGGAACTTTGGTTATTGTGCAATAAATACAGTTTACTTCTGCAGCTCGTGTAACTGATCCCAGTCTAATGTTCTCTCCTAAAAGCTCTGCACCACCAGGCTCCCAATTACCCACCGCTCACCACCACATCAGGAACCTAAACTGGCTGAAACTGCAGCTAGAGGACAACCACACTCCTGGCAAAGCAACCTCCTCCTCTGATTAGCTGTCAAGCTTCCATCAAGCTTCCAAGCTTAAATAAGTCCAGGATGAGGTGATAACAGTCACTCTCTGCTAATTGCTGCTTTCAGATGCAGCACAGAGACGCATGGGATTTAACTGCTTCTTCTAGGAGGAGATCTTCTTCCTTCGCTTTTAACTTCAAGATCACCAAGGGAGAAGATGTCTTCATGCATGAAACTCTGAACATCAAAGGCACAGTGAATTCCACAGCACTCTACCCAAGCAACAGCTGAAAAGTGCTAACAAGAGGGCTGTAGAATTGACAGGGGGTGATTGTGCGTGCAGCGGGCTCTCTCTGAATGCATCGCTGTCAGCCAGACATGGGCTTCAGTTTGCACTTTCAGCCTCAGGAGCACTCTCCACTTCATACAAGTGCAGAACAAGTGTGACCTCTTTCAAGTGTTTTAACTTCCCTTCACTGCAATTTCCAGCTAGACTATTTCAAATCACCATAATGAGAAGATCAGAAAACCTCCCTGTACTCACACTTGGAACTGCAGGACCATCCATGACATGCTAGATGCTGAGTATCTTATCAAGATACATGAGACTACATTTGATGAAGGCAGATGCAAATGGTTTACATACTGGAGATAGGCTTTTTTGGTTTGGTTGGTTCTGCTTTCCGCCTCCACTGTATTTCAGTTTCTATCACACAAGCAAACAGGAAATCTGCCCGGTAACTCCTCGACAACCTCAGCAAATAGAATGCAACAGCCCCTCGGGGACAGCGTGATGCCAGGCGCGAGGCTGCCGAACTGGGAGCAGAAGCAAAGACACGGCTCCCATCTGGGGGAAGAGCAGCCACCAGAAGGTGTCAACAGGTTTCAGGAGCTTCACAAGAATTTTGCTTCGTGCAAGCCGAGAGCCGTTCGTCCCTCGCTGGAGGGGAAACGCTATCTGCGGGACACGCGAGCAGTGCGAAAGCACGGACCGGGGGGCCGTCGCAGTGTTGCTCGACGCCGGCACTGGCTTTGAAAAATCATTCTTATGTTGAAGGATGCGAGGGGTTTTTTTGTTGCTTTATGTCTGGTGACTTGTACAAGGCTGCGGGGTAATAACGAACCATTGTGAAAATGGTAATAGCAGCTCCATCGAAAGCACGTGTTGGTGCGCGCACACCCTCCGCACTCGCTGCCGTAACGCTACGCTGAGGACGGACACGGGCATGATTTAGCAGCCAGCTCCTCTGCACTTCGTATCAGGGCCCCGAGACGAAACCACAGCTCACTTCCCCTCCTGGATCTTTCTTTGAAACACGCCTATCAAAGCATGCTGGAAGATCTCAGTCTCTGAGAGGCGGCGGTGGGGAGGGCAGAACAGAGTAATAACAAACTAGAGGAAAATAACTCTGCCAGTAGAGAAGCTCAGACCTGCAGGGTGGGTCCATCCACGGGAGAGGCTTGAAAGGGAAATCCAGCCCTCGCAGGCTGCGTCTCCTCCCCTCCACGCAAGGAACTGTATTAACTGGGTACAATTATATCAAACCAGTCATTTGCTATTTGCAGCCATTTCACTGGGTGCTTTGTGTAAAGAAATATTAAACACTATGGTGCTACATCTCCTCCTACAGCACTGGAAGGAGTCCACCGGTGGCTCTCTGCGATTTAAGTCCTGCAGCTGAGAGGTCCATGCTCACGTCAGTGCGGTGACTCAAGAGCCCTGCCCAAACGATCTGGCCTCTCAGCCGCGTCCCCAGGCATCAGAAGCCAGCAGGGCTGAGCCTTGCAGGACTGAGCTTTCGGACAGACAAAAGTAATTTCTGACAGCAAGGCTGATGATTGTAAAACAAAATGCCCTGATCTTTTAGAGGGAGTGAAGTGCCCAGCTCTGTGGCAAGACAACTGGCCTCCAAACGCACCCAGATAAACCAGTTTACCCATGAAAACAAACAAGAGGTTTCGCTCTCCAATAGTCAGGATGACTTTGAAAAACAAACTATGCAGAAACTCAGCATCATGAAACATGCCAGGCCAAAACAGTATTTTCTTTACAGCAGCTAGAAGAGCCTGGGAACAGGAGCAGGCACGACATCCCTCCGAACTGCAGGTATGCTACAAAAAGAGAGCACGGCTGGTAAGTTACCCCCTACCTTCCAGCATGGGTTCAGCTGGGAGCACGGCTCCTGCTGCTGCGGTTAGAGGGACAGAACGAGCAAAAACCTGTCCCTCCGTACAACCGATTACGTTGTAGGGGGGACAGTGGCGTTGCAGAGCCTGTGTAGTTCTCAGCTGAAGTCCCAGCTGTCCTGTTAGCAGAACAAGGGGGTCAGTTCTGGGTATACAGGAAAGGTGTGATGCCCCCTCCCAACACAAAGGCATCTTCAGCCAGGCTTGTGGCATTCGGACTTACACCCTGGAAATGGATCTAATGAACGTACAGACCCAGACTGGGCTCCAGAAGCATTTCCTGGCATTACTAGATGCAGATCAGCCTTTGGGGACCTCTAACAGTCTTGTGGTAAGTCACTATTGTAGGACACATTTGCCCCTGTCATTCTTCTACTGATGCCTCCTCTGGCTCTGCAGCCTCCCGCTGTTGAGTTTTTACAGTTGTTCTGGGTATTCTATTGGGGATTTTTTGTTCTCCTTGTTTTTCCTACCATCAAGCTTTGCAGCAGCATGCCTCTCAATACAGGCATTTCAAGTGTGTTCCCCTGTCCTGCGGTAACTCTGCACCACACTGTCCTCCAGCAGAAGGAGCTCAGATCCTTCAGCTGTTTAATCGCTCCTACTTATTAGGGCAATAGCAGTTGGGAAAGTGCCCGCGGGGTGCACGGGAATGTAGCCAAGTGTCATCTCCTCTGTTGCCCATACTTCTGGATGGCCAGCTGGCCTACAGCCATGCTCCTCAGCAAGCTTGAACAGACATGAACATTGCTTAGAGCAACATGAGTTTCTGATTTGGACTGCCCTGCAGCCCCCTCATACAAGGTAGTAGAAACCATCAACCACTATAGCCAATAAATAGAAGAAAAAGAGAGAATACATTTGGTTTTACTGTGTAGGCCAAAGTCATGAGCTAATTTGTGCAACTTTACTTAAGGCTTCTTGGACTGCCTCAAAATGCCAAGCTGCCTCTCCTAAGAGCATCTTGGCTTTTTAACAAAATCTTTTTACTTGGACATGTTTGTTGTTGGATTTTCCTTGTACAGTCTTTGCCAGGTACACTGGTAATGCATCCTGTAGTCAGAAAGGGCTCCAGCACAAAAATTTCAGGCACTAAAAATATTTTCTATGGGAACACGCCAGCCTGCTTCTCTGCAGAAGAGGTTTCTTCTCTCGATAATTTGCTCCAGCTGTAGTGGACATCTTAAAGGAGGGCTTTAAAGCTACTGAGATATGGGCTTTTCCATTTGACTCACTCCTGCAGTCAGATCAGCTGCTTCATAGAGAATGTTTTATAGCTTGGCCCAGAGCTGTGTAAAATAATTCACTCCAAGGCGTTCCAAACCCGGAACGCACTCCTTCCCCGAGGCGGCTGCACGCCCGCGGAAGGATTCGCCAGGTTTCTCTGCCACTCTTCAGATGCATTTTTGAGCTGGGCGAGTTTCTTTCCAGCTGCCGTACTGGGGGGCAGCCCGGGGCAGCAGGGGCCAGGCACGCTCGCTGCCCCTGCACGCCGCAGCGGCTCGGCTCCGCTCTCCGTCGCGAACCGGACCCCTCGTGCCGGCCCTCGCCGGCGGTCGCCGGGGCCTCTCAACTACCAGCAGCAGCCGGCGGCCGTTTTCCGTGAGCTGCTCTCTGGCTGCCCCGCTCGCCCACCTACGTGACGCCGAGCCGCCGCTAATCTCCCTTGCAGAGGCGACAGACCCTTTCTGCAGCTAATCTGCCCCAAACCCCTGCATCTCCCGGCCGCCTGCTATCTCCGCTCTGCTCCACGCGCTAAACTTCTGAGAAATGGCGCTGGAAAAAATAGGTCCCTCCCCGTGGCCTCAGGCCTTGCCACATGCTTCTCAGACATTAGTCTGCTACTGCAGTATCATACAAGATCAAGTGTGCTTTAAATCTTTGCAGCTGCTGCACATAAGAGGCTAAAAATGGGTATTTCAGTAGTATAACCTCTGTACAGTTCTGCGTTTCCAAAAAGGAAGATGTGGCATCAACAATGGCCACACAACGTAGCTAACGAGCCCACATATTTGTGGATATGCTTGTCATCCTTTTAAAGGAATTTGTTCATGCACACAAGATGCCAGAATGGGGCTCACTACTAGCACAGTGGTTGTCATTAAAATTCAGCATTTGCTAGCAAAACTATGTACTTAAAATATTTGCTCCATGTTTAAAACACCAGGGGAAAAGACATCATTTTACGGCAGACAGGTATAGAACAACAGCAGAGCCTCTATTGCCCAACATTAGTGATAACTTACATCCATTAAGACTCTGGATCCATATACTGGTCTCCCATTACATCCAAAATTACCTTATCAGCAAACGAAGGCATCACTTCAACAGATAATAGCTTTTTAATCCTCCATAAGCTACTCCATAAACCATAACAAACCTTCCTGAAAGAACTGACCTTTTATCTTATTTGTTCTTAAAGTATTTTTGATTCTTAAAGTGGGCAAATCAAAACATAGCATAGTTAACCTCTAAACCAATTTTAATTAGTCTGAAAAGCAGCAATACCTACATCCTTTTTCTGGTCAAAAATAGGCTAAGACACACTCAGGAGGGTCCTCCTAAAGGTAGAGGGATCCTCACTTTCCCAGACCCTTCACATGCTCCATGAGGAACCAGCAGAACTGTTTTCTTTGAGGAAAGGAAATGCTATCATAAAACCCCTCTCTCCTCCTCAGATAAGGGCACAGCTCATCTATCAGGTTTCCTTTTTCAAGGGGTTAAGGAGCCAGTGCTCATAGTTATAAAACACAGAACAACACCTACTGCACCTCTGCTCTGGAGGGAAAAGCGTCCATGCGGCTTTAGGTCTCCGACTGTGGGTCCAAGAAGTTTGCTGATTTTTCTCGTGAAAAGGGCAGGGAGAAAATAATCAGACTTCCAGGTTTCTTAGTACAATTCCTTATTAAAATAATAAAATCAGATTTTTGATTTGCTAAGTGGTCTAGTAATACATTCACAAATTCCTCCAAATGTCCAAAACATTAATAAACAGTGGTTAAATTATCTTTCTGTTTCTTCATGATCACACACGTACACTTTTATTCAAATGCCCACAGCAACATAAAGAAGCCTTCTTTTCAGCTTGTTTGCCCTCAGTTTTGCTGCTTTTTCCAATCATACCAAATTTCCCCGTTTATTTCTGTAGACCATCAGAGCTGTAACAGCTCTACTGCTACAGCAATGCACGTAGGAAATTCCTCCAAGCAAAGGCTGCCAGAATGCTCGCTTCAGGTTAAATGGAGAAAGGAACCACCAAGCAACGCAGGTAGCAGTCACACCCCGTGTGTCAGCCACCCCGCAGCACCGGCCAGCCCCAGGCTCTGCACAGCCCTGCTGGTACCAGTGAACTATGTGCACAGGATGGCGGGAGCTAGTTCAATGCATTACAGAAAAAATAAACTTTGCAAGTGAAACATAAAGCTGACATACCACGTACTGTCTTCAAGACTTGGCATGAATTATGTTAGCGTAATTTCCACCTCTCATCCAATTCATCTATCCATTTAACAGAATGAACAGCAGAAATGAGTAGTATTTACCAACCCTGATTAAACTGATCTTATTTCAGTGAGGAAAGATAACGTGGTACAAACCTACAAAGGGTCAAGGCTTTCCTAGAGCAATCCCAAGGCAGAGTTTAATCTCGTAACTGCTTCAATTCCCATCCGGGCTTGGGAGCAGCCATTCTGTACATGAGGAATGGCTACACTTCTGGCTCTGGCATGGGCATATTAATACACTTGCTCTTCTAGCTAATTTTTGCTCTAACTAGAAATCAGTTGGGATAATATGACCTCTGCATCATGGAAATTCAGTGGACCTTAATCAGCAGCATTGCTCAGGCACCCAAGGTGGGTCTGCCCACAGAGATTTGATGCTACATGCAAGTTGTGCCATGTAGAAAAAGAGCTCACTGGCTTCACTGCTCTTGCTCTCTTGGTTCCCCACTGAACTTTACCCACTCTCTACCATTCTAGAGAAATAATGAATTTGTTGACTTCTGGCCCCAGCGAAGCTGCTTATCCAGATGAATTGTATATTCCCTGCTACTTCCAGTTAAGAAAAGATGTGAAGAATTTGGTAAACACAAGGCAGCAGCTCCTGCTCGGTGGAGCGGTGCAGATAAGAACCGCGCCTCAAGCTCCAGCAGAGCCCTTGTGCGTTTATCCACGTTATTTTAAAAGCAAACAACACTTTTGCCAAACATCAATGCTCTAGCAGATTGCAGTTGCTCAAAATTAAAAACTAGATCCTGAGCCTTCCAGAAACTTTTTTAGGATACAATCATCATTTAATTAGCTTTATACATCTTTCTGAAATCACCCAAAGCTGAGCTGATTAAGCAGCCATCAGACTTCTGTGTAAGCGCTCCGTTTGAACACCATTTCCAGCTGTGCTGTGACACTGAAGTAGGTTTATAACCTGCATAGAATTGTTTTCTGCAGGTAACCACTACAAATCAAGATGTGCTGTGCACAAAAGCTGTACATGGGAGCAGTGAATTAAAAGTAAACAAGGATGGTGCCATCTGTTATCGTACCTGACGAGTGAGCAGTACCCAAACGACGGCAAAGACGAGACGACACGTAATTATACGGACAGCAGCAGCAACGCTATCAGTGCGACACGTTGCGCGTTCAGTTTTCTGTTTCTTTTTTTCGACAACAGCAGTCAGCGTAGCACATCTGGCCACAGCGGAGGTTATTTTGAACCGGTACAGAAAATCCCTAGGCCCACGGCGCCCGCACCGCACCGCACCGCACGCGCGCCTCGTTCCCACCCGGGCGCTCGGGCTGCAGCGCGAGCGCCGGCGGCAGGGCCGGGACGCCCCGCTTGCGGGCGATTCTGCTGCGGCAGCACCTCGCGGGCGCCGCCGCCGCCGCCGTGTTTGCACCGGGCACGCGCAGGGAAACCGCATTTCTCAAGAGCTTCCCCCGCCCTGAGGGACGGCAGCGATACCTGGTGCCCACCGCCAGCGGTACCGCGGCCCGCGGCACCCGGCCGGCCCCGCTCTGAAGGTTTGATCCACCTAAGAACCTCTCTGCAGTTCGTCTGGTGCCACCTCCAACACAGACCAGCCTCAGACAAGCTTCACGGGCCACGGGTGACCGAAACCACCCGCGCCCGCCGCCGCCGCATCCTGCTGCCTCCCGCCCGGCTGCAGCGCGCCGACAGCAGCTGCTCCCCTGGGGCTCTCCTTTAGCACCCGCTTTTCCCTGGTCCGCCTTCCAAAATCTGCTCAACAAACCCATCCGAACCCGCCGTATGTTAGTAACTTTACCTGAAGAAACCTTGGTTATCATAGGCCATGTTAGCCGCATCATCAGGTAGTGACTTTCTCCTGAGCTTTTTATTGTTGTTGTTGTTATTTCTTCCCTTATAACCAAAGTAAGCAGCTTGCATGTTCTCTAATTCTTCACTTCTGAGCTGGTACCAGAGCTGCATATCTCTGAGAATAAAGCAAAGGGTAAAACACATTACTATGATAAACACTTGTATATCTGAGCTTTTATCTGACCGTGGCCCTGATTCACTTAAGTTTGAGTTTAAATGTAAATCTAGCTCTACTGAGGACAGCATCTAAATACATGCTGAATTTCAAGGGTAAGTCAAATTTCCAAAGACTTAAATATGTGCTGCCCTTAAGACAGATGCTTTCTTAAATAAGAGACTTTTTCCAGAATACCGGATGATACTTAAAGGAGCACTATTTTGCAGAATAGTTTTTATCCTAAGTATCACCGGGCATTCTGCAAAAAGCAACCTGAGCAATTTTCTTATGAGCACCTGCAGATAGTTCAAAGCACCAAAAAGAACAGTAATTATTTTACTTTAATTTGATGGATTTAAAGATTGTTCTAGAGCACCCTATTAATGCCCATTAAATCCCGCACGTGAGGAATGTACTGATCCCCAGCCCCGCGCAGCCAGGGCGACACGGTGCTGCGTGCTGTCATTCCCCCGTCCTCCGAACATCTGCCCAGAGTTAACACGGAAAGGTATTTACAGCATGACTTTGGCTCCTTTTTCTCACGGACCTTCATCAGTGACACCAGGTCAGGCCAGACCCTGTCGTATGTGCAGAGACTACAGAGCATTGCCACTTTATGGGATAAATTACTTCAGAAAAATGTGATTTCTGTGAATTTCGGCAGTACCGCCATTCTTGAGAGTTCCAAAATCACCACGCAGGTTTAAAAGACAAATTGACTTAAAAATGGAGGCGGCAGCTATTACATTGCCTTTTTTAAAAGCCAGGCTTGTTTGGTTGCCTTCAGCACTTGCTTTAGGAAACAGTCAAGGCACTTTTCACAGTTCTCTACAACTTTGAGGGACAACAACAAAAAAAATTGCTTTTCTTGTTTTTAAAGCAGCCTAGGATTTGCAAAGCCACAGGCACTCGCGCTAGCTGCCGGGACGAGGCTGCCGAGCGTCGAGAGCCGCCGCCGCCTCTGCTCCCGGGGCGCAGCCCTGCACCCGGGGAGGAGAGCGGCAGGGCGGGCGGCTCGGCGGGACGCGCTCTGCGAGGTTTCTCTCAGAAACGGTCCAACAGACGCTTACTTAGCTAAATCATTCTCCGTTTGCATTAAACTATCAAACCCGTGGCTTCTTTTCAGATTAAAAAAAATGCTTGGTGCACCCAAGGCGGTCCACATTTCCCACCCGTGCTGACCGGCCGCAGGAAGGGGCCCCCCTGCGCCCAGCGCCGGGCGCTTTCGAGCACGGGCTGCCGGTCCGGCGAGCCTCACGCAGGGCTGCGCCACGCTCTCCCCGCAACGGGGAAGGTTTCTGGATCATTATTCGTGGGGTTTTCGGGGCGCAGCTCGTTTCCAAGCCAGGAGGCTGCTTGCGGGAGCACGGCAGAGCCCAGAGCCGGCGGCGCTCCCACCGCGGCCCCATCCCAGTGCCAGTGCCCGTGGTGGGGAGGCGAGACCCCAGCGCTGGGGAGGTGAGACCCCAGCGCCGGTGCCAGCGGCGGGGAGGCGAGACCCCAGTGCTGGGGAGGCGAGACCCCAGGGCTGGTGCCCGCAGCGGGGAGGCGAGACCCCAGCGCTGGGGAGGCGAGACCCCAGCGCCTGTGCATGTAAAGTGCTAATGCTGACAAAATTTCTTTTAAAATAAATGAAAAACAAGGTCTTTGATATGAATAGTCTTCTCAAAAAGAAAAGCATCATTTTTTAAAAATGCCAATCAGCCCTTTCATTTCAAATATTATTTGAGGCTAGCAGCGAAAACTTGATATTATGAAAGACACCAAAGACTTTTTACCTTGCAGAATCTTTTCAAGGGAAACAGAAAATTTATCTTCTTATTCCAATCAGACTCTGAAATTACAGAAGAGCCCCCCAAAGAGGAACTCCGGTTCCCACAGAGCCATAGGTAAAACAGAGCAAGGAGCAGCGAGACCTTTATCGTAGCCCCAGCAGCCTCCCTCTCCTCTGCCACTGCCTCACCTGATTTCAAACACTTCTCGAAAGCAAGAAGAGGTTAGAAAACAACAAGTGCAGCGAGCTGCCTTCACAGCAGACACCGCAGGGACGAGGTGCAGACACACCACTGACGTTACACGTAGTTTAGCAAGAATAAGCAGGAAAAATGAGAGGGAAATGAAGAGAAAGTGCCCGCAGAAACCTTCTGCAGCAGGTGAGTTGGACCAGAGGCTCTCAAGAACAACAGCTCACCAGCTGTAGCACACAGCCGGATTTGGTCACTTAGTCACGTCTCGCACTGAGTTTCTATAACAGCCTGGGCTGGTAGAATTAATTCTTCGCAGGCCTGTTTGTAATTCTGCCCAGGGTCCTGTGCTTCAAGCCAGCAGACAAAATCCTGCTTCTTTCCACCATCCTTGTTCATCACCTCCTTGTGACAGCTTTACGTTGACTTTGCAGATAGTGAGGGCTTTGATGGTTTTGACATGAGTAGACTAATTTTCCCAGCAGAGTTTGATGACAGAAAGAAAGCAAAAAAGCAGGGAGGAGAGGGAGGGAGGGGAGGGAGGGGAGGGAATATAGCCAATGCTAAAAATTGCAAAGAGAAAAGGACAGGGCCAACAGCTATGACCTGGGATGCGCGTACTCAGTTCCTGTGTAACCCTGGGTAAGCCCAGATCTGCCTAGGTCATCTGATATTAAAAGAAATTAGGTGCCCAAATACTCTTTAATTCCAAGTCTTTTCATACCCAAAGCCTAACGGACAAACTAAGGACGTGTGTGTGTACCAACTGTGGCGTTGTAAGCATCAGTTCCTGGAAAGGAACTTGGAAGCTCTCTGCTCTGGCAGCTGTAGGGTCCATATGATGTGTATAACTTTGCCATTAAAAAAAATCTTTTCTTGACATACCTTTCAGTTCTCCTTCTTTCACTTTTCTTCACACACTTGATGAGACAACAAGTTAAAAAAGCCATAGACATCAGCAGAATGATGGCACAGCTCACAATGGAAGCAATCACTGCTACCTTAAACCCAAACGTCTCATATTTTGATACGGCTGCAGCAAAGCAAACACAAGCAGATTTCTAAGGTGAAGTCATGAACGTACCTTCCACATTTCCATCAAATAATGCTGAAACTTACCCACTTCACACTTCTCTAATAACAACTCTATGAAGACTTGTTAGCATGTGTTCATACCGGAGTGTCTTGGTTTCAACAGAAAGCTATGTAGCCTCGAATTGTGCTATTTAAAAATTACCTGTTTACAAGTTACTAATGAATTGTTCACAAGTATTCTACCACTGCAATTAATTAAACACAATGCCAGTAACACTGCACTGGCTAAAAAGCACAACTTTGTCAGTACATCGAATGCAAGTGAGCTACCAGACTCTCTTAACTCAGTTAACAAGGATGGGAGCTGCAAAAACAAATTCTGAAAGGGGTAAAGGGGTTTAAAGAAGCCCTTCATGGCACGGACTCTTCTATATAATTACATTCTATTTGGTTGGTAGCGAACAACAAGCCTTTCTCTTTTTTGGGAGAAGGAAGGGAAGGGACAGTATCTGCAGGACTGAGTGTTCACAGTGATCTGAGGTTGGAAATAAATTATCCAGACAGAAGGAAGCATGAGAACATGGTGTGGCCAAGTAGCACAGATCTTTGTCAATTAATTTTCAACACTACACACAACTTGCTTCAAAAACTCATCAGCTTTTTCCAACCACACGAACACCAGCATCAGAAACAGTTCAGCTGAGCTCCAAAGAAAGCTAAACATTTCTACAACCTCTCAAAGGGAGGATTTCTCTCATTCCTTTTCTTTAATAAAATCTCTTAAATCAGAGATAAGTATAGCTAAGTTTGAGAAGGAATGGTAAGTGTCTAAAACAGCTATCCATCTAGCAAATAATTTCAAATTATACCGGGTCTGAGATCCAGACCAAGTTCCTCAGTTTTGAACATGACAACTCAGAGGTACCATGCACCAGAATTTTGCTTGGAACCACTCCTTGTCAAATTACTAACAATCTTGTAATAAATAAGGAGGAACAGCATGAAAGGTAGTTAATGCTGTTGCCATTCAAATGCTATTTGTCAGCGTGATAACTTTTCCATTCAGCTGCCCACAGGCAACAATCTACTAGCACTTCTTAAATACCTCTGTGCTTTTTTATAGCAAAATATCTTCTGAAAAGAATGGCAGTAGATCAGAGAGCTTGCAAATATATTTACAAATCAGTTGCTTGCATCTATATATTTTCTAAAGAACAGTACATCTCGTAGGTGGAGAGCCACATATATTCTGGGTGCAACACTACTGGAGTCAGTGATGTGAGATCAGGCATAAATCTGGCAGAGTCTTTTCTGTGTCATGATAATTAATGGTGTCAGAACACATATGGAGTGCAATTACAGTCAGTGGGGGCAACTCTGAAGGAAATTGAATTTGTCTTGTTCCTAGAACAGATGTTTAGAATTAACCTTCATGTTGTAGGAGATGCCCGGGGCACAAAGAATACAATACAGCCCAAAAGGAATGGAAATGGTTATAGAAGGACCTTACGCTTGCATGAGGGCACTCCTGCTGTCCACTGGGTAGTGTTTCCTTTCCAAATGCAGGTGATGACACCCTGCCCCTCCAGCTGGTGCTCGGCAGAGCACTGGAACATTATCACCGTCCCAACAGCGGTGCCGTTGCCATGAATTATCTCCAGTGAGCCAAGCTGGGGAGGAAATACGCGGCTGCACTGCCCTGCAGAACAAAAACAAAACAGGACAATGCAACGTTAGAGCCAAAACTGAAGGTCCACTTAAGTCATTTTATTGTGAGCATATTTTAAATCAGTCCAAATTAACGATCAAAACAAGTAACAGGCCTCTGCGTGGGCCATGCTGACTTCTCTGCCAAGCACCAGTTGTGGGCCAAACCCCCTCCAGCACCACTCGACAGCTCCAGTGCTCTGATCCACAGCGCAAAGGGGGATTTCATCATCCCTCATCTGACATTATCTCCTTAAACTCTTAGATATTAAAAGTAAAAAAAAAAAAATCATTCTATGAGTGGTTTGGTCTCCTACGGCTTCCCCTCTTGTTGGACTCTGTGTTTAATTAAGTGCTCAAACTGGAGTTTTTACATGCCGGGAGTATTCGTAACACGTCTTCTCCCATGAAAACTCTCCATGATCTAATGGACTGATCTCACACTGCAGCATTTCAGTCTTCTTGGCAGTGTATTTCCATAACCCTGCAGAAACTTCATATCTCCCAAGAGTACTACATAGCTATTAATCTTGGGTGAATCTTGGGTTCAAAAGCCATTGTAAAGAGAGGGGACAAAGAGAAAATGGGACAGAGAGGAAGAAAGAAACTCATACAGCACAGTCACATTCAACTCATTTCTGTTTTCAAGTTACAAACTCTGCTTTACTGTATATTATTCATTTGTAATACATTTGTTCATTTAGCTTTTCTCTTTATATTGAGTGTTTTCTATTTGCTATGGTTGTTCTTTGAGCCATGGAGTTCTAGCTTCTCTTGGGAACCTACCATCAGCCACTAACTCTATATATTGGGTCTTATTGCCACCACATCTTTTGTCTCATGTTCATTTTTAACATAAATTTCAATGATTGGTCATTAGGATAACATATGGTATTCTGATGTACTTCATGGACAAAAAAAAAAAGTGCATTTTCTGTTCCTGTACACAGGCACTGATGGAATCTGGGAACTGTTTACATATATATATATATTTAATATTTACTAAATATCAGCACTTCTCCTGCCTTAGAAGCCAATCTCCCTCCCTTTCAGCTGACTTCCACATGGCTTCAGTAGGGCTGCAAGGCCACCTTAGAAGCAAATGGACTGCAGCTGCAAGACTGGGGTTGGAAGCACCACAATAAAACACCAAAAAAAAAATGAAGGAAGGAGGTTAGGCTTCACGCACGCAGATACCAGCAAAATGAAATTCACAGCTTTAACAGCCTCCTCAAGAACATTTGGACAGAAGTACATGTTGACATCCAAACTATTTTATTTTTATGAGCAAAAAACTCTCCTGTGGTTAATTAATATTAAGCTTTTGAGATTAGACAACAGAAGACAGGCTTACTACCTATCTGCAATTTACGCTCTTAAAAAAACAATCCGCTAGCAAACAACACAAAGAAATCCCAGTAAAAGACCAAACAAAAGCCACAGTGACAATTACTGGTGCAATCTTCTATGCAAATATGTACTGATAACTAGCTTTAAAAAATACATGCCTTTTTTAATTCCACGCCCATTATTTCTGTTTGTTCTGCTACCTCTTTCAGCCTCATACCACGGCAGTAATTTGCCTCAATGAGAGCAAATATTTCCCAGAAGGTCGTTTCCCTTGATCCCCCGTCCTTTTCTCCAGTATCTGACAAGTGGAACACAGTGTATCCATGAGCTGGACAACCTTCCTCCCCACTTCAGATGAATACTATGAGTTCGACCTTTTCTTTTTACCTTGTTTGTTCATTCAGATACTTTTTGTGAAAAGCCATTTTCATAAGCTTCAAAATATCTATCTTTCTGCATTTTACACTTGCAAAGGTATTTTTAGATACCAGATCACATACTTAAGAGTTCATATCAGTAACACTTCTGGCTGTGCGAGATGCAAGAAGCAGTTCAGAGCAAAACACGATGCAAAGTGCACTGGCTCAGCTGGGTGCGCAGCCCTCGCTGGACTCCTGCAGTAGACTTGCCACTTGACCTGCAACCTTTACTCGACCTCGGCTCTCCAAAGAGCAGATAATTTGGCACCGGATTCTTTCTTTCCAGATGTACTCTGTTTAATCCAGTGTTGACCTTTTCTGAGTAATATATGCAGCTGTGGCTGGTTCAGACACTCTTTGCCCTTTCCTGCATCATCCTTGCCCATAATGATATATGTAGACTAATTAAAACACGTGAATGTCAGTGACCTTGTCAGCATTCCTCCTCGGGCATGGATTTTTAAATGTTTTCATTACTTGAGCATTTACAAAGATTTCTAATAGTTTCTCTTTAGCCAGTATCTCATTAAGCTTCGGATATTTTCTTGACTGGTAATAGCGTTACGTTGTCTCTATGTGGAGCCTTCCCACGCTGAAGGGAATTGGGGCAGGAACTCCAACTTTCAAAAGCTTCTCCACCTGGCACCACTCAGATGCTCAGCTGAAAATTCATCGACTGCATTTCATGTATCTGCATTTAGCCAGAATAGAAATAGCCTTTCTTCCTCTTCGTAGAGCTTTTCAACGCAATGCCCTCTTGCCAACGTCAAAAAAACAATGTCTCACTATTTTTTCCTTTTTTAGGAGCTTTTATTGAAATGCATAAATGGATTTATGCCAGTATGAGTTTGTGAATTTTATCCAGGTTCAGATTTAAAATTTCTGGATCTGATTTGCCCTGATTTTCATCAGCAATGGTCTTCTAATAATTCATTTATAAATCTCTCCTGTGAAGCTCTAGCAGCCAGTGTTGTTAACAATCTGTAACCTTTTTGCAATTATTCGTTGCATTGACTTTCCTACTATGTTAATTTTACGCTTCCATCTCCAGAAAAGGATTGTTCAGGTACGTTCCCATCCTTGCATTCATATAAGCAGTTTTCTGTAAATTTACCCTTTGAATACTCTCTGGGCATGTTTACTTGCCCAGATTTACTGCAGTCAGGGATTTCTGTTTTCAGGGGATGCTGAAGTTTTTCTTTTCAGGGACGCACTGTCTCCTGAAGTAAACCGTAAATAGCGCACCAGCGTTTGTGCTGGCCAGATTTACATCTTGAGCTATATTTATTTTCTAAATACCTAGACGTGTTCAGGCCTTGGGCTGCAGGATGTATTAGCACCCCAAAAAGCAGTTTTCAGTACGCCCCTCTCGGCACGGCCGACGCAGCCTTCTCAGAGCGGCGCTGCGCGCCCCACGTCACGCGTGGCAGCGGCACGCCGGGCTGGCAGCAAGGGGCAAGCAGCTAGCGGCCCGTGTAGTCTGTTGTAAGCACCGAAATCCACGACGGGCTGTTTAGCTTTGACTGTTTCTGTGGCATCACTCAGAGCTGAGCCGCGTCGCTCGCGGCCCTTCTTGCACGTGCCAGGCTCACGCGCCGCTCGCGCTTCCAGGTGCCGGCCTACAGCGGCTCCGTTCGGGGAGACACTCACCCGCTGACGCACCCCTCGGGAAGCGAAGCCTGGAAATCACTTTTCAATTTTAAATTCTGCCGGAAGTTGTGAGGACCTCTGCTCATCCTGAAAAGGACGAACGGACTGTGCCCCCGCGCGCGCACCGGGCCGGCGCGCGCCTTCGGCTCTGGGCGACCCGAAGGGATCGGCCAGTTGGGGCCAGGACACCGGGAACGGAGCGCTGCAGCTCTTCGCACGCGTTTTTCCTCGGCTTCTTACAAAGCAAGAGCTGATTTATACAAACTCATTTCTTAGTTTGGGTGCACACTAGGAGGATATCCAGTGTTCAGAAAGTATTCGGATCTGATGCTACCGCCTGGCGACACAGAAGGGCTCTGTCCACGGCAAAGACACAAGCCACCCCGCACGACGAGTAACTGCCCCCAGCCAAGGCCGCTGAAGAGGCCACAAAATCCACTGGGTCCAAAATAGCCAAATACGTAATCCCAGGCACCGAAAACAAAGAGCAATGTAAGAACTAAAAAAAAAAAAAAAAAAAATAGTCCAAAATATCTCTTCTCATGCACAGACAGGATTACCCATATTGCAAAATCGGTTGGTTGAAAGAGTTACCATATGGTTTCACTGTCAGCAACTTGTGGATTTATGTTTTGCGGATAAGAAAGTAGAAACAAAAAAGCCATCTAAGAACGCTTTCGTCTATTGAAAAATCTCCCGTGCTCCTTCTCCCTCCCCACGCAGGAAGACAGAAAGCAAACATCTAACACACTGCAAAGGTATATACCAGAGCGATCTAAAACACAGTAGCCGTTGCCTCTTACCGAGGCTGCCCCTTGCTGCTTGCTCAGAACTAGAAGCAGCCTCGTTATCCCCAGGCACACGTAACCCCAGTGTCTGCACGGCTTATTGTTGACTTTTAACGCAGCTAAGCAGCCCGTAATAACCAGATGCCAGAAAGGGACAGAACATTAGGTTCCACAAACCCCAAAGAAAATAACCACGCTGAGGACTTCGCTTCCACACGCCTATTTTCTCCCCAAAGCACGCCTTACAAATTAGCGTCCCCGCAGCCAGAGGCAGAGCCTCGAACGCTGCAGCGACCTCCCGGCAGAGCTCTCCCAGGAGCCTGCAGTGCCAGAAAGAAGCCAACAAGCAAGCAGGCAAAGCGGAGCAGAGGCAGCAAAGCAGCCGGTGCGCGGGAGGGGGCTCCGGGAAGGGGCTCGGGCGGAGGCAGCCCTGCACCTTCACCTCGGCACAGCTGCTTTCCGCCCAGTGCCTTTCTCGCATTTAAATTCAGCACGGACGCTGAATCTGGGCACGGCAGAGTTTGGGCAGCCGCTGCCGTCGGCCGGGACCGAGGAACCCGGAGAGGCAGAGCGCCGCGCGAGGTGCCCGAGGGCGAGCCGAGCAGGCCCCGGCCCCCGCGCAGGGCTGTCGGCCACTGCTCCCGCGGAGCCGCCAGCCCCGGGAACGCGCCGACCGCCTGCCAAGGTAGCAAACGCCATCAGCCGGCAACGCTCGGCGTCCACCTCCGCACCCAACCCTCGCACGCGCCGCCGCCAAACCCCACGCACGCCTGCTCCTGACCCCGGAGAGGGCAGACCCAACCTGCGCTGGACAAACTCGGTTCATCTCTACTTACAATACTGAGCCTTTTTCTTTTCTCTCTCCCAGCATTTTTCATCAGGATTTTGAGTTGTTCAATGTAGTGTACGCATTGTAATAAGATTTAGGAGTCAGCAGGAAACGCTTCTCAACAGCACTCTGAAATACTCCCTCTCTGCAAGGGCTGAGAGCAACTTTAATCCATGCAAAATCCAAGCTACATATCACTAAAATGCTAGATTAAGTTTTGGCTGGCAGCATTTGCAATGCCCTCCTATTTCAAGCACAAATAATGTGTAGGATTGGTGTAAAATGATTCTTATTCACGAATTTTATGTTACTCTTTTAAGAGAGGATTTGTTCCAGTCACTGTACAGCCATCTCCATGATGGATTTTTCTGGCAATTTACATCAAAGTCAGGTTATTCTCATCCATAGATTTTACTCTTGAATCTAGTGACAAGGGCAATACTGAATATTTTTCTCCTTATGGTAACAATTAATTGAAAAATAAGAACAAAATGAAAAATGAGGTATTTGATGAAGTCTCAAGTAAAGCAAAAACAGATGGTTATTCTGCACTTTATTAGTCTGTTTACCAACAGAATTTAAAAAGTATGTTATGACACTTCTGAAAAGTTAGTATCACTTGCAAGAACAGAAAGATCCATTAAAACTAAAGCAACTTAGAAGTATTCACCTATTTCTCTCTTCCTTATTGCTTCCATATTTAAAAGAAAATCAACTACGATATATACCAGAATTATGCCTTAAGGCAAACTGCTCCCAAATAAAAATTCACCCTTCGAAGTGATGCCAAAAGTTGTTTCTGTGACTGATTTAGTGAATGGATCTAATGTGATTCCAATGGATCTGAACGGATCTAACACTGCTGTAGGGTCAGCCACGGCCTCCCCTTTTCCTCATTCTGGAGGGGATAAGATGGTAAATAAATTACGTATTTGCTGAGTGCACCGTTTGCGCCCTGAGGCGGCTAAACGGCTGCTGGCTGCAGCCCTCGCCGCGCTGCACCACGAGCACCGGCACTTACAGCGCTGATGAGAAGGAGAACAAGCGCAAGGGGCGATGGCTGGCGTCAGGCCAGGGAAGTCTGCAGTTTTATATTTTCAGCTTTCATCGTTATTTTTCCCCCGTGCTCATGAATAACCCCTCGTTCGTTAAAGCTGGGCAGCCAGCCGTAACGCTTCTGCCGATGGTGGAAGCGATACGTGGGCTCCATTAACCAGACGCTGTATTTTCTAATGGAAATCAGGTTGACCGGAAACGTGAGGATTTTTCCTTCTCTGTGGTAGGGATAATAGGTTACCTTGGACTACTGCTCAAAATGGTTTTTGTTGTCACAGTAACTGCAAGAAAACAATCACCACAAACTAAATAAAAACGAACTACTGTGCTAGAACAGACCTGTTATTTCTGGAAATTCACATTTCAGCATCCAGATTAGTATTTAGCATCCTGCAAAGGCAGATCAACGGGCAGCTTTCGGCAGCAGCGTGTCTTTGATGAGTCCTTCTCCGTGCTTCCCGGGGAGGCAGGCGCCACGCTGGCTGCCAGCAGCCGGGACCGCTCGCAGCCTTTCCCACCGGACGATTTACAACCAAAGACCGACGGCGCGGCAACGCCGAAGCGCAGCCTCTTCTCGGGTTGCAGACCGATTTTGACGGTGTTGCTGAGGGGCGTCTAGGGCATCCGGAGGAGGCTGCAGGCTCTTGCTTGGAGCAACCTGAATGGGAAAACCTGCCCCTTTTGCCCGAAAGCAAGCGTTTTGATGAAACTCCCTCCCTTGGTTTTGTTTCCTCTAAAACATAGGAAAAAGCGTCAAAACCACGTTGAGCAGGCAGTCCTAACAGAAACACCTTACCAGCGCCAGTCCGACCGAAAGACCCAAGCCGAGGGCTCACCGAGGGCAGAAAACGCTCCAGAGCCAGCTCTGTGGCTGCACGCTTAGAGGTGTTTTAGCATTTTAAGGAATCTAGCAGCACATACTGACCTTTCTCTTCAGAGCACGGTTTTTGTTGTTGTTTTGATTTTTTTGTTTTTACCGCCTAAATGGATCGATTTTATATTTAAGCTGAAAACAACCTGGTCGCAAATCCAACATTTTCTGGGTTCCTTTAATGATTACAAAGATATAATTGCACAAGTTAATAATTATAAAAGCTATCTTGCAATAATTAAATATTTCAATAGATCTTTGATAAACTGAGCAAGATTCATATTTTTCTGTTTCTTGCACATGAAAAAAGTAAAATAGAGACAAACCATCAGCAACGTTGTCCCTTACAGTCTGAACCTACAGACTTTGTACAGAAATCACTGAGGCTCCCGGGGGCTGTACAGAAGAAGTCGGGCAGCCAGGCACTAACCAAGCTCAGAGCGTTAGGATTTAACGTATGCAAAGGGTAAAGAACAGAAAATGTTAATATCAGTATATATGGCATAAGAACGAGTATGCATACAACGCCCTTGGCACCACCAAGGCTCCTGCTTTTTCTGTGGATTGGAACCGAGCTGGCAGCCGCCGGCCGCCCCAAGCCCCAGCGGCCCTTAAAACACCGCGTGCGTCGCTTCTGCTGGGCTCTTCACGACCTCCGCGCAGAGAGGGGACGACAAGGAGAGGCGCTGACCACAACCTCCGCTGCCAGGTCCGCAGCGGGGACCAGCAGGAAGGGTCGGCAGCTGACCAACGCTGCTGCAGTAATTAGAAAATTCAGCCCCAACAGCGAATTTTAGGTACACCAAAAGTACTTACTACTTGAGTGTTCAGTTTGGGCCAAAAAACGCCCCAAAACATAGGGATCGTGTTTGCTCAAAACATGTATTTAAAAAAGAATAGAGGAACTCTTCAACCTTTTTCCTTTTCTACTATCATGTTTTAAAATAGACATTTAACACAGGTTTGCTGGGTTTTTCCTAGAAAGCTGAACACTCCAGGCAATGAGCAACGCAGGTCACCTGCAAAGAACCGTTTTCTCCTTTTTCCCACCTAACTTTTAATGCTAAATTTTGGCATTATTTGCCTCACTCTCAGGGCATGTGCTTTAACTCCTTAATTCCCTTAATTCTGACTCAGCAACAGCTGACAGGGGACGAGCGTCACCCTCATTAACTGGCTCTGATGATTACTAACATGAAGTGTTTCCTAGCACAGTTGCAACAGGGAAGCAACAAACTCAGCAGACCTCTTAATCACAAAGTGCCTCCAAAGTTAAGGGGATTTCCAGCCACCCTGGTAAGCGAAGCCAGCATGAGTGCTAGAGGTCTTGCCTGCATTCGTTCCTCCTTGCTGGCTTGTTTTGGCTTCTGTGGGTCCCTTTTCTTGTCCAATACAGGAAGCCAAACCTATTCCTTCCTTGGTTTGCTGTTTTAAGCTGCTAAATGCACACCACAGAACTGTGACCCGGCACTCACAACTGTCAGTGAGAATTTCTGTGAATAATTGATTTTTCCAGACAGCAGTCTGAAAGAGTTAGCAATAGCACACAGTTTATTATGGTGATAGAAATCACTCACGGACCGAGGAACTAACTGAACCGTCAGATTTAACAACCTTCTCCGCAGTCTTGTCGCTTTTTCCCCTGTGCTCTCCTTTTCCTGCTGCCAGGCTCAGCGTTCACGTCTCCAGGCTTTCCCCGCCGCAGCGCGGGGACACGCCGCCAGGACCGCGGCCGCTGCCGAGAAAGGGCGCAGAAGCAACCCGCGGCCCTGACGCGCGTGGCAGTCACGCAGCCTCCCGGCAGAAGTCACCTGAGAACTACGAATCATTAACGGTTCGAGTCAATAAACACCTGCTTTTGGCCTCCCGGTCCGCAGGAATTCGTGAAAGAAGACAGGAAGACTGAGGGGGGTGTGAATATGAGGACACTGTGCTTATTTTTCCCATCAAAATAAGTAAGCGATTGCAGGTGAGTTATAAACTGAATGACACGTCTTAAGCCAGGAGCGCAAAGGACGCCAGCTCCGTGCCCTTCGCCAAATTGTACAGCGCACGTCTCAGAAACTCAGGTCTGCGTCAGATCCACCTTTATAACTCACTTCCATCTTCGGCAGCTTTGGGAAGGTCTCTGCATTTACATAGACTACCAGGCAGGCGGAGTCTATCGTTCACATCTAAACTGAATGAAAAACTTAGTTCCAATCCGTATTAACCATTAGAGAACAAATACTGCAGGTCTCTCTTGCCTATGCAGAACTGCCACTGGCTTCATGGGGCAATTCTCAGAGAAAACGTGTACCCAGCCTGGGTGCCCTTTTTGACCAACTGGCAAAGCTCCAAGTCTTGCAGATCGCTGTAGTTCAGAGAAGAAACTCTAGTGGGTGTGATTGTAATTCTGCCCTTCTACATACAGGCACAAATTTCTGCTCTCCTGACCACGAGGAATCAAACAACCGAACTAAACGTCCTTGCTGACGATACCTCTTCCCATCATCCCAGCCCCAATGACCTTTCGGAACAGTTTCTAGGGCCACATGTTTGTTCAGAAATTTTTGTACGCCGCCTCTTTCCTTTGCCCAAGCTGGCTCTTCTCCTTATTTTCACTCCTCCTCAAAATGATTCCTAACCAGAGACCCTCGCCTTAAAAGCCACGCATAACTGCGTAGCTCTGCCTTCAGCTTTATTTTACCCCAGAAACTGTAACTTCATAACCTTCTACAACTGCCTCAAAGGAAAAGCAAGCAGCCAACCCATCTTTTTCGCGTACGAGTTTTCTCACAGCAGCAGAGCCACTTGCATTACCGTTTATGCTGCCACGGCCATGCTGCCACCTCAAGCAGCATGAAGGGTGCTCTGCCAGCACTGCTTCAGGGGTCCTGCTACGCCAGCAAAACCTTGTGGCTAAACCCAGCACTAGCTCAGCCCAGCCTGTGAGACCCTCAACAGATCCAGGAGTTGATTTATTTTGGTGACTGGTTGCTCATTCTGCAACTTCTCCATCTCACACTGTCACCACCAAACTAAATGAAATGCAAGAACGGCAGTTTCACAAAGAATGCAAAATCATCTCTCCATCAATCTCCGCATCCACTGAGCTAGTCAAAACAGCTCCACAGAACAGCGCCGTTGCTTATCTGCGACTGCACTTGAAAGACAGCGCGTCAATAAAATGCCTAAGCCTTCACGTGAAGGCTAGCAACCGTTCCGCACGTTAGCTCATCTGTCAAATTATTGAAGGCAAAATTCTGTAGTGCTAGGCACATAAAAAAATCAGTGCTAACCTTGACCAAATAAGCTAAGTATCTAATGCTGACTTTTGCCCAGTTGAAGTCTTTTTGTTGTAGAGCTTTCCAGCGCACACGGGGAGGCCTGGCTTTCTCGCGGGAGTCCCAGGACCCCGGCTCTGCTGCAGGGCAACAGCCAAACCAGCAGCATCTTGGTGCTCTAACTCTCCAGTCACAGCAAAACCACAAAGGGTGGGATTTGCTGTTTTTGTTTGGGTGCTTTTATATTTTGAAGTTCACTTCCCATTTTAAAAATACTAACGTTTTGGTTCCAAAACATTCAGCTCATTTCTTTCCCTAGCCGAAATTCAGATGTCTAGACATAATTCATCTCTATAATGTAAGTAATTTAAGAGTATCTTGGAAAAGTATTGGAGAATACCATAGGGAGCAATCTTGCACTGTGGAGGACTATGCTAGAAGACCTAATAACTCTTTTCCTTCTCTATTTTGTACTCTTCTAGAGTTTTTATGACAAGTACAAAAATCATTCCCTCAAAGCAATAACAATACCTGGTACACATGCATAACTACTAAAATCATCATCTTGCAGTACAGGAGATAAAACCAATTAGCTGACATTCTGCACCTATTGCTTATTTTTTATCTTATTTAATAAAAGGTTTCACTTTGATCTCAAGGGAAAAAAGGGAAGGAGAAATAACCCTGAAGAAATTACAAACCCACGTATTCTAAGTTATCTCACATTTTACCCTGTGGAAATAGAAATTCACAATGAATATTTTCTTCCCCTGCCTAAAAGCAGAGCCGCATCTTGGGATCACAGGAAATTAGCTAAGAATTTCTTTGCAGCCTTTCTGCAGAGCAGCAGTATTCTTGGCTTTGATGAACGCTTTTGCTTTTGCTTTCCTGGAAGAGCAACTACAAGTTCTTAGTGACATGTTTTTTCATAGTTTCTATACTGGCAAGGATACAAACTCACTTCTGAAGAAAGTTGCTCATTATGGAAGAGCAAACACCTTGGGTCAGAATGAAGATGTATGTAGCCTGCCATCCAGTATCCCTCGGTGACCAGAACAGACACTCACAGAAGAGTAAAACTGAGCAAATACTCTGTGATACTTTCCCAGAAAATTACTTTCTTCATCAAAATGGAGCCTATGTCTGTCCTAAGCCAGAGATGGTGTCTTTGTACTTAATGGTGCTTGCTAGATCATTTCTTCCATGAATCGAGCTGGACGTAGCCTTCACAATGTCCTGTGGCAAGGTTCACAGTCCTCGAGTGCTCTCCCTTCTTCCTTGGTTTTGGAAGGTGGCAAGAAGCCTGTACCAATTGATACCCTGGCAATGACTGTTCCTGTCACGTTTTTTCCTTCGCTGTGTTCCCGTTTCCATGCAATGTGTTCATAGAACTAGGTATTATAAGCTGAGATTTAACTCCTGAGTGGTAACAGCCAATGAAATCTGCTGTAAACGCACAGAGACACGGACAGAGTCTCGTGCTGAAGCGAGGGCTGCCCCAGCTCCTGGTGCCCGGGCAGACAGCAGCACGACCCCCTTCGTGCAGCTACGCATCGGTTGTGGGAACACAGGATGAATCACATCAAAACCCAACGGGCCGCCCCGGAAAACCAGGGCCCCACAGCCCCGGCCACAGCGACACGGAGACTAAAAGTAATTTTACCCCTTTCTTGCTCCTTCCTCTCTTTCCTACCTCACCTGATGAGATGCCGGGCTACTTGGAGCAGTTTTGGAGGCAGCGCAGCCTGATGCTGCCCTGGCACTTGCTTCCCCCACGCTCTGATTTGAGAGAAGACCCAGAGAGCAGGCAGCCACCCAGGCCACCGGTTACATGAGCACTTCAGAGCCTGAGAGGCTTTTCAGCTAATACAGTGAAGCGGACAAGAGATGGCTAAGGAAACACTGCCAGCCTGTCCACAGAGATGACCGTGGAAAGGCAGTAACCCTGCAATGCTGCTGTGACAGCAAAGCAACCACAGCGCGATACGGGAAATACCAAAGCATTCATAGGATTTAAAACTGAGCTGAAGGAGGCTTCTTCTCAGTTTCAAGAGATACTGGGGCAATTTGCCGCACTTTTGCCTGCCCACACTCGCTCCCCACGTGTCCGCCCTGCCGACACGCAGGACACATCAGCGATGCGCTGACCTTCCCAGCGCATACCTCCAGCCGTGCCTACCACTTGCAATGCAGGTATCCATTTCTATGCCCAAAAGGCATAATTCAGGCTCACTTACACAACTCATGTTGGAGATGCACTGCTGAACTTTTTCAAATGCAGGGAAAAGCATCTCCCTGCTTTTGGTCAGGGTGAGATTTTCGGAGCAAGAAAACAGTCCTCCAAAGGTAGGCAGAATCAGAAAAAGTAGAGCACGTTTGAACTTCACAGCTGCAATTCATGAAGCTGTGAGTCCCTTTAAGATTTAAAAATGTTAGGCTGTGCCAGTAAACTTCTTTCAACTTCCCTCTCTTTCACATATTAATTCAAATGGAAATTTTGCAACATTTTTCCCTTTTCTTCAGAAGGAATGCATGAGAGAATTTGTCTATGTAAATCATTCTTACCACCTTATCGCTCATGGCCTCAAATTTTACAAAGGGGACATTCAATCAAGGGAGCATGAAAAATGATTACCAGTAAAAACACGATACAATGAAAGATACTGTGTTACAGTTGCCATCAGCTCTCTGTAGAGGTCACTTCTCCTGCAAATGCTGCTGCATAAATAACATGGTCGCATTTTAAATTAAGCACCCTGAACAACAGTTCAATTTAAAATCATAGAAGTACCCATAATTTTAGCTGAGTATCTAAACTACTCAGATTTAACAGTAATGTGTTCACCCAAGTCAATATTTTTGCTGTAACAAATTGATATTCAGCAAAGGTGAAGTCTGTGCCAACAGCAAAAGCCAAGACAAATCTCCACAATGTAACAGGACAAGGAGAGGGAGCTTGCCGGGAGGAGGACACCTCACCCAGGGTCTGACAAACCTCTGCTCGTCCTAGCATAGACCCAACACAGGAAAACATACCAGGAACGAACCGGAGGAAGAACCACAGATGAATATCCACGCCCCGATCTTGTGTAGTCACTTTTTCCCTCAGTTTAGCACCTTACTAATTTTTGGTGCAGCTGAGAGAGGACTGCACGATCACTCCTAGGTTAACCTTGGCCACAAAGACATGTTTCCCCATTTCAGCCTCTCTGCAGAGAACTGTCACAGAGCTTTAACAAGCAGGTTCTTCAGCAACAGAAGAAATGTCTCCTTGGGGCTACCATAACACAGAAAGTACTGTATTTTCTCATTTTGACTTAAAAAATACATAGCGCAAAATGCTTCTGTCTTCTAGCAGTGGAATAAAATGACCTGGCTTGACCCAGAAGTCAGGTTTGCAGACATCTGAGCAATTAACTGAGAGTGGATTTCTGGTTCGCATGCCAGGGGATTTCTTGGTGGGTCCCATGTTTCTGGGAGTTTTTGCTTTACGTAGATCCACCGGGCAGGATCGTCCTATGCAGAACGAGCAAGGCTGAGGGTAACAGCAGGACATGCCACTTATAAACCCTGTCTAAGTGTGGGCACAAGCTACCCTGGGAAAGCAATCTGACACAGTGAATAAAAGGAAACAAATCTATGCAGTTTTACAAAAGAAAAAAGTCAATAATAAATAACATCAGCACCAAACTGGAGCAACAGGATCTATGTTTATATTTGAGCTGTTAACTCTCAAAGTGTATCACCTAGAACTTGTTTCATATTTTTAAAATGAACTGCTCTATTAAATCCGAACTAAATGCACAGTTAAACATATTAAGCAGACACAATTTAAAGCATTACAATACGGTTAGCCTAAACATGTTTGCTCATTTCTATCAGCATAATAAAATCAGATCCTCAGGATAGTCTGTTAGACCCACACCAGCAAATTAAACCCATGGGGAAGAGGAGGTCCACGACTTTCAGGAGTGCTCAGCACCGAAGCCCATGTGAAACGCTGTCTACACCACGAACTGCAGCAGGGCCAGCAGAAACCCGAGCGCACGCTGCTGCGCTGAGCAGCCGGCCACGGCCACGCAGGGCTCCCGTGGTTTCACCTTGCCCCTAATCTCTCACCGCCAGTGCTGCTGCCACCCGACAGCTCCTGCCGCCCGAGCGCAGGTGACAGCGTCTCCGCGTCTCTGCCGTGCCCAGGGACTGCATCCCACCACGACCAGGCCAGACCTGCTCTCCGGTCCCGTTAGCGCCGCGTTAACGGGTCCCATTAAAGTCAAATAGATTTTGAAAGGACGTTAGGATTCGCATGATCAAATCGAGTACCAAAACGGAGGGGGGAGAGGGAGAAGAGGAAGCAAAAGAGCTTTGATTCATTTTTTCCCCACTCCCCAGCGTACTGCTCTATTCCATTAAAACACTGATATCTTCATTTTCTGCTCGGTCAATTTGTATTTGTCACGAGATTATTTCTCTGCGAGGACCAGGCGCTTCCAACTCCCCGCACGAAGGTACGTGCCACAGTCCTTCCCTCTTCAAAACGACCCCGGGCTCCCACACCCGCCCGAGGCGCACGGCCGCGAGTCGCCCGACACCGCCGCACCCCGCGTCCGGGGCGCTAAACCAGCTCCCAGCTCCGGCTCCCGCGAACTCCCCCCGACGCCTCACGCTGGACAACGAGCGCCGCCGGCGGGAGCTGCCCCCTCCGCGGGCGCCCTCCGCCGGGACCCCCGGCCCTGCCGGCGAGCCGGGCCGCGCCGGGTCCCGCCGGGCGCCCCCGCAGCCCTTCCCCGCCCGCGCCCCGCTCTGCCCCGCCAGCTCCCAGCACGCTTCAGAGGCACCGGGACCCCGCCAGCCCTGCCCGGCGCTGCCCCACGCTCCTACCTGCGTATCGGCGGGGGCCGGCGCGGCCGGGCGCGGCGGGGCGCGGCGCCCCCAGCCCCGGCGCCGTGGCTGCCGGCATGGCCCCTCGGCCCGGCCCGGCCCGGCCCGGCCGCCGCCGGCAGGTGCAGCCCGCCCTCCGCCGGGGCCGCCCCGAGCCCCGGGCTGCGCGCCCGCCCCCGCGGAGCGGCGCGGAGCGGGGGGCGGCGCTGCAGGCTGCTCCCGCGCGCGGGGCCGCCGCCGCCGCCGCCCGGGCTCGCCGCGCCGCGCGGGTGCGCAGGGCCGCGCGGGCAGCCGCGTGCTGCGGGCGGCTCCTCCCGCCAGCGCGACCCCAGCGCGCCGGGGCGCGCCGAGAGCGGCCCGGGCGGCACACGCGGACGCCTTCGGCGGTGCGCACCCGCGGAAGGCGGGGGGCAGAGCCGCTCCGAGGGAGCTGCGCGCGGTACTGCGGGGCCCGCGGCCCACGCTGAGCACTGCGGCTACTACCATGCACTCCCCTTACGGTACTTATTTTTTTTTTATTCCTTGTAAAAAAAAAATGTAGCAGCAGATTGGAGAAGTCAACTTGCAAGATGCACCAAACCCCAGGGAGACTGGGAGAAAAAAAAAAATCTTCTGAAGCTCTTCTGGCAGCATAAAATGGTAGCGCCACAGCTATAACATGCTGCTGGGCGTCCCACTCGTGACCGTGAGCTTGCACATTTGCCAGGGAGCCACAGAAAAAGTGTGGATTTAAAGGACTGCTATTTCTGTCCCTACAACTAGAACACATTTTAAAAGTAATACTTGACAACATTTATATAAAAGAACAGCATCTTTGAAAATACTGCAGCTTATGAATTAGGCCCTGGTTTCCAGTAATGCCAAATATACTCACAAATCTAACCGAAGTCAACAGGAATTACAAGGATTTGACTGGGGGAGCTGAAGTCCAGCATTAGGAGTAGGCGTCTGTGAAACTGGACACAGACACTGAACGTGGATAAGCGCCCAAGTGTTTTTTTCCTTATGCCATTGTTATTACAACTATTAGGCATTTCTTTCTGCTCATTTCTTGTCAACATGTAATTTTTCTTTCTCATGGAATGCAGAACCTTGCCATAATCCATCAATTCCTTTGAGGCAACTTCTACAATCCTTTCTTTAAAATCTAGCTGTATTGAAAGGGAACTTTCCCTGGAGAAGGTGCAGTTTTGTGCCTCCGAACAAAGAAGTCCCCTTCTCCCTGCAGGCATACTCTGGACTTAGTGATAAATCCCGTCAGTATAGCGGGAACAAGTAAAAAAAAACAACAAAAAAAAAAAAAAAAAAAAAAAAAAGGAGGCAGAGAATAGAGAGTACATCCTAAAAATTATGAAGCCTTCCATACTGACGCCCAGATTCTCCCTACCGGCTCCCTTGCTTGGCCTTCAGCATCCGCAGCCGCTGTGCAACGCCAGCGGACACTCGCCGTCCTTGTGCGGGACGTGCTGAACTGCGGGATTTCCCTAAGCTCTGCTAAGGCCCCGGCTCTGGCTAAGCCCTGCTATTAGGGTGGCTCCAGGCATGCCAAGGGCACAGGACTGCTGAAGCGACATTATCCACGGCCTCGCTGCCGACTTAGCCGAAGGCTGCAGAAGCCGTCTGGTTGCGGAGGAAGGAGCTGCCGCCCAGCAGCGGACGCCGCTTCCCAGCCCTCCAGCCACAGCAGCCTGGGCCCTGGGTCCTTCCCTCCCGGCTGCCGGCCCCGGTCCCACCTCTGCCTTAGTCCTCCTCCTGCTCCTCTCTGGTGGCCAGGTGGCTGCCTGGTTCTGGCCAAGCCCCAGCTCCTCACTCCTGAGGCTGAGTTTTCTTAAACTTGGCTTTGCCTAAATTGCTCAGAAGCCTTGAGCTGGCGGTGCTGCTTATTCAACAGCTCTTTAGGAGGAGGATAGAAGCTATCAGCCATAGGTCTCTGTTTTAACTAACGCATCCACATGTGGTATTGCTAAAAGTCTTTCTCAGATTCAGCAATTAGATTCCTGGAAGAAAAACTTTGGAATGGCAATAAAACAATGTTTAGGCTGTAAGGACTCTTACTGGCCCCAAGTTACTTGTGAACCGATGGCTCGCCACTGCCCAGTGGAGCTAGTTTGGCTCTGCCTCCCACCACCGCGTTGCACCCTTGCCCACGTGCTGGCTGACAGAAAGGTGTGCCAACGGGATGTGCAGAAACCTCTGCTTTTTTGCCACCTGAGTGTGTTGAACTGGCTTGTTCTCTGGCCTGCCAAACATCACAGCCAGCTAGTTTGTCCTTCTTTCCACTACAGTGACTACTGCCGACTTCAGCAACCCCTACGTGGCTCCCATCAGGCAGGGACCAAGAGACTACTTTTTTGGATGTAGTGAAGAACTGCTTCATGCAGCAGCTGTTTAAGGAGCCTACAAGAGGAGAAGCAACCAAGGGCACAAACCTAGCTCAAGTATTACCCCTGAGCCCCTGTTATAGACCACAGCAGACTCGAGACCCAACATCGTTGTAAGTGCTGCAGAAGCCAGACTGTTCACTGCTGTTGTATTCAGCTCGAAAAGAGGAACCAAACAAAAGACCTGTTAAAAACAAACCTTTGAGGAAGAGCCAAGGGAGTTAAATCCTTGCAGGCAGTATAGAGACTGCTTGTGGGCACCGCCCTGGAGGCACAGAACAAACCTGCTCATCAACAAGGACTTGAGAAAAGTCAAAAGGAAGCTGGCATGACTGAACAGCAGGGGAGAAAGTTATCAGAAACAACTAAATATCCTTTGAAAGTCTGAGATTGTGTCCAAATGAGGAAAGTAGAAAATCTGGCAGATTAAATGTAAAAGGCAAAAGAAGCAGGCCAAAGAGTGGAAGAACAATTTGTAAAAAGCATCAAAATGAATACTAAATTCTTCTGCAGACACCCCACCAGCAGGCAGTCTGTCAGAGAACCAGAGGGGTCATCGATCAGGATCTGAAAGAAGCACTCAGAGGTGGTAAGGTCATCACAGAAAGACTAAATTAATTCTTTGCTTACCCTAGAGGAAAATAGGGAGGAAAGCCAGAATCCCTCTTTGAGGGGATTCATCTGTCCCTAATCCAAGTGTTGGTAGATGATATTATGGAACATATAGGCAAGGGACAGTAACAAGTTGCTGAGACCAGGTGATATTCAGCAAGAGTTCAAAAGAAATTCAAGACAGAATAACCAAATTAATTTTTAACCCTCGTGCATAAACATTCACTTAAAATCTTCCTGATTACCCAAAGCCGAAAATATAGAAAATGCAACACCAGTTATTTAAAAGGATTTCTTTCAGATGACACCTTGGGAACTGTCGGTCAGTAAGCGTGATGTGTACCAGCCACAACAGTAGAACATTCATTAGCCAATAAAACCAGTGAATACATTAATGAGTTTAATATATGGGGAAAGAGTCAACATGACTTTTATGACCAGAAGAAAGATACATCTCACAGATCCCCTGGAGATGTTGAAAGGACTCAACAGACAAGAAGATAAGGAAAACCCAGCTGATACTAGCTATCTGGATTTTCAAAGGGCTTTCAGCAAAATCTCTTCCCCAAAGGAACCAAAGCAGCTATGGTGTAACAGGAAGGGACCTTGCCCAAATAAAGAAGCAATTAGAAGATAGGAAATAAAGGGCTGTTTTTCACAGTGGAGAGGAGCGATCAGGGAACGCCTCAGGGTGCTGGGGCCCCAGGTTGTTCGGTGTACTTACAAACCATCTGGAAAAGGGGATGCGAAGTGATAAGCCGTATGGGAAGATTCCGGCTGTTCAGGCTAGTAAAGGCACCTGGAAGAAATGCAAAAGGACCTTCTGAATCTCACTGATGTGTATTAAAGTGGCAGACGAAATTCAGTGTAGGTTACTGGAGAACAGGCAAAAACACAAACAACCACACAAAAATAACGGGTTATTAAAATAGCAGGCTGAGGTACTGCTCAGGAACTAGATCCTGGATTATCCTCGGAGTCCTGCAAGGTACCAGCTTAGTGCTCGCTGCGGGGTCACAGCAGAAACTCACGTCTTGTAAAGCAATGCTCTTTCTCCCTTCTATCTGGTAACCCCACGCTTTCTCCCAAAGGATAGAGCCAGACATTAGAGAGGTTTTGGATTCAAGATGTGGCCATAGTTCAGTAACTACTTTCTTGTACTACTGTTAAATATATACGCAGTGATACAGCGCAGGAAAAAACATGGCAATATGCAACCAGGTACATCCCATCAGAACAGAATCTGAAAATATGAAGCTAATAAAAAGAGGAAACATTTTTGTTCCCTTTGAAAAGGGAAATGAACAATAAATACAGTCAGGCAGGCCAAGTGGCACCAATATACATGCAGTTTTGCCAGTAGCCTGGAAAAACAAACATTCTGAGAACAACCATTTATGTCTTCAATGCAAGATAAAACGTTGCTGTGCACACTCGCACGCAAGCTATCTCCGCGAGCATTGTTCGACCTAATCAGCGCAGCTGCAGTTAAGCAGACATGGCCTTACAAATTCATGTTTGGTTTGGGACGTGGTGCCTCTGGTAATCTGGCGTATGTCACACTTTCCTTCCCATCTTAATTTCTTAAAATTATAATAGAAAGTAAATAATAATCATTCTATTTCTCCATTTAAATTGGTTTTGCTGCTTCTAAGAATGAGAAAACAAAATAAATGGTAAAAACATGCAAATCCTGACATTACAAACATGCATGCTGCACAGCACCACCAGGTCTGACAGCCCTGGGCACTGCTACAAATCCGCAACAGTATGCTGGAAACCAGCCTCCCTTTCTCCTAGCTTTGCCTCTCCTTGCGTTCCCCATCAAAGCTCAGCTGTCCTCTCCTGTTTCTTTGCTTTGCCACATAGTCCTAGCACCTCTTCTGCTATTGACTTAACACTTCCACCGCCCTCACCTGCCGTCGGGGTTAGATGGCCTTCCCACAGCCTCCCCGCGTGTCCTCTTTGCAGCCCGAAGCCAGACCGTGCCTTCTCCTCCTGGATTTCGGCAAGGGACTCGCTCCGCCGTCGGGAGTCAGCCACTGCGCCAGTTTGGGGCCCGTGAACCCGCAGCCTCGGCCGCTGCTGTTCACCGACCTGTGTCTGGCACAAGGCAGCAATTTCTATGAAACGGGCACGAGGAGGAACTGGTGGGGATTATTTTAAGAGGCATAGGATGGGAATGCATGTGCATAGGGAGAGGAAAGGAAAGTAATAAGGAATAATAAGAGGGACTGGGAAAGAAGGGACAGAAAGCAAGTGGATCATTTAAAAAAAAAGGGGGGGAGGTATCGGATTTTGAGGCTTCCAGCAGGATGAAGAAGTTGGAATAATCCAAGAAAAAGCATCTGCCAGCAGGCTGCAGGGAGTGAGATGACAAGGAAAAGCAATAAAGGCTTGCAACAAGTGGTTATATCTGTTGGGAGCTGATGGCAATTATCTGATGAAGAGCTAAACCGCAGAACTGAGAAGTGTAGTACCCAGAAAACAGATACAAGGGCTTCGATGGAAAACAAGGCCTGGGAGAGTCAGCAGAGCAAGCCTGAAGCAGAAATGTCCAAATTTCAGGTTCTCCCACTCTCATCCCCTTGGAAGATGAAAACTTTGAAGTAAACAAAAACAAACAAACAAACAAAACCTATATGCAGTCCCACAGGACTTGAAGCAGAGCTAAATTCAAAGCTGAATTCAGGTCAGGGGCCCTTAATATGAACATCCCCAAAATCTGGGATATCTGATATTCACACTGGGAGAGAGACAGAGAGAAAGAGAGACAGAGAGACTTGCTATAACAAATTTTTTTTTTTCTTACAGCCAACGGTCCCCAAAATCAAGACCCACTTTTAAAGAAAAGATGCTGTGAGGTGAAAGACATAAAGCAGAGCGATTTTATGGAAGAACAAAAATGGAAGTAAGCAGTGGGATTTTCCTCTCCGCTTAAGACCTGAAAGTAGATCTGCTGTGAAAATTGGAGAGCTGCTGCTTTGAAACACCGGCACCTTTGTGCCGAAACACGTGTCTCGGTGTGTGGCATTTTCAGCCAGTAGCAAACTTCATGTGCCAGAGGGGAAGGGGGTCTGTTCCTCGGGGAGCAGGACCCCTTCCCGCCTCATGGGCTATCAGAAATAGAAGAAATCGGAGTGACCTTGCTCAGCTCTTAATAACCCTCAGGACTGAGCTGGGTTTCTGCATTTCAAAACTCACATCACCATGGTGCTTGTTCCTCAGCGCTGCCTCTCCAGCCTCGAGACTAAGATACCGTGAGCAGATGTCGAGAGTTTAAGATACGAAAGTTATGGGACATAATACATTAATGCAACAGGATATTGAGTCCTACACCAGAGCGAGTATTTGTATAGTTCGTAATGGTTTCAGCAGCAGCGAGATGGATGGGTTTTGCCACGTGTACACACTGCCGACACGTACACAAATAAACGGAAGGTTCAAGTGATAATTTTTAAATTATCCCCAAGAAGAAGGACAAAGTTCACCCCTATTACATACTACTGAAAAAATATTGTAGTCAACAAGAGCTTGGCTTCAGCTTCCAGTCGTTTGACTCTACACATCTTAACCATGCAGGACATTTTTCACTAAGAGAGATTCAAAGCAAAGGTATTAAATATATTCCTGAATGAGCCTATTTTGCTAAACCAAAAATTAATGCACATTTTATGTCCTGTTTTCTTCTCTTGACAACAAAAAAGTAGCCAAAACTGACAACAATGTAGTCCTGAAAGTTCAGATTTGTATCAGCAAGAACAAGTGCAGCAGTCATCACCTTTGCAAAGGAGTTATTTCTCCCCACAGGACTTGTCAATCCGATTTCACAGACAAGGAAAGTAATTATTAGGATACTTATGCTAATTTTATTTTCCCACCACAAACTAGCCCCTGGAGTTACAGTCATCCAAAACACATTGTGTGATCTGGCAGCCCTCCAAACCCTGCTGACTTACCTCCCATAATTAGTACCTTTTATTTCTTTGTATCCACTCAGTCTTTGTGCAGTGATTCTCTGTGAAACCTCAGGTGCTTATTTTTAATGAGTACAGCAATGAAGCAAATATATTCCTGACACAAGTTGTGAAGAGATACATCAGCAACTTCTGAAAGTGCAAGCTATACATTTGCTGGTGGCTAGAATAAGTCAAGTGGATCTACTTTCTCTCTGTTTATTGCTGTGTATAAAATATGGTTACACTTTATACAAGCAATTCTATGTAGATAGTTTCCTGTAATAACTATCTGTTAGAATTTATCATATAATAGTGTGAACAGAAAAACTATAGCTTAAATATTTGGCATGAAGCAAAAACTTGCTCTATTACTGATGTGCACTGTTGTTAGAGTTACTCATGTATTAAACTACATTAACAAGGGCTATTAACTGAGATAGTCTCGAGTCTGGTTTAACAAAGAAATATTGTACCTCTAATAAAATAAAAAGAAAAGGAAAACACACACAAGACCAACAATCTTTCTGCCAGCTGTGCAGTTTACACAAAATATTTCATTCTCTAAGTCCTATCACCATAATAGCATACTTTAGCTTACTGAGAATTGCTGCACTTCGGCTGTGGGCCACCAATGGCTCCATTCTCACATAAATAGGCAGACACAGAAACAGAAGTTAGGAACTGTTCCCTGGGCATAAATAAATCAAGCACCCCATTTCAGCCGTACCAAACCACCCTGCCAGGCATCCCACAGCCCCTTGACTCTGCATGAAACACAGAGCTCTGTCTAGAGCACTTCGGGCACACCAGCACACATCAGTCCTTGCAAACTCCCACGTTGGACTAAAGAAACAACAGGCTCTTTCCAGTCACTAACCCCAAGGAACGCCTGGTTCCTTGATCTCAGCTAGAGTCCGGGACATATATCCAGGAGATGCAACCTGCTTGTCAGGAGACAATTCAAATTATTTGTTCATTAGCAGCACAACAAGACCCCATTTGCATGATTAGCAAGTTTCTTTTGCCCTCTGATCACAGCTGGCTAAACTGATGTCTGCTACCCTAACAGTCAAATGGGAACCTGCTACGCCAGAGCAATACAAAACACCCTGTCATGAAGAACGTGTTAAAACCCAAAGAAGGCAAAAGTGGTCTTCAGAAATAGTTGAATGTAGCCTCCAGGAGGATGTTCTTGAGTTTTTTAAAAAAAATAGTATTAGAAGACCCACCTTTTTCCAGTTTAGTCTTCCGGACTGCAACCACATCAGAGACCCACAGGACTTCAGGTAATTTCCAAACTGAAAAATTGAGAGGATGGCAGCACATGAGAGAGGAAGTAGTGAACATAATGAGATAATACAAAAGAGCAAGTTAATAAAACCAAATAATAAAATTAAAACTTGTCTGCTGAGGTTTCCCCCCCTAAACACAGGGCATCTTGTTAACAGGTTAGCTAGCAGGAACGTCTAACTCATGCTGGGCGTTTCTCAAGACTCTGAAGTGGTTAAGAAAAATGCTGCTGTTGTGCAAAGGCCAGAACTGGGCAGAAAGAAGAAGATAAATTTCAGACAACACTAGGAATGAAGAAAACCAGTGCCAACACACAAGTTACTCAACAGAGTGTTATACAGTAAGCGAGAACAGCAGATGACACAGCTATCAAGTACACAGATGTGGAAAACTGCACCAGGCCACAGACTAGAGGAACCCAGTCGCTTGGCCACAAAGACAGAGAAAAGGAGGAATAGCTACATGAAACTGGGCATGGTTTGCCATTTCATTACCTACGCTAGGGCTCAGGCCAACCACACTCTGCTCTAGTGGTCAATGCCAGCTGGAGCTGACTTCATAGCAAAGCACACAGGCAAATATAAAAACATTTTGTTGAACTTTAAAAGCACCGAGTTCAGTTAGCTGTGACCTGTGGAACGCTACCATTCCTGCTTATGAGGATTTCTACAGACCGTAGCGCTTGACGAACATATATGTAAATATCTGCAATGTTCTTGAAGTCGCACAGAAGCTTTTCTTGTAAAAATTGTAATCCAGAATATGCCATTCACTGTTTTTTAATGGTCATGACTGCTTAACTGACAAAAGAAAATCCCCAAACTTACTGGCATCTGATAGTCTGACCAGTTGTATTAACTTCTGAAATGCGGGAGAAAAACATGAAAAAACAGAGAGAGAGAAACACTCCCAGGTGCAATTTGTGGTCTATAATGAAAATGATTGATACCAGTGTTAATTAGATTACAGATAGGCTTTACTCTATGATATAGAGCAATTGCAAAAAAGCTTTCTAACCAGAGTCAAGTCAGCTGTGTGGAACACACAATTTTTTGGTTGTCTGTTTTGTTTTAGTCTTTAATATCCAGTATTAAATGAAAAAGCAATACAACCGTGTCACATCTTTGGAGACTGTGTTCACAGTTGAGTGAGTATGTCCTAAAAGTATCACAAATCGGACACGTTCCAGACTATTCCCGCAAAATGACAAACTTTCCATTTAAAAACTATATACAGTTGAAGTACTATGTTCATCTTTCTTTCTTTCTGCAGACACAAGAATGACAAAGCTGAAGGTTTATGTACTGAAATCCTGGACTCACTAAAGGCAATGGTACAGTCCTGCAGTTGCCAGCATTTCGGGTCACTGAGCGCTTGTTGTCTATAGTCTGGGCCATTACATCCGTGGAGCATGCAGAAACACCATGTGTGTTTGCTCTTTCTTACAAATTAACCATCTAGGTCCACACAGGTGCTTGCTCTCATAAACCAGGAATCTAGCACCAGACTAACGTGTTCTCAAGCAATAAGCTGGACACGTTTATAAATAATCAAGCTTGCCAAATCAAAACCAAAACACTCCAAATTAACAGAGAATGAGAACTCAAATCCAAAAGATAGAGTCTAAAAATTAAATGATGCCAAGATCACAAAACTCCAGGAATCCTAAGCTTATCTTCCCATTTCAACATCTATTTATTAAGTCACTTTCTACTGTGGGTTATGTTCTTCTAAATATTTCCCCTGTGCACACTGCAGGGTATACTAGTTGGTTCACCATAATGTCCCACCACACCACCACCACCACAAGGACCATATTGTGCTGTCATATAATCAGGGTGGATGGCAAGCAATTTTTATTCTGGCTGCTGGACATAGACAAAATCCCAGGGTATTCTTTAGCCAGCAAACTATATGGTACCTAATGCTATCATATGTCATCTCCTCAGGTGTTATTGGCCCATAATAAATAGGCAGGAAAAGAACTGCTGACTGGCACAGTGGCTTCACCTGAGGATGAATTATGACCACAGACAGAGATCGCTATCTCCTAAACTAGTTTATATTTAAAATAACTGCATAAAGTGAATAAGCATGATCTGAAAAGAACTGTCAGAAGTTGCTTATCAGACTTGTTGCTGCCATTGAAGTTAGCAAGTTAAAGCTGAAGAAGTAATTAGTTGCATATCTAAGATTACTTGACCAGAATTCTAGACCCAAAGGAGTTCAATGATGCTTCATTTTTTTAAATTAGCTTTCCAATTTAGGAAAAAGAAAAGCTAGGAATCTGCAGAGTAATGAAAGCAAAACACAACCTAAAAATAGAAGAGTACATTTGACCAAATGAAAAAATAAGGGAAGGGAACATTTCACCGAACGAGAAAGTCCACAGAAGAGTTCCGGTGCATCTCTCCTCCTTGTGTGGTAGGAGTGATTGAAGAAACCTCTATTCGTTTATCTCTTAGGCAAACGTTTCTTCTTTTGTTTCTTACTTTAAAAAGCTCCCAAAACACACACACTAAACCCCCTACCCTCCCAGGGGCTCTTCCAGCTGTAACATAAGTAAACTTCAGGCACCTCCATTTGCTCAACCCACAACAGCTGTGTTTTGTGCAGAGCCAGTGAAGCTCTCAGTCCCCGGTACGCTGCAAACGCCGACAGCTGAGGAACATCTCCAGCTGTCCACTCTAAGTCAGAAGTCAGAGAGGTCTCCCCTGTAGCTAATTATAGCTAAAATGACATATAGAAGGGACTGGCAGCATGGCCAAGAAAACACAAGCGTATCTCAGTTCTCGTACGCTGTACCGGCGTGTTTATCGCCTGCTGCTGTCGCCCAAGGGTCGTGCCGTCCGGAGGGGTTATACGAACCACCCGCGGGTGCAGTCGCGCTCCAGGAATGAGGATGTTTTACTCGCTGTGGCAGCGTTTTCCCTTCAAGATAACAGAGCTTCCCGCTGTTACCCGAACGCTCGGGTACCGAGCGCAAGCAGGAAATCCACTTCGTAGAGGTGTAGGTACAGTCGGGCTGCCCACAGGCGGAAAGGTGGACGGTTCAAGCGTAGCAGCCCGCGGCCTCCCTGCCGCCTTGCACCTGGCAGGAACGCCGGCAGCAGACGTTTCTGCAGTAGTTTTAAGCTCTCCATTCAATATTTGCAACAAAATTCAGTGCAGCAGAAATAGCCAAATTACAAACCCTTTGGTTCTCCTGAGGGTCGGAAAGGGAACAGAGGCTTCGCTCACTACACTAGACTGTAAACCCGGGCTAGAAATCAAACCTCTTCTATAACAGCAAAATCAGAGTCCTATCTAGACCAGGAGGTTTAATTTATATCCACAACCTAAGCAGATATGATTTCTTTTTGTAATTTTAGCATTTATATCAGTAACGTAAATATTTACTCCTATACGCTTGAAATACTGAAATTAGAAATGGAGAAAAATTAATTTTATATAGAGATAGATAAACACATTTGCACACAAACACATCTTCATCTATCGTTATCACGTACAAACCTTGCATCTAGATTAAGTTCAGAAATATGGTGGTAGTTTGTGCTTGAAAGGTTTTTAACAGTGTAAAAGCAAATTGTCCCTCACTCTGACATGAATGTGCTCCAAGGTGCTGTTCCAGACCCATAATAAACAATAAGCTGGAGAGAACTAAGAGATAATTTCACTTTTTGTTAAAAAAACAAAGAGAATACAAAATGAATATTTTCCCCAGAAGAGTTCTCTAGGTTTTAACTAATTCCTTACAGTAAAACAGACAAAGGAGAAATACATTAAAGCAAGGTCTGAGGGAGCTTTTTCTATTTGGTGCAGTTTCTCGGGAGCCCCAGGTACGGCAGGAAAGCACATCTGGAACAGCCACAAACAAAACAGAATATTTGGAATAATTTTTCTTGCTCACCAGAGGAAAGAGGGCTGCAGGCGCTCTGTACACTAATGCAGCTCTGCTGTTCTTGTTTACTGTATTTACCTGAAAAATTAAAAAAATGGGATTTAAAGGAGACTCCATGTGATACTGCTTTAGCTTACTTTTTGCAGAGAATTCACTTGGGGCAGTACCACCAAGTGCTGCATTCAGCACAGATACGGATGGCGTGAGACACTGCACGCAGAGCTGCTAAAAATTGGTATCACTTAACCAATATATCTCTTACCTGGAGTGCTAACAACTGGCATAAATGGTCTTACTCATTCATGCACTCATACACATTCATGCATCTCATCTCTGCCTTACAAGGCAGCCTGGTTTTAATCCCGTTAACAAATCTGAAAAGAGGCAAGGGAAGTGCTTACGTGCTTCAGTATATACACGAGAAAATAAAAAAAAAAAAAAAATCACTGAAGGTGAAGGCAAGCATTTGGCTGCCTCCCCAGGAGAATAATATGCCCCAAAGCATCAAGATGTTCTCAGCCACTTCCATGGGATGGAGACACTAATGACAAAGTTTCTTCCTAGACGTTTTCTCTGCTCTTACTAGTTCCTTAGGATTCATCTCTGTTTCCCTAGTATCACTTTGGTAGTCATCTAGAGACTGATCTATAGTTCTACATCAGGAATTTCAACTGGCAGTAGATTGGAGGTGGAGGGGGTAAGTAAATGAGGACGTTTGCTTGTAGCTTACAAAATCATTACCTTTGCTTACACCTGTGCGTGTCATCAGCCCACTAACTGATGGATCTGTATTGCAGTGGATCCAATTATTTAAACTTCACAACACTTTCTTTCAGAGCCCTGCATAACCCACCAGCAGATGCAGCTTCTCTTCATGTCTAGTGCACCACTGGTTCAGCTTTGCTTGTTCTCGGTATTGGGCCACCTTACGATTAGCAACCACAGCCTATGGATTTTACTCTTAAGTATTTTGCCAGTGCTAGTTTTAGACATTAGTAATCCTATCAGAAAGTCACAAAACAGCTAAGAATACCTCAGTCTCCCAACCCTAACTCAGTTCAAGACAAGAAATTCTAGCTGACAGGAGTTTGATCTGGTCCCTGCTTAGCAAGTATCACATTACAGCACAGTAATAATTTTTCTCTTGCTCTCTATGAAGTAGGAAGTGAAGTTAACTTCTCTTAACGACAGGAAAGATTAAGGAGCCCATTTCCAGATCACTGCAATAAAGCACAATCGGCAGTCAGGATGAAAGCAAGAATTAAAATATCGTACACGCAGTAGGCTGAGATATCAAACTGCATTTTCAAGCAAGGTGCAAGGCTGGGCTGCACGCCCTTCTCAGAAGTAGTTTAGGTGTCTGTGTCCTAAGGAAATGGGGTCAGGAGGCAGGTGACCTCCGCAGAGCAAATGCGAGTTATAAATGCTCTGCACAAAGGGACTGAAAAAGAGGAGTGTGATTTCACTCCCCGTCCACAAACCAAACAGCTCCTTCTCGCCAGTCTAGTCAAACTATAAATAAAATTGTCCTGTCATCATCTTTTCTGATCCACCCACTCTGTTCTCCTTAGGGCTGGCTCCAGCATTCCCTCACTCCCTGTGCAAGGTTAGGAGAGGAGCCAGGGGGGGCCCATATGGGGCACAGAGAGGCCTGAAACAGGTGATGCTAGGGCAATAGGTGCTCCTCCGTATCACCGTCCTCGGCCAGAAATGCCTCAGGCCCTTGTGATAGACACTTGGAAACTGGGCACCTCTGCAGGCCACGATGGGCTTCAGCAAGTGGCTTGACTTTTAACAGCAGGCAGCATGAAGTCCACTCTCGCATCAATATATTGAATATTAGGGAGGAAGGACTAAGGTGAGGCTTATCTTACCCTTTGTGTAGAGCTCATAATGCGCAGTGCTTTCAGATATGTGGAAGCAGATAGTCGCTGCTTTGAAGAGTGCGATCTGTGCCAAACGCAAATGATAAGGAGATGACGGAAAGAAAGAGCATTCAGCTGAGCACCAGCCAGCATGCATCTCAAGTGAGCTTCATTCGGAGGGCTTTTTCTTTTTTTTAAATAGCCACGGTGTGTATGAATTCACTAGAATGACTTACATTTTCATATGCTCCAAACTCTATATTTTTATAGAAGTGCTCTTCTTGAAACATCTCTGACTCAGCCAGAAGCTGCTGTCTAACCTGTAGAAGTGGAGTTATATTCAGAGCTACAAAGAGCAGGATCAGTTGGTAAAAGATGAGTCAAATGTAACTAGAAACTGTCCAGTTACTTCTCAAGCTTCTACTCCTTAGATAACATGATAATATCAGGCAAATGGCAGAAACAAAGACTAACATGACTCCTTTTGCCCCCACTTCCTTCTCACTCGCTATCTTGTCTATGCAGAACATAAGCCCTTGCAGGACAGGCCTCTGTTCCCACACGGTGCATAATACGACGGGGTCCTAATCCCAGTTCATGCCTATATGTATTTTCCTAATATAGTTGTATTATACAGCATATGTTATCTTGGGGGGTGCAGACTTTTGTGTTTGTGTTTTTAACATGAGAATTCAGAAAAAATAGCCCATGTAAAGAGCAGAACCACCTTGTAAATGTGCTTTAAAAACATCTTTCATTTCACAAATCCCCACCTTCCTTGTACTTGGAGAGTGTAGGGGAGTTAATTCAGACAAGACCAGAACCTCCCAGGCCCCCTTAATTCCCAACAGGAGCTGAACATCATAACTCCCTTCCCGCTCCAGATGCTGCATCACCTCAGCATGGGACTGAGTTTATTGGGCACTAGCACATCATGCTCAGGAGCTTGCTGCTCTTTCAAAACCACTGCAGTGTGTTGCCTCTGTCTCCATATATACACACCTTTCTTTCCCCTGTGAGAAGGAAATGCTTTTGGCACAGTTATTTGAACTAATATGGGCAAATGGGCGCAATGGGCATCAGTACCACATACCAAATATTCCACTAAGCCAGAGGTCTTTCAGGTTAACTTTTGAAATGCCTCTGCTAAGTCCCACAGAATCACTCAAGAGTTGGTATATGGTCTAAATATTAAAGTTTTATGTTTAACCTCAAATGAAAGCTAGATTTCAGATCAGCTGAAGAAGTCAGAAATTGAACACGTGCTGCACGGTATCGTCTGCACCCCAGGACTGAGAACAGAGTAGCTTCTAAATTCCCCTGAAGCCAATACCAACACATGACGCTTTCTGTAACTTGGTATTATACAAAAAAAAACATTAAGTGACCAGAAATTAGTTATCCATTCCTTGCTCTTCTCTAATTTGTTACTGGATGCAGTTTCAACATTAACTTTTAAACAAACGGAAGAATTTATTGAAAATAGTTTTTCTTTTTCTCAGTTTTAACCTCTTGAGCTCTTACTGTAAGTCACTTTCTCATACCTGTAATAGCCTGACTCTTGAGGTACATAACATAGATAAAATGACTGGGATAATAGCTTGGGATAGGAGAACAGTTTTTGTTTTTCCTAAAGCTTTTCCTCTGTAGTCAAGGGCAAGAATTTTGGCTTCGCTATACAAAGTTATATTTGGAAGCCTTACTCCTTTTTAATCACCTAATTCTTATAACAGTATAAAAGGAGCTACATATCTAAAAATCTGGGACTGAATGTTTGAGCTTTACATTTTTACAGCTACGAAACAGGGATAATTGTATGTCCTTACTTCATACACGAATAGTGAGGAAAAATACAGACCAGATATTCAGAACATGTTCAGATAGGAAGACAGCAGCAGTACCAGAAAATTAATCCTTCAGGGTTAATTCAGTGCTCTACTGGTTAAACAGGAACAAAGATGGAAGCAAAAGTTTATCCAAACACCCCTCTCCTGTTCAGCTTTCAGCACTATATTCATTCTACCAAACACATCTATCTTCTCTTAGATCCTGCCTATCACAGCAACCTCAGAAAGAATATCAAGTAGGATATTTCACCAAGGCATCTCCTCGTAGAGGGACATTGAGATAATGAAGACAAATCAATTAAAGGCATGAAGTCAGTGTGCATATAGTTAAAGCCTGCTGCAATCCCAGGAGGCTCCTCTCAGAGCGAGTCGTATTCCTGAATCTCAATCCTCCTTTCAGAAGGATTAAAATGGATTAACAACTGGCAGACTGACAGGCTTCAAAACATAACTGCAACCAAGGAACCATCATCAGCAAGTCAGTATTCCTAATACATTCCCATGAGAACTGGCTCTGGACCCTGAACCATTTAATATTTTTACTGATGACCTGTAATAAAATACAAAATCATCATGGATTAAGTATGCTGACGGTAAGAAGATAGAAGACGGGGAACTGTCCCAGAGGGATCAAATTCATTTGGTAAATTGGATGCAGGCTAAAAACATGCATTTTAATACAGTAAAATGTAAAGTCTCAAATCTGTAATCAAAGATTACATACACTGGCAGGATGGAAGCTCAGAAAGCAGGGCCTGAAGACAACTGGAGGAGTGTAATAGAAAAACGCCGGCTCCTGCACTCCGAGTGTCCTGCGGTGCCGAGGGGACGAACATAGGCTGGGGCTGGCGAGACAGGAATACCGAGAAACAGCTGGAAAATCCCATCACTTTTGTAACTGGCACATGTTCACCAGCTTCTGCATTACTGAGTCGAGGGCTGATGTCAGCGTCGGAGGCAGACACTACTAGTTTCGAAAGGGCTCAGGGAAGTGCAGCAGAAACACCAGAAAAAGCAAGATCTAATAGATTTGCCAGAGGGAAGGGTAAGGGGATTACTTCATGACCAGTTATAAATTCCTCAGGTCAGGGACAAAATAGTTACTTGGCTCCTAGATCTGTCTACAGCGTAACTGAGCTGCTGCAGACTGATGCTACTAGTTACACACCCCTCCCAGCCACTGGGGATGACTGCGTGGCTGTGAATTTGCATCCTCTAGCGATTTTTACATCAAGAGTGGATGTTCTTCTAAAAGGTATTAATACAGGAAAGTCTTATGATCTTTGTTATGCACAGCGTGATAATAGTCCCTTCCAGCCTTATAAACCAGCAAGACCGTGCCTCGGTATGTCGCTATTTAACGTGCTCTGGACGAATGACAGTCTGCCAGCGGTGTCAGGAGGCTGATGGCGCGGCTGCATCTGAACGCTGGGTGCGTGGCTGTGAATTTGCATCCTCTAGTGATTTTTACATCAAGAGTGGATGTTCTTCTAAAAGGTATTAATACAGGAAAGTCTTATGATCTTTGTTATGCACAGCGTGAAGGACTCCTCCGGCTCGGCCACGGGACGTGGGTCATGGCTGCCAGCTCTACTCGCTCAGTGTTTGCAAAGAGTTCGGTCCCACAGCCTCAGCTCTCCCTCGGCAGCTAGGTTAAGCCTAGGACACCTGGAGACTTGCACTTACAGAGCCTCAGGGTCCTCACTCCAACGGTGCTACAGTTTCACTGCTAAAATAACCACTTCTCTCTGCTGCTCAGCGTTTTACTGGGAGCGTCGGTCCTGCCCGGTGCTACCTGAGGTTGGGTGCTAATATCTCGCCTGAGACTTGTAACACCCCAGCGTTATGTTCCTACAATGCCACAGCACACGTGAGTGCTGCTGAGGAGGCCGCTGTTGTCGCTAAGCCGTGTTACTCCTGGTCTGCTCTCCTGGATCCCGGTATCGGTGGGGTTTCAGTACCACTCCAGAAGAATTCATACATCTCTGCAACTCAGACTGAAAACACCTTTTTGTGTTGCCTTGAATATGAAATGAGGACACCACGAACCCTCACCAGTAAGATACCGCTGTTCTCCTCTGTAACTGCAGTTCTTCACATTAACGCTTCACCCTTTAAAATGAGACTGTATTTCTAAACCAAATGCAGATAAACCTCTAGCAATCTCACTCTTCCACTGAAATTCAGATACAGAGTGCTTTTGTAATGGTAAAATATGGGAAAGCTGTCATCTTGTCACACCAAGAACCATGCTGCGTCACAGAACGGTCCATCACTTTATAAACCACTCGGACAGTGGCTAACAGGAAATATTGGACCTTTGTTTTAGAATAGATCAGCTATCTAGTCTCCTGAATCAATGCACTTAAAACTTTTCTACGTAGCCTGAGTTTCCACAGATAATTATTTGATTGATTATCCATAAAACAAAAAGCAAATTTATGGCTGCCTAACCATAGGAGGTTAACCGTACATAACACATGGACAACTTGCTGCAATTTAAACCAAGTCATCCCGATTCCAGGGCAATGCCGTTCACTAAATGAAACCTGCTCCACCTCTGGGGGACTCTGTCCCAGGGCAGGGGTGCTGCGGCGACGGCCGTGTGACGGAGCAGGCACACGCACAGCCCTAGAGCCAGGCCACGCGGCCACAGGAGCTCCTGGGGATTTTGATCTGCGTAATGAAGAACGGGATTACATTCATGCAATACAGATGTCTGATTTAAAATTTTCATGAGATGCACATTGTATCTGTTTTATCCCTTCAAAACAGCAGCAGAAAGTAATCTCTAAGAAATATAGTAAAGCATTATTATACTGTTTCCTAGTGATTACTCCATTACAGACTTACAGTAAAGCATTACTGCACTAAGCCTAGTGCTGACTTGGAAATCAGGACAGAAGTGCTAATGTGCAACAAATAGGAGACAAAAGTGATCTCTCAGGCAAAAAACAGTGGCTGCTGCAACAAAAATTTAGTGTCTCGGTTGTTCCTATGTTGATGGAAATTGGACAAATTAACTAAAGAGCTATTTGCAATCCAATAACAATCCAAATGCTATGAGATCTGGTCAGCTCTGCCAGGGAAGACAGCACATGCTTCAGAATGACAGTGGCACTTAATAACATTCATAGAAATAGGAAAGAAGTTAGGCACATGACAGCAGTCTCAGTTTTTGTCACAACTGCAGACACCCTTGGATTAGTGTTGCTTTTATGCGGTCAGGAGGGCTTGGCATCAGGGTCTGTAGCTGCTCAGCTCTAAGACCTCTCCCCCTTCCTTTCGGCTGTTCTCAAAATTAATTCCTGGAGGTGCAGGAATCAATGCTCCCAAGGGGCAGCAGTGGCTGCCGAGCATGCAGTTAGCTCTCCAGATTTCCAAATATTCTTCACCATTTAAAACCAAAGCCCTCTTTCTAAAGGGTCAGCCGAAGCCCAATTCAATTGCAAGGTTGGCTTGTGCTGTAACTAAAAGTCACTCAGCCCTACGAGCACGCTGCTGCACCCTCAAAGTTCAGCCTGACTTCAACTCAGTTTGGCCCCCAAAGCTCCACCCTGAAGGTCTCAGCCAGTTGGCTAAATTACGCTCTCTGTGGATAACCTCATCCTTAACAGGGTTTTATCTGAAACTGGTGAGACCCTGAAGCTGCCTCAGTTTCCCGTTCCTGGAGTCCTCAAATTTCCATAAGAGAAACAACATCTTTTCCTGTTACATGTGCCGACTTGAACTAAAATACATTTTTCTTAGCAACATTTTTTGCCACCTTCCTTGGCTGCACGTACTGTGAATAGTCTAATTCACATTCATATCCACATACAGGCCAATGCTACTCTCAAGCCTTTGTAAGTATCTAATCGCATGACAACATGAGGTTCCAATGCATCATTTTTTAAACTGTATCTTTCTGATATGAATGCCACAGATACCGTAAATCACTCATTTACCTTTGGAAGAAGGGTTTAATAAACTGATAATTTTTTAAAATATGTTTTTATTCATATCTGGATGCTGTAATTTCTATCCACAGCACTACCTGGCTCAGCTCTGTAGGGCAAGAGAGCATCACACTCGGCACAGGAAGCAAGTGCAAACAGCAGCCGTGATTTCACTGTACAAACCAAGTAATGCAATCTTTGGTTGCCTTAGCGTAATTTTCAGACTGATAGTTGCTTGAGAAAGAAAAATTAATGCTCAGATGGCTTAAACTATGCAAAATTATATATCACATTAGTTAACAATTTCTCTGGGATTACAAGGATTCTTATTCTTTTGAAAATTCCCGTCTGTGATTTTGCAGGGCTGTGGCGGGGACTGAAAAACGAGGACGTGCTTCTGAGCCCCTGCTTGGAAGTCTTCAGTGTTCATACCTGCAAAATAGCTGTGCTTTTTTTTGTTTTTTTTCCTCCAAGACCGGAGGCCACGACAGGTTCTGGGATGAGCGCAGCCAGCGTACCCGGCCCACCCGCTCCCCTCCGCGTGTCGAGGGGCAGTACCGCAGCCCCCAGCCCGCGCGCCCTGGCACCAGCACAGCCAACCCGCAGTCGCTCCACGCTACCGGAGCCCCGGCGAAGCACAGAGCAAGGCCGTGCAGCTGCTAGCCCCAAAACGCAGTGTAAAGTCAGGCATTCCCGGTTTTCTAGCTGCCACTCTCCCTCAGTTATTGGTGCTTTTCCTTGCTTCAGCATGTACCGAAATCCAGAGAACGAGAAGCTTCATAAGCTTTGCTGTGGGAAGGAAAGAGCATCACAAAACTGAGTAACTGCAGAAGCCTCCTGCACAGCTAAAGCCGTGATGTAAATCCCCGATTATCTGAGGCTTGACAGGAGGCAGAAATTATCTCATGCTTCAAGCTCAAAGGTCCATGGACGTATCCTCAGCTAATTTAACAGATGGAGTTGTAGCTAAATCCATGTGTTTATATCAGCTGAGGAGCCACCCACTGTCCATTTGCACAAATCAAGTTTTTTCATGCTCACTGCTTTGTATAGTACTGCATTTGCCCTTGTGCAATTTTAAATGGCTTATTACAATAAATCTTTTTATTAAGCCATTTTTATTTTAACCTTTTACCTTTCTCATTTCATGCAATGGATTTGTCACAGTTTCCAAGTGCTGCATTTAAATAGAATTGCTTAGACGCTCTGCAACATCATCAATTTGTTCATTTAGCAAAGGGCAGAGCTTGAAGGATATACACAAGCACAAGTGTAAAATCGACTTCAAGAATGTCTGAAGCTGATATTGGTTAATATTTCTTCTTCCAGCTTGTTAAAGAGACCGAACAAAGAAAATAACGCCAACCAGTAAAGCACTGGTCAAAATGGCACAAGATGAAGAAGGGGAGAAAATCGTTGTCCCAGACACAAGCTATTTGGGACAAAAAGATGAAAACAGAAAGTCACACAGGCTACCACAGCCCTCAGCTGGCACGGAAATACCAAAGACTCCCAAAGCACGTGCTACACTTCATAAGCTGCAAAAGGAGAAAATAGTATTTTTTACTCTCTCCCTTTTCTGTTATCAACAGACCTTTATGCAGCTGCGAGCATTTCACCCAGCAGGCTGCATGCAGGCGTGAACATTTTCCCCTCCCTTCCCCTGTCAAAAACCTGTGCCTGCTTAAATGGAGTAACTGAGTTCGGACTGAAAATGTTTTAAAGGCTACCCTTACAAATAGGATACAGTAAGTCATTTGGAAAGGAGGAGAGGACACAGCAGAAACTGTCGTTACGCCAGGCTATAAACCATCGCTGAGCTACAGGCTAAAACGTGAAGGCAGCTCTGGTCCCATCAGTTGTCCCCTTTCAATTCCAAAAAGGACATTATCGACCTGGGGCAGCTTCAAAGAAAGATGGTTCAAAGAGAGGCACCAAAGGAACAAGTCGCCAGACCAGACTCCTCAGCCCAAGAGAGGGGCACGTGGTGCCGGGAGGAAGACAGGAGAGAGGTGCGTAAGCTCCCCAGCAGCCTGCAGATGATGCTGGGGATGGGCATCAGTGCTGCCCACGATGGACCAAAGAGAAGATGCCAGCACGGCAGATTCAAAACCAAAACCTACTTTCTATATAACATGGAGCATAGCTGTACGATTGTTCGATGTAGGATATTGTGGATATAAAAGAAAATATATACAGTGGAAAAAAAAAATCAGGTAAGTTCTTGGACAGATGTTCTATAAGGGGCTATTAAAGGCCACGTAGAAGCTCTCTAGCTTGGGAAGTCCCCGAGCGCCAGGCTGCTGGGAGGTGCTGGGAGGTGGAGCAGTGGCTTTTTAATAAAGATGCCTTCATCTAAAACAGGCTCCTCTGCCGTCGCGCTGGATAAAAGGAAGAAAGGCAACAACTACCAGAAGAGAAGAAGCAAAAAAGAGATAGAAGAGTATTAGACCCATTGGAATATGCTGGATTTGGTAGTTGCTTAAGAAGAACCCATTTTAGGACAGTTTCCAGAAAGCCCCTCTGGCAGGACTAACCCCAGCAGAAGTGCCACCTCCCCGGATGCTGGTGCACCTTCCCCTGGCATTACATACACTCCCAGAGGCTAGAGAAGGGTCCACAAAAGATCAGACATTTGCTGGGTTTGAAGGACTTCCAGCTGCCTATTAGACAAAATTTAATTTTTTTTAACTGCTTGAAAGCACTTGAAACTTTATCTCCTATAAATGCTGAGGAAAAAAAAAAAGAAAAAGCAATATGGGCAAGCAAATTGCTGCCTTCTGGGTGCTGGTGCTTTCCTCACAAATATCCTGGACTGAACACTTTCAGGGAAGGGGGACTGCCCTAATCACATCATCAATGTGCTCCAGGAGAGCAGCTACTTTGTTCCATCTGGAAGAGTGTCTATAATGAACATGAACACGTATTCCTCATTTTCACGGCTCCACTACATTTTCTCTTCCTCTAAATAGCTCCAGCATAAAACAAGAAATTCAGAACTTTATTGTCCTCCTCTCAGGAGCAGCTATAAGCATCCATCAGTAATAAGGCAATCAATGAGCACGGGAAAAAAGATCTGTGGCTCACACTACCCTCTCCCCCCGCTGCCTGTCGTCGCTGCGCTGCCCGCGCGGGTTATCAGTTACGTGATTCTGCCCACCTTGCAGGGCCTCATGCTGTTCATGTTTAGCAGGAGGCTTTGCTTGCCCACAACCACGGTCTGAAATGATGCAGCCGCCTTTCCTAAAACCTCACATTCGCCCCTCCTCTTCTTGGAAGAAAGTCAAGCGAGCCTTGAAGTACTCCCTCGTAGGCAAAATGGAGACTAGAGAATGAATAAACCAAACAAGAACACCAAAGCCTACAAAACTGACAGAAGATTAAGGTAGGTACTAAATAATCCAGCTGAACGAGTGAGTCCCATTTGCTGCCACCAAAAGCTGGGCCAGATCAACGCGCGAAGATGGTACCCGCGGGGTACAGCCGAAAGCGAGCCATCCATCTCACTTTTTTGCTTTCTCCAGTTGGACTGGTACCTGCTCAAGCCCTGCTGGACCCTGCGCACAATTTATCAGATCACATGGATGCCCTCCGGTAATTCAGGGCCAGAAGGGTTATAAGGTCACACATCATTTAGTGAAAACGTAACTTCTACCCTGCACACTTCTCACTCCTTCTGCATATTTTAACAGGTGACAGTGATTTAGAAAAGCTCTCTTCAATGACAGGCTTCATTTTCTGCAGGAAAATGCTGAGAGCAATTGTTTTTCTGATGGAAAGATCCTGATGCAGGTACAGAGAGCTTGGTTACCGTTCACATTGCCTTTGCAAAGCACTAGAGGCCCATGTACAAGTGCAGAGGAGAGATTCAAATGAGATCGGCTCTTTGCTGGATGCTTTGGCTTTCCACGCCACTGCTGTATGTTATTTTTCACCTTCACCACTGTGCTTCCAATTAGCTCTGTAATAAGGCACCTGTCAAATTCCCTCACATTTCCAGGGAAGAAAATAAATAATTGAAAACTCGCCATGTCTGCGTGCGGTGTCACTTCCTTGCCTCTTATGCTTGGCAGCTCCTGTGTTTTTGTTTTTGCCTTTGCCAACTCTTCTTTCTGCCAGCGTGACACTAGATTGTTGTGAAATAGAAAAACCATAGAAAAGCACTCACGCTGAAAATGTGCCCCGGTGATATTAAGTGCACCTACTCGGCTTGTTAATGAATGCCGCCGGAAACGAAAACGTCGTTGTTCCAACCCCTTGATCTGCGATTCGCGATTTGAAAGAAAGGAAGAGGTGGCACGCACCAGCCTGATTAAGCGCAGGGTGGGGACGACGGCAGCCGCGGGCCGGGGGCCGCTGGCAGCAGAGCCCTGCCTGTCCCGCGCGCAAACCCGGCAAGCTGCTGCCGCTCCTGCAGGCTCCGCACCCAGGAGCCACGAGGCGCTGCGGGATTTTGGGCTCCTCTAGCACCTGAGCCCTCCAAACACAACCGTGCGATCGCGCTCTGGAAGAAGCCCTCTCAGAAGGGCTATTTTGCAGCTCTGAAGCAGGGAGGCCTACGGCCCTTCTCTGCCCGCCTGTGCCCCGCTGCAGCCTCCCGGGAGCCCTTTGGCGTCGAGCCCAGCGCAGCCCGCGGCCCGCCGCCCGGGTCTGCACGCCCTTCCTGAGCAATCCCTGGGAACGGGCATCGCTGGGGCACCGAGCTGCTTCCCCCACCATGACCACTAGGATTCACCTGCCAAAGGCTACTGCAAACTCCGGCGTGGAGAGGCAGAAAGGGGCCGACGTGCAGCCGCGGCTTATTGATAGCGAACGACACGCGCGCTGAACTTACCTAAATTGCCCTGTTCCCTCCTGCCCCTCCAAGCACTACCGGTACGTGAGACCGATCCTCGAAATGCTGTCAGCTCCTCAGGAAAAGCAACGACGATATCGTCATCGCTACGTGGGGCTGAGACTCTGCCGGCCCGGACCCCGGCGGGCGCAGCTCCTGCAGCCCATTCGGCAAGCTTCCAGCGAGCTGCAGCACGAGCCGTGTAACAGAAACACCATGCTGTCCGGGTTTCAGTTTTAGAAGAAAACCTGTTCCAGGGGAAAATTCCCAATTAGCTATAGATTTTAACTACTGCGAAAGGGTTGAGCATGACCCTTGGCTGGGGGTGAAGAGGATCAGCGGAGGTTGTCCTTCTCACATTGTGTGAGCACTTGTCTCACTGCCTGTTTTAGACATAATTTCGGAAGTGTTTGACATCAGAAGATCTCACACTATGGCTATTACAGTTTTAAGCCCAACTTTGTTTAAATTCAGTCCCCTGTTTAAACTTGGCTGCTGCTGCCACCACTACCTTTTCTCTATGCAGAGGCCAGAAAAGAACTCAGCAGCTTAAATCTTATTTATGCACTAAAATGAAGGCATAAGTAGGATTTATGTGGTGCTTAATCCCCGTGCTAGCCTTCTGCACAGAAGCAAGCTGTACTCAGAAGAGATTTTAGGACAAAGGAGAGTCTTAAGCTTACAGCTTTTTTGACAAGTTCCTCCATGACTCCTGTTTCTTCAGCCTTGAAAGCTCTTCCTTGCAAGTGACAGAGACACACAAAGAGAGAAAGAAACTAAGGTCCCGACCCCACAGTTTTTATCTGAACAAAACTAGGTGCTCCCGTAGGTTATTTCAACCCTCCAGAGAACTTCACTGATGTTCTCAGAGGAAGCCGGTGCCAGTGTCCCAGGCCATCATGCTGGTTTCTTCAGTACAGGAAACTGGTGCAGACTCTCCTTCAGAAGTGTTTTGACATGCACCCTTCTCCGAGAGCGCTTTGCTATTGTATCATCGCATACCGCCTTGTTAGTGTATTCATTTTCACTAAGTATATTTCTCGATTTGTTCAGTGTGCACATCCCTGAAGGATTTATATTAATGAAGTCACAGTAAATGAGATCCAGGTCTCCTGCTGCATTTCTTTGTTTCCAAGAAGAGCAACACTAAGCGCAGAATCATTGTAGAGAGGAAACAGGCTTTGCCTACTGGCAAGCAACGGCAGCAGTTTACCGTAAGATTAAAACAAAAACAAACAAACAAAGCATGAAAGGGTTTTGTAAAGTAGGGTTTTTCACATGGGTATTTTCAGACTGAATTGACTTGGTTTGCAGTTCTTCTGTACGATAAGCAGAAAATTCTCAGTCTCTTTTGCATCCTACAAACAGAGTAAAACTCCTTTCCCACCTTCAACGAGGCAGGCAGAACTCTCTGCTAGGAAATTAAGCATATCACACTTCTACTGCACTAATGACCCGTCTTGGATTAGCGGCTTGATTTGAACTTCTTCACAATAGCGCCAAAAGGCTCCAACCAACTAGCTCATTTATGCTTGGTGCTGTGGAGGCACCTAGGAACAGACAACCCAGAGACAGACAGGGACCAAGACTGAACAGACATGGGGAAGAAGGGTGAGTAAAGATGAGAGGAGCTGTCTGAAGCCACCAAGCAACCTGGAAACATGTACAGAAATCAGCTCTCACACTGGCCTTATTCTCCAACCTAACCCATTGCACCATGCTACCTTTCCTGCCTAGCAAGACTTGCTTACTACTTTGAAGTCTTTGTGCTATCACTAGAGTAATTTCTCTGTTTTTTGGGGGGAATTGCGTAAAAAGAATTAAAAATGTAAAATCAGCTCCAAGGTTAACTCATAATCAAACACTCCTTACTCCAAAACACTTTAAACAGTTGGAATAACCAAAAATAATTTACACATCCAGTCTAAGAAAAAGCTTTTTGATATGTAGAGCCTGTAATTATAAAATGTATGAGTTTTCTACATCAGCAAAGCAGCACAAAGGTATGTTCTATCTCAGTCCACTCCTGTGAAAACTGATGCAACTCATCTGCTTTCTGTAGTGCAAGACTTGACAATGTACTAGGTTATAGGAAATCTTAATGAAAAGATTTACCATCTGTGCTTCCTAGCTTGACTCATGCTGACATAAGATATATTTGGAGACATAGTTCAATTCCAATACTGTGACTTTGGGAACAGATAAGAAAAGGCATTATTAAGAGCAGTGATGATGATAACAAAGGGGAAACCAAATCTCTTGTGTAACAGTTTGCAATAAGGCTCTCAATATTTTGTATTTATTTTAAATACAAATGCATCAATTTGGCTCAGGTTTACCCTAAAGAAAAGAATTCCTTCAATCCTGTGATTTGAAGTGTAATATCCTCTTAGAGTCATCTATAAAAAGAAAACAGTAATTAAAAGAAAAAGATCATGTGCAAGACAGCGTTGCAGTCTAGAACTTGTGCCTAAGTGAAAAAAGCATCAGCAGCAATGGTCTTATCGTATTTGTCCTGTGTAATCCCTTCATAGCCTTCCCCTGGCACACAGTGCAAACTGTACATAAAAAGAGATTTTCCTACACCTGTAAACATAACAGATGCTGTTTGGAAGGACTGGTTTTTGCTTGATTAGAGGACACAAAGATCATATTCTACAGTGGTGTTGCAACAAAATTAAATTAAAGACAGTGTTACCTTTAAGTGCAATTCTGCTCCTAACAGAGATAGCACTGCCTGGTCCCAGGATTTGTCCTCTCCTCACTGCTCTCCAGCCAAGAGGTGCTCAGGGTCCAGTGGGAAGCTGCTGCTCAGCCCGCCAGCCTGCTCTGGGCACGAGGCAGCTCCCCGGCCTGCTTTCTCCACCAGGTCCAGTGACTAGTCATCACCACTGCTGCCAGCCAAACTAAGCCCCACGTCCTCTCACTCCTTATCTGAAAAGTGCCTCCTCATGATAAGGGTACAGGGACATTGGCTCCAAAGGGTCTGCACTGGTGGAACCCTCCATGAGGACACAGAGTGAGGAGTAAATGCAGTAAAATCTTGTTTTAATGCTAAAGCCATGATGTTTGGTTCTCAATACCCACAGCGAGCTCACCTATTGAAAAAGAAGGTGCAATTTTTTTCCAAGATCATTTTTCAGAGCACAGCAACACTGTCAAGGAAGGCAAAATGACAGAAAAAAACACCAGACTTTTTTTTAGTGCTCTCTTACCTGTGTCCACTACAGTATCTGCTCAGCTGCTGAAAGTCTCAGATGGGAGATGAGTTACCCAACTGGTTCATCAAGTTCACGTTGTACCATTTGCAGGAGCAGGGAATATCATTACTATTGCTTGGTTTTACAGGGAACAGAGCTAGGGGTAATTCCAGAAAAGATCCCGGTGTAGTGATCTGCAATCTGTTATCAGAGCCCCAAGAATCAAGCACCAAACATTTCAGAGGCACTTGAAGAATAAGATTCAAAGCGTGGAAGCCGCATATGCACCAAGGGCAACCTCAGATGGGAATTCACTGTACTTAAATGTTTCCCAGAGCCAGCAGTGGTGCTGGTAGAGGACAGATAGAAAATGCACTCCAACTCCTGATTACAATCAGGTTAATGCACAGGCGCTGTTACAAGAGAGTGCAGCATCTCTGCAGGGTTTTGCTTAAGGGGCCTGGACTGAGCCAGCAGAGAGGTACCTGGCTATTGCTTAGAAGCCACCAATATCTAACACTCGCGCTTTGGCAGCAATATGGTCTTAGTCCTCGCACGCTTGCAAAGGTGTTGGAGTAAGCTTGAAACATGATCCATTTTCTCATATTTCAAACAGCGTCTGCAGACAAAATATTCACTTACAGTGGGGGTTTCTTCACTGGCACAGTGGGATAATGCAGTACAACCAGGAAACCTAAGGATTGCTGACACAAGGCTTTCACATACGACACTGAAAGGTAGGAATTTGACTAGATTTATTTCCCTGTGTTTTTCTAGATCTGGCTGACCTACTTTTATTTCTGAAAGAACTGGCATCATTGTTCAAACAAACCTGGAAAGCAAATGTCTAATCTCACTGCATACAAGAAGGGGACTGAATATCCATTTTAGTGTTGCCAAGAATTAGAAATAAAACCAGAAATCCATAGAAACACACATTTATGGAAAGACACTATAGATGAGTTCTTTCCAGTCATTTTACAGGGTTTTAAGTCCAAGTTTGCCCATTATAAAATAATGGAGCATAGTATGCATTTATCCGTCAGCAAACTTTCCCCTTTTGATTATATGCTCCCCGTTGTGCTTGTTCACATTGGCATTCCCCAAGGAAGGAAAGCAGGACTCTCTTCCCGGCTGAGCAACCAAAAAGCACACCTGGCAGGCCGCAGAGTAAGAACGGCTGACGATAACCGAAACCAAGTCACGTGGCCCAGGGCTGTACAAGACGAGGTCACGAGGCTGTGCCTGTCCTTGCTTTACGCCCTCAGGTCCTGCTCCGGGGCCCTCGGAGCCGGCAACCGCGACCGCCCCGCCTGTGCAAACGCACCCTGTGAGCCCTCCCTCCGGGGAGACGGGGGGCAGCGGGGCTTCTCTCGGAGCGCTGCAGACAAGCCACTACGGACACCTTACCTGATGCTTTTTGTTTGTTTTTTTCACTGGGAATAAACGCAGTCCCTAAGAGCAGCACAAATCTGTACGACGCACAACACTCAGACCAGGGCGGGAGTTCGGCTCGCTTCCACGCGAAAGAAACGTGAAAGACAAACTGTCCGCGGAGCTCAGACACAGCCTTGGACTGAACCCACACATCTCCCGGGTTATCACAGGCGCGTACAGAACCTGTAGAATTATTTGGACTGTTCTTATTGCAACTGTGAATTTTCCAGAACCGCAGGCACCCCGCGGCGTATATGGTTGGCGCTATACTCGTCTGCAGGCTCCAAACAACTGAAGAATGACCGGGAAAACACCCACTGCCTTTCACGTTACGCCTTTTTTCCCCCCTCAGTGTTGCCAGTGAGGAGAGTGAGGTTTTTCTTTGCTTTAAAAGCAGAAGGTTTTGTCCAGCACGCTCAATGCCAGGTGAAGGAGGAGGAGAGCTGTCTGGAGTTTCCCTGTTGGGGAAAGCACACCTCCCGCGGCCGCCTGGCTCACCGCGCCCCCGGCAGCGCCGGCCGGCACGGCACGGCTCGGCTCGGCCGGCACGGCTCGGCTCGGCGGGCGCAAAGCGAACACGGACACCTGCAGTTCGGTCCCGCGTTGCTTCAGGGACGGGGAAGGGCAGCCAGAGGTTTGGGTGGCTCTCAAGGTTTGGTCTTAGAAAACACAAGCACTCACCCTGCTCCAGGGATGCTCAGCTCTTAAGCGTGTGTTTAACCCTAGGCAGGTTAAGAATTCAGTCGAGTAGGAATACTTTTCCTTATAGTTAAACACAGACTTTGTTGCGTTGAGGAATTTAAAAGGTGCAACGAATTATGTGCAAAAGATCAAATTGCAATCAAATTGCAGGGAGAAAACTTTATATTTGACAAAGGAAAAACAGGTCTGAAGAGAGGTCAAGAGTGATTTTACCACTGTATTTCTGTGTGACCAAGATACAGTTTCAAACTGTGAGAACAGAAGTCTTCAAAAAACAAACCCTTTATTTTAATCTGAACCATGGGATTCAGCATGACTGTTCTCTCTTGCAGTTTGGCCTGTACAATCCATCACATTCTAGATTAATCAAAAGTAGCATCATACTGATGTGTTTCTTAATAACAGGCAACTGGGTCTATTAAAAACATTATTAAACATATTGCCTGCAGCATCTTCAGGAAGAATACATATTTTTCGCAACTAAAACAGAGTTTTATAGCTCTTATTCTAATTTTACTGTAGCTGCAAAGCAACCCGCCTAAACTGAAAAACTCACCCTAACAACCCTGAAGCACAAAGAGAAGTCTGAACAGATACTGGGTGCAAAATTCAACTTACTATGGAAAGGATTAGCATGTTCTTTGTGCAAATGCAAAAGCTTTATAAAATCGGTGAGCCTAAACTACGAACTGAGCCCAAGCTCTGCTTATAAAAAGAGAGTATTCATTTATTCTATTCCACTGAAAATACATCCAAACTAAATTGTATTCCAAATTAGTGTTTCATTACTCATGGTATATATAGAAAACTATCTTAGAAAAATAACACAAAACAAAGCTTCGCACTTTTTAATTCCAGCTATTATACTTCTCACTGTCAGCTCAGGCTTTTTTTCTTTTTAATTTGTCTGATGCTTGTGCAAAACTCCCTACTAAGTCTGCCACCGAAGAAAGTGTTCAAGAAGATAATTAAACCTAGAAACTGTCGAGAGTTACTAGAAATCACTACTTAGATGACTGGCGATCCTGCACTCAGGTACCATCACACTCTGATATCGTATCATGCCATTTCTGCAGCGAGCTGGCAAGACAGCGACGCTCACGAACACAGCCTGGTGTAAAATAAGGAAAATGCCAGCGCCTGAAGCAACTTCCCGGCGCGCCTGCGAGCGGCGGCTGGACATCTTGCACTTCCCCAGCCGCCGTCTGCTTTCGAGAGGCTTCGCGGAGCGGCACTTTGAAGGCGAGCGTGGAGGTCGGATTTTAGCTTTTACACAGCACCGGACTACTAGAAATTACCTATTTTGATACATACCCTGGAAAACAACCTAACGATACCCAGCATGGAGCAGACACGACAGTGCTCATCCTGGACAGCACGGATGTCTGAACGGGCAGAGATCCCCCCGAGTTAAAACCTGGGGTTACTGCAGTTGGAGCAAAACGACGGGCCCCCGCGCTCTGGGGCCAGGCAGCGGCTTCGGCGGCAGCAGGGCGCCGGGAGAGACGGGCACGGGAAACCCGCAGCCAGCAGCTACACCGACCACGCTCCCGCCTCGCTGCCAGGCCTGCTTCAGCGTTTCCAGATTGCAGCCACACCACTTTGCAGCAGTGCAATTCCCAAAGCTTCAGGAATTGACGTTTGTTTGACCTACGGACAGGTGGTTACCTTCAGCTTTACAATGCAGAAATGGCAAGTCCATGATACATTTTTATAGAAGTTGGTGATTGAAACAAAAAAATAAAAGAGATTGGGCTTAAACAGCCTGTCACAGTGTGTACGAGGGGGTGGTGGTTGTGATAAACAGCCAGACAACATATTGTAGGTTCTCACTAGATCAAAGCAGGATAAATCCATAAATTTAGAAAAAAAAAATCTGCTATAACACAAACCCCAAAATGCAGCAATTTCTCATTTTCAAGAATGGCACTGCTGAATAATAAATGATTTACAGCCACCCAGGGGAATTTCTTCAGACTTATGGCAATTATGGGTGTAAATTTTACGGGACTCAGACAGGGAGCACCCGTTAGCGCCAGTCAGAAGATGGCAGCTTTGCAAGAACGTGGTTTTGGCCACCGTGTCCTGTCATGCCACTACTCAGTTTTTTCAGTCAGGGAGGCACCATCAAGTGAACAGTACGCGAGCACAAGCTCATCAGCAAGCTCACAGCAATTTGCAAACAATTAGCTTTTGGGCGTAGACACAGAAGATGTGTGAACGGAACTGGAGTTGAATTTAAGTCTCCTGAGACTTAGACCACAGAGACATGCACATGGTTGAAATCACTGCAGCTGATTAAACTTTTGCCACTCCTCGCCACCATGGAAGATTGCTATCTCCACAGCCAGTCCAGAGGAGTGGAAAAAGAGTTCCCCAAACCGCGCCAGCCTGCCCACCTTTCAGCCAGCCTCTACAAAGTGCAGTCACAGCAGGGACAGGCACAGGTTTTAACTGAGGCAGTGCTTTTCGCATTAAGACAGTAACAGTCCTCTGCTGGAAGATAAAACTTCCAAGACATTGTGCTGTGATCCACAACACACAGCTGACTACGGTCCATAGACCACTAACACCCTACAGAGCTCAGCCCTACAGTCTTGTTTCCCACTTACCATCGCTGGAAGAATATGAGTAGATAGGAAAACACTTGTAGACAGCATTAGGCATCCTAAAACCTAAAGATTTTTTGTCAGAAAGATGAAGTTAGCCCGCTCAGCTGGAGCGGACAGACTAGGACACTGTTTCCAGATCGACCACTCTTCTTTGGAATCAGTGGAAATACTCCAATCAAGCACCCTTCTTTGAGAAAGGATGGCATCTGTAGTGTGTACTTGCTGTGCAGAGCTGCTCCGCTCACTCTTCCCATGCAGACAAGTCCTGAACTACGTTGCTTGCCAGGCCGGTTTAAGCACCACCGGCCCACATCCAAAAGCTTGTTGCCAGCCTGATATATTGCACCATTACAAGTAACTGCACAGCTGTGTGCTGAGCAGGGTCACAGATTTAAGAAAATAAGCCAGGTTAAGAGAGAAAAAGGTTATTTTTCAGCAGGATGAGTTCTCTGTCCTGTTCTATAACACGGTTAAACACCTGTGCTGGCACAATGCAGAAAGCAGCATCAAGGCTTTTGCCATCAAGATGTTGATCTGCAAACCTCATCAGCAACGACCCGGCATGTTTAACAAAAACGGGCTTATTTCTTATTAAAGAATCCAAAACAGCACTACCTATCACTATCATTTAAATCAGTCAGCTTGAAGAGTAATCACTATACCATGCAAGGGAGATCCAAAGGCAGGTGTGAAGATGCTCAGTTGTCAGCAAGTTCAGGAGTGGCACATGAGCAACAGGGAGAGGGCAAAAGACGAGGAAGAAGGTTTGAGGAGTAAAATGTTTGCAGAGATGGAGGAAAAAAAATCAAGCCAAAAAAGATAATTAGAGAAAAAAAAACAGGCAAGAAGGGGTTCAAGCATCATCCTATTTCTGTGCACTCCCACTTATCCTGAAGATTTTTATTCCATCTTGTCTAATTTTATGTTGCTAGAATGCCATGTTCCTCCCTGTTTGGCAGCCTAGCAAGTGTGTGGCATGTTTTAGAGACCTTCATCATCACTTTTGTTTGCAGATTGTCTCATCAGCAAATTTACCTTTTTTAAATATATTTTTTCAGATTGTATGGCTTACTTATTTTTAAAGATTTGCCCAGGGAAGCATCACAGTTTTATCAGGCCCTGTATCCCAAATCCTTCCCTTCTCAGAGAGGGCTCCAGCTCTTAGCTCAGCAAGGCACCATCTTCCTCTTTTCTTTTTATAGTTAGGAAGATTTTTTTAAAGGTCTTCCTCTTGCCATCACCACATGTGGCCCCTATGTGAACAACAATAGCAAAGGATAAGCAAGAAAAAGCAGGTGGAGAAAAAAGGAAGAGAACGGGTAACATAAATGTCAGCTTTTGAGGAGTACAATCAGCACTGGTCCGTGAAAACTGAGCTCTAGGCACATAAAACAAACAGATCCCAGGATCAACTGCAAAACGCCCAAGACATCAGCGCTATATTTAAGCAGGTGGTTAAAACTGTGCCAAGCTTCCTGCTCCACCAGAAGATGGACTGTGTTTCTCCGCACTATACTGCAGGCGCAGAGTTTCGACACATTTTAACTTGGACTTGTGTACCCACCACATATCAAACGCCTGTCACAACAACAGTACTTTGTGAGAAACATGAGCATTTTAATGTGGTATGCTTCTGAAGACTTCAGTTCAGCCCTAGCTCAGAGTAAGTACGTCCTGTTTCCACTTCCAGCTGGCATTTTTCCTCAAGAAACATGCAAATAAGGCCACAAAAGATAAAGTAAAAGCAGCAGGAAAACAGAAAATCCTATTCTTCAGGAATTGCCATGTTTCTTTAAGTGATTTTATATCCCTAATTATCCTTCTATCTGCATTAATGAATGCCCACCACTTTAATATTCCCACATGAAAACAGCTCATAAAACACATCTGATGAGAATAATTTGGGATTTGGAGCCTGTTTGGGGTCAAACTGGCACATAGGCACAGTGCTTAACCACTTCCCCCCATGGCTTTGCAATGTCTGGAGCAAAGGGAGGTGGTTTCTTCATGATGCACATGTACTTTTTTCAGTAAGCATTTGTCCTCAAGCTTTCTTTGTTCATTAAACTTAATTCAGCTCTTCCCTAACCATTGCTACGTATATTATTTATTTACCTGTCTCTCATATCCCCTGGGCTTGCTTCTTTAAAAATCCTGCAAGCTTCTCGTAATTGTTCTCCAGGCTACAGGAAACACAGTCATGTTTTGGTTTCTTTACCTGTAACATACTTCCTACTATAATGCCAAAATGTATATTGGGTGATTTGGGGTCATGTGTCATCAACAGCTCTCTCTCATTTGACTGCCTTATGTCCTAACTATGGACACACAGCGCTTCCCTTGGGGTCATGTACTTATCATCAGCAGTTAATGCAATAACTAAAGACACAGTGTGACAACTGGAGAAAGGATGGACCCAAGTAGGAGGGTTGCCAGTGAAGACTCACCAAGCAACCTTACTCCTGCTTGTGCCCTGTGACTTCTAGCTGTGGTGGTGCACAGGAACGAGCTTACCCCTCGCAGAGCGAAAGCTCCGGCTCCCACAGGGCAACGCAGCACCTGCAAGGGCCAGTGCAGCACCCAGGCTCTATAAACACAAATAAATGGCATTTCACAAGTGACTGCTGCCACAGGACTGTCACTTGCTCTGTACAAATGGCGAGCCATGGTGCACACCTTTGCAATGTGAGCTCAAAGCACAGGCTACATCGCTGCAACCCTCACAGCCCTCTCTGCAGTGCTCCTATCTGTTCCTCGCAGGCAGCCCTAAGAGCTCAAGCCACCCCTCCTGGCACATGGAAATATTAGGAAGTCTAGATGCTAAATATACCAACAAGCTGACTTCATAGGGCCAATTTCTGAGGTAGTAACAGCAACCTCATATATCCAGCCTGCTAATCCAAAAGCTGAACAAACAACACACAGAACAGTAGTAGTCTGCGGGGGAAAAAGTCCCAGAGGATTTCCCTTGAGTAAGATATAGCTCTCTCCTTACCACTCCAGCAGGCTCCTACATTCAGTAAGAGCTCACTCTGGATGTAAACCACACACATACATGAAGGAGATGAATCTGGAAACTCCTGGCTAAGCAGTGTGTTACCAGATCCACATTGCTTCTTAAGTTCAGAGTCATACACAAGAAGTAGACCATTAGTTCAGCAAAAGCACTCAAACTACTCCTCTCCCTCAAATCTTTATCTGTAACTTATTTGATAATATCCTACAGTAATTTCATTTCTTAGCTTGTATGGTAAAAAAAATCTTTGTTGTTGCAACACTTTGAATAACCCAAGTGAGGGCAAGACAATACCTTTTTTTTTTGAGGAATTTCTCTTTTTAAGCAAAAACCACTCACCCTTCTGCCCTAAATTACTTGGAAAACATTAAACTGCAAAACTAAACACTTAAGAGTTGGGAAAATGCTCACAATATCCATTGTCTGTAGATGTTTAATTTGATCCCCTTAACTATAGGTATTGTGATACATTTTCAGTGCACAGGATGCTGCTGTTGTGGGGAAGATTCAGACTTGTAGAATCAAAGGAGTTATTCTCTATTGTCTCATTTTTTTCAATGACAGTTAAGAAAAGGATTACAAGTATGGCTCATCTCCCCTTCAACAGAAACTTATATTTTTCATCAATGGAGATGATACAAACCGATGACTGTTGTCTAAAGCAGTCAGAAATCCCACTGCCTGAATTGCTCGTAGGAGAGCACTGTCCCCTTAGCTTTAAGTTTTGTTTTTGTAAACAAAAACCATCATGGTGAGACCAGTTCATACTGATATACAAGAGCATACATAGATACATCATTGTCAAATACTACTTACAAACCCAAATAGACGTCTCTGTCACACTTAAATCAATCAATCCAATGTCACATTGCTGCGTAACATGGTTTCAAGCAGGCCCTTTCTCACCTGACTCCAGGAGTTGCAATGCTTCTGGGCATCAGTTAGCAGAGGGAGACAGAGCTGGGCTATCAAAAGGGATGTCCTCACCTGCATCTACCAGCATGTGCGGTCCACCCCTCCCACCCCCCCAGCAGGACGCTCAGGTTCTGGAAATAGGCCTAACTCCTTCCAAGTGAATTAGACACGTGCAGGAGCAGTTGTTATTTTAGCTCTGGGTCTCTCTGGTGCAGCCTAAGGAACGGGCTTCAGATTTTACCTGTTCCATAATACGTAACTTCAAGACCATAACTAGTAGATTATTGTCCCTCCTCCCTAGCAATTGATATACTACCTCGTAAGTCCTACCGAATTCTAAGGCTTGTAAGACGTGGGCAATGAGTTTATCTCCTTAGCATGTGATTTTCAGTATGGAAGTCTTCTATTTTGATTCAGTTCCTGAGTTATTCCTTTTCTACACATAGTGGCTTCAACACTCTTTACTGTAAAGAAAAAAGACTTCTGAAAACCCAATGTACAACTTCCCTTGTGAACAAATTAAATGCACTGTTCAACCTATGAACAACTTGATGGCACTGAAATTCCCAGGACACCAACCTATCTATAGCTGCCTGTGCAAATGTACCAATACTTCCAGATTTGCTCAAAGCACCCGGACTATTATAACTCAATACCACAGGCAACTTCAATGTGTTGAAAATTAAAATTTCCTGAGATCGCCTTGGAGCTTCTGTGAAATCTGAGTCAATACTAGGCTTTTTATCAAAGCAAAAATGTGCCGCTCAAAGTGGAGTGTGAAATTAATAATGCATGCATGAGGCCAATATGCAACATTTAATTATTCTTACCCGATTCAGAAGTCAGCTTGTAGTCGCTTTCACCAGTTTCACACTGAACATTGCCATCTTCAACTTGGGATCTGCCTGCATCTTCTTCAGCACTATAAGTGGGACACATTGTATTTTCCAATTTAACCTCTTCTTGCAAGTTTTAGACCACTGTGGCACAGCATTTTGTAGAGCAAATGGCAACTTCTTATAACACAATGTAAAAGTCTTTTAACAGATTCTTGCCTAACTGAGATGCTAGGATAAAGGGTTATTCCTTTTCAGAAATATGCACTAACTGCAGATTCTGTAAAATTTATTCTACCTGAACAGTGAACTGAAAAACTCTCAGGTCTGCATAGCATCTTCCTGAAATATAGGAAAGTTATTTGAAGTTTGCAAGGCAGAACAGGTCCACCTGACAGAAAAAATTTAGGGACTTGGAAATTAGAATTTCCGAAGGGAAGGCTTTTTTGAAATGTACTATCAGTCAAAAATAAATCAACATTCCAGTCCAGGTCCTAGGCTCATTTAAATTGATGAAGTTAATATAATTCATTCGAGGTGAGGATTTGTTGTTTGAATTTTGAGCCACTTTGACAAGATATGTCTAAGTAACAGTCTTTTCTACTAGCATTTTTTCTACTAGTCTTTTCATGCTAGCAGCAATTCTAAGGAGGCTAAGTTTAGTTTGCTGCATTTAAGCAAGACATCTCTGTAAGCTGGCTACAGCTCCCCAAGCCCTCTATTTCAGAGGCACCAAACAGAATTCCTCCTCTGTTCTAACCCCTTGTGACCATGGATCACACAGCACCAGCGAGGGCAGCCAGTGACTGCTTTCTGAAAAGTCTGTTTTATCACTATTTCAGTTTATAGCGAAATGTAATCACTCAGCTCCGTGAAGCTTCCCTGGGCCGGCAGAGTGCCCAGCCACGTGAAAACACAGACTGAAGTGCAAGCCCAGCGAAGAACCTCGCTGCGCCCCGTACGGACGGGAGCAGAGAAAAGGAGAAATGGGAGGTACGTGAAAAGGGAAGGTGCTTGTTTACAGGATATGCAGTCACTTATATTTAGCAGCTAATGTTCCATGCTGCTACTGAAAGACAGCAAGGGAAGTAAAGCTGATGTCGGATAGGTTAACCACAAACTTTAATCTAGTTTCAATATTGCTGAGCAGCTGTTTCTGAGAAACTATGCTAGGATGCAAAATAGGCAAGAAAACACCTAATCTTTTGTTACATCATCACCAAAGAACAAGAAACTAATACTGCTGCATTTCATACTAAAAGGTAAAAAAAAATTTCTATTCACGCCTTGGAGCTCACTTTGTGCACTGATAAATGCTTTTTAAACTGTTAGTTTGACTATCTTTTCTAGAACAAACCAAATACATGAAGAAAGATACAGCTCCAGAGATGCACTGAAAACAATGCAACATTTCTTTCAGAATAAAACAATACTTTTAGCTTTATCATTTGACATAAGCACTTTTTCATTAACAGATCAAATGCTGGAAATTCAGTGTTCTGTACAAGAAGCATGAGATCTCCTTCCTTTCCTAAATCATTCAGAAAGATCCTAATTAAGATGACATTTCTACACTCCTCTTGCAAGATGCTCAGTTACATGTGCTTGTGCGTGGCACTGACTGATTTCCTGGAACATGGTGGGAGCAACGAATTATCTTAGACACAAGGAAGATTTCTTTCTATTTCATGTTGCTCTCAGAGACAGATATGCCAGACACATCTCTGGGTTCATAAAAATGTATTTGTATAAAGGATTAGTCTGAGTTGACATTATACTTTCAAAAAACTGTGAATTCAACTAAAAACCCATGCAATGTTCGGACAAAGTGCTGGAGGTTTTGTAGTACATTTGTCTGACCCTGACAAATACAACAGCCAAAATACCACAACCCTCCCCCTGCTTTTGCAGATATTTGTGGGTGCAAATACAGGCATGTAGACATTTACTAGATCTGCAAATTTTAGTTATAGACAGAAACGATGGTACAAGAAGTAAAGGATAAAACTTAAGAAAGCTTAGAAATTAGCCCTTTAGAGTCAAATACCTGTAAAGTTCATTTTAACTGTTGCTCATAACAGTCCCAATACTGCAGAGGTTTCTACATATGCTTTATCTTGTCCTGTTAACAACAGTAGAGATATTCCACTTTGAGTAAAGTTAAGCATACACGTTGGCCTTTGCAGGATCTTTTGCTTTCTATACTAAAGACAAGCCCCCTTTCCCCTGCGTCCCCTCTGAACACTATCACAGTTCTCAGTTGTAACTTTACATTCAACTGGTCATTTAAATAATATTCTGGTCTCATCAACAAAGAACAACCAAAATGAGACAGACTACAAATTCACGCAATGACCACCTCGACGCTGGCAGTAATCAAACCCAGGTGCTCTTCTGAAGAGCAGCACAGGTTTAGAGTAGACATCTACTGACACTTTCCCAGAGCATTCTCCCAGGCTCCACCGACTGCAGGTCAGGGACCATGAGCTGAGGTGCACGCCTATCAGACTAAACGGGTTGGAGGTGGCAAAACAGATCTGGGAGCTCAAGGAACCCCGCTTATCTTAGCTGACTGCAGTTTTGGAATGCCTGTTTATCATCATGTCAGCTGGACCGTTTTTAACATCTTCCTTTGTAATTGTACATAAAAGAAGGCAACCAACCTACTTTCTTGATGTGGCAGGACATGTGAGTTAACCAGGATGCAAGCAAGTCTGAAGTGATTATTTAACGTATTCTTAAAAGACATGCACTCATTTCCAAACAACAGCAGAGCTCCAGGATCTACAACGGGCTCACATTAGTTTTCCAGACAGAGTTTAAGTTGCTGGCTTTAACCTATAAAAGCTCCGACGACTTGGGGTTTTGTTATCTAGTGCACATTCCCCAGTGCCCACTGGAAACTGTGCTGGCCAAGAACTTGCTCCATGAGAATCAGGACCCAGCTGCCTTTTGGTGCCCTCAGGTGTTATTGGTCCAGGCAGATTACATATCTATCTATCTATATATATGTATATATATATATTAACCTTTTTCTTTTTTTAAATCTGTGGCAGCAGATGAACTGAGGGGTATAAAACAATTAGAGGTGTATTTTGACATAGTTCTTTATAAGAAAAAATAAAATGTTGATGAAAAATGTTTGCTAAAGTATTTTTTCTCTGTTAATAAAACTAGAAAAATTAAAAGACTTATTCCCTCTGCTTTAGTTCACTATTCTTCCTTCCCAGTTCTCTCTTGGCAACAAGAAAAACGGACAAAGCAAGGGGAGAAATAAAAATTGGAAAAAAATACAGCAGGATTACAAAAAGTGAATTTTCAAGGCAAGCACATTCTAAATTGCTACAATTGGAGAGAAGCTAGGAGGAGGAAATTACGTACACTGAAAAGAATTTCTTTTCATAACCTATACAATAAGAATTACATTGTAAGAAACATTTTTCACGCCAATTGCTTAAAAGGGGGTGGAAAGTGCATGAAATTTTAACAGTAGCTGTTAAAATACACAGCTTCTATTTTTTAGTATCACAAACTTCAGGTATATGATTTATTAAATCAGTATTTTAACAAACCACCCATATCCTTTTCTGTAGGCATGAGAAATACTCACTTATGCAGATTACTAATTTTCAATAATCCTAACTGAAACTCTGGCTGTATGGAGCAGCTGTTTCTTTCTACCAATATCAGAAAATGTAGAATGCTGAAGAGGAAACAAAAGTTAAACCAAAGCATTTAAAAACCACAGTACTGTTACAGATTTTATTTCATTTTTATCAGTACTACATGCTTGCTACCACTAAGAACAGACATTCCCCCCCTTTTTTTTTAATAAAAAAACCCCCCAGAAATCAAAAAACAAAAATCTATGTTAAATGTTGACCTAAAGCTTACGGTGTCTTGGAGATCTGGCTCAGGAGTGAACTGCATGAATTTTTATTTAAACAGATAAGCACTTTAGTCTGAAAATAAGACAAATACAAGTGAACAGGAAAATTAAATTACAAATTCAGTTCATACAAATATCTCTTATTCTATGCACTAAATCCTGTGAATTAGCTCAGATCTTTTAAAAATTATTAAAATACTTATGAAACATTATTTACAAATTATATAAATAAATCCTAGGTCACTTTTAAATTAACCAACAAAAAAGTCACCTTTTTGTACTGCGTGTACTAAAAATGTTCTTGTTTATTGATCATAACCCAGTTTGCAGTATAAAACATTTGTTCACTTACATTAAAATGGGTTCAAATAGAAGGAAGGTGTTGGCTTCAAAAGGAAACAAAACAATATTATAAATGCATAAAATCAATGAGGCTTCTTAACGTTCTTTTTTGCACAGTTGGCAGTCATTTTTAGAAGCCCCTTCTACAGTATTTGTCTTGCGAACAGGTCATCTCAAAGTAGCAGAGACAAAGTTTCAGCAAAGGAAAATATTCAGTACATTGCTCACACTTCACACAGACCTTTTACCAGGAGGGGAAGGACAGAGAACGGAATGTCAGTGGCCAGCACAAGCCTTTACAACATTTAACTTAAAGGCAGCATTTATAGAACTAATCACAGACTATACACATCCTGCACTGAACAGCAATCAAAAGGACTGAAAAATATACATTTAGGAAAACAAGAGACTGATGATTTTCCGTTACCTTTGATAAAATTAATGCTTTTCTCCTTGTCTTCTGTTTTAAAACCAGCATCAACACCACCAACAACTACAACTACCTTTTCCTTTAACATAATATATGCCAGATAACTACTGTACGTGATAAATGTACAATAAAAGGAGAGAAACCACTGAATTTCCTATGCAGACACATGAAAATATAAAGCCATACAGATTCCAAAGTGCCATGAATACCAAATTCAAGTGATGATGTTTATAGCATGTACAAAAGAAACTAAATGGGACTTGCTCTATGGATTGCCGAGCCCTTCAGCTGTATCTTCAGTTTCCCCTTTGGCTGCTTTGGTGAGAATTTCCATCCATTTCATCTGCAGTTCTTCATTTTCTGCACTGAAATATAGAGTCTGCTGGGACTGGCAAAGCTTAAAAACATGTTTCACTTCAAACTTCTCACCAGAACCTGGTAAACTGACTTCATATCCAGGCAAAGGAATCGGACGTGGGCTCCGTCCATCCTAAAAGAAGAAATAGCAAATGTAAAAATCCAGCAACAAATCACATTTGAATGGCAGGAGTGAGGGGACACTGATACCATCATGGGCTGATACCCCTGCTCACGTAGCAAACAAAATGGGAATTCAGCAGCTACGGTATAACAGTTCACAAGTCTCAGTGCCTTCTTGTGCCTTCTCGCTTCCGTGACAAGGGTCGGCACGACTGATAGCACAGACCAGCCCGGCGACCTCTGCGGCGTGCACACGTGCGTGCACACACACGCAGGCACACACTTAAATAAGCACCTGAACGCACTTACAGAGGAAGCCTACGTTCTGCTCCAAGTTCAGTGATGCAGCTTAGAAAACAGGTAACAGACATACTGACTGTTTAACATACATAAAACAAGAAAACAAAATGATTTATCAGCGCTTTATTCCTCTTCCCTTTAGCAGTAAGGATCTAGATCCAGCAATAGCATGGCTGGGGATTTTTATGTAACTTCACAAAACTTGCATATTGTCTTTTGGTAACTTCTAAGAAACTTTCCAACAGGTACTGGCAATCAGATCCAGCTGTAGCAGTTGGATCAGCTGAAGAACAGTTGAACGTAGTCCCCTTGAACTCCATGGGATATCTGTAAGTTTGGTTAAAAGACGACAAATAAGCAGAGCTGGGCACTGAGAGCCACAAAGACAAGTACAAGGGAAGAGACTTTGAAATAAAAGAGAATTTCAGACTGGAATCAGTGAATTTTCTCAGAAGATCTTGGGTTATTTATGAACCCTTTCGGGGCTGTCAAGAAAAGTCAAAGCTCATGTTTATAGACATCCTTTAAAGGACAGATTAACTCACAGATCTAAGGAGCGCTACAGCTCTCTAACATTCACATCTTGAGCGTGCACCAACTCCGCTACGAAGCTGTAAGGCAAGGAGCACTGTGGCAGGACAAGGTGTCAGGATCAAGTAGGCAAAGAGCTAGCAACTTGTTTCAACTGAGGCCAGCTGCAAGTCCCAAAGTATTTTCCAATAGTGGGTGCCTAAACCTGAAGGCCAAGCCACACAGATGTCAAGCAGCTGGAAGGAGCTGTTGCCTTGTGTAGCAGCTACTTGAGTAGCAGCCTACTCAAGTTCAATGCCTCTGCCTAAAGTTAACACATCTGGGAAAAAGAGAAAGGCGTTCTTTTGCCATCTCATACTGAATGCAGATGACATAGTAGATCTGGAAGGGAACCGCAGCTCTGAGAACAACAAGAATTAAAAATATACTCTTCTAACATTTAGGTGGAAGAAATTCAAGTCTCATAACCACTTAAATCAGTATGAACACATGCACTTACCCAAGAGTCAAAAAGCACACAATCAAAAATGTCTCTACGCATTTTACTGAATTAATACAGACTTCTGTATTTATTAATCTACTATTTGTTATTATTATGCAAAAAAACCAAATGCCCATCTGCTTGAAGACAGAGCATTGGTCAAGGAGATTTACAGCAATTTTGCATCAAAAACTAAGTAACCTGGTTCCTATTTCAGGTACAAGTCACTGTGTTAAGAACAGCACATAAATTTCTGGATCCTGACACCGCAGTTGCATTCACACAAACCTAGAGGCCTGGCATACACAAAAGCTAAAACTGGCACACACAGAGTTGGACACATGTCAGCACTGATGCAAGCAAATATGGGACTGTGGGGCACAAAATGCACAAGAAGAGGCCTTGCAAGCTCACCCACGTCTCTTTTGCTGATCTTGTCTTCATGTTTTAGAAAAATAAACACTAAGACTTATCACACGCAAAATTGGAGCTTGCCTGTGACAGTGAAAAATGATGCCATTTGTAGTCAAGAACTGCAGCATAGCAGCAAACTGATGTTTGACTTGTACCTGTTACACTTGCACAGTATGTGCAGACACACGCAAATTAAACAGATTGCCTTTGGTCTTTCTTCCTCCCTTTTCTTAATACGATCCATTTTTCAACTTTTATGCGCCTGCCTGATCCAAAAGGAAGGGATTTAAATTATGTCTGTAAAGCTGCGCTACTAAAATACTCAGCCGCTAGTAACATCACACTCCTCATCAGAAATCTTCCCCCTGTGGGAACATGAGCATCTCAGGAAATCTTGTGCCACAAAATCCTTCTCCTTGCTTGGAATATCCCAACTCAGAGGCCCTTTCTACTCAGATAAACATGACAGTTGCAAATATTCGGTTTCAGTTTGAGGACAGATGAAATTGGTATGACTTCTGTACATAAATAAGCTGTGAATTTTATTCTCATGCATGAAGCCTCACATGAAACTTAAACTGTGAATATCCAGGGGATTAATTTCATCCTCCTAGAACAAGTAAAAAGCACAAGAACATTTTTCTTGCCCTTGCTGTTCTGAAGGCTGAGACACATACTTCCATTTCTACTTGAATCCCTTCTTCAGTGTGAGAAACAGGGTGCACAGGATGAAAGCTGTCAGGGCTTTCACTGTATCAAGAGCTCCAATTTTAGTTTGGCTTATTACTCCTTCCCAAAAGGTAGCTATTTTTCTCTTTCTTTCTTTCTTTCTTTTTTCTTTTTTCTTTTTTTTTTTTTTTTTAATAATCCCCTAACACTTGCACACACAAAACTTTTACGGTCACATTTCATTTTGTCTGTGTTTCAAGACCCTGAATGCCATCGTTGGCAATACGCTTCCCAAAAGGTACCTCTTTTTTTTAGGCACTGAAGCGCTCCCCCCCCCCCATTTTTTTTTCTTTCTGAAAAGGTTAAAAAAATGTTTTGCAATGGATATACTGTTTGTTAAGCAACAGCAAGCCCTGTACTTGGATGCTCCATGAAAACAATTTGCTATCATGATTTCTAACTAGGGTAACAATTTTGCTTTTTTAGGAAATTGCCTGCATTTCTCTCTGGTGGGCTGTGTGTCTTATTCAGCAACCAGGACAAATAATTTTGTAACATATAGTTCAAATGTTAAGTCACAGAATTAAGGCAATACAATTAACTGATGCTTTTTAATTTCTGTTACACTCTCAGCAGTCATGCTTCTCCAAGGCATGCTAGATGCAATGAGGTGGTTGTACAAACAGAAAACTATGCTTGGAAAACAACATTCAAAAAATGAGTGGGTTCCTGACACTCATCTGTGAGGATGGAACTTCTGATAGAGCTTTTCTCAAAAGTCTAGTGTATATTATGTAAATCAGAACTAATATGAAAGTCAGGTTAATATTAAGGATGGGAGCTGGATTGTGCCTTCATTTTTTTCTTCAACTGGATGCAAATTGCAGAAAGTATATGAATGGCAATGGTAGGCCCTTGAAGTAGGGGCTCATTTTTACTGTTCATAGTCTCAGCCAGCAACCGTTGATTCCTGATAGCAAATCCAGGCTTGGTTATTGAATGTAAGACAGATTAACCTTGTCTTGTACGCTTTCTTGCTGCTTTATTGGGTGATTTATCTCACACTTGAAATAGCTGAAGAAACTAACCACTAAATTTAACTGTCATAAAATCGACAATCAGCGTCAAAGGCACCCTTTCCCTCTAAAATATAGGCTTCTACTAATAGTATCAACAGAGGCTCAAGATCAAATGTGGGAGTACACAGAAGAAAGAAAATAGCATCTGAAGCACAGAAGTTCCTCCAGCTTCCAACCCTGGCTCTTGCATGGCTTGCAGGAGGGGGACTGGACAACCAGATACCACTCTGCTGCACACTAAATACAGCTAGTTTATGTCCCATGGTTATCACCAACACTATGCTAAGACAATCAGTTGAGCATGAAGACAATTTTCCATTCTGTTGCTGCTTTCTCTTAACTTCTGGTTCCATCCATATCTTGGATGATACATGTTGCTCTTGGGCGAGGAAGGCTGGAGAACCTACAGCTCTTCCCCTCGATTCCAGCCCTCTTTTCCCAAGCTCGCCTGTGTGTTAGGATGAATGAACGTATTCAATAAAACATAAGAGGCTGAAGAATACCTGAAGTGGTTTTATCTTCATATCTGCTGCAGTCAGCACACTGCTTGTTCCTGGCCCTGACAGAACTTAGGCCAAAGACATATTCTGGTTTGGTTTGCACCGGTCTTCTGCAGAGGCGCAGTTTTCATATTACTTGACAAGTGTGCAGTGAAGTTGTTCTCTCTGCTTCGCTTTTTAAAAGCTTTTTATTTTCCCCAGACAGTGACTTCACATAGATCTAAAGACTGGTTTTGTAGCATTAGTTTAGTGTTTTGTCTAAGGCAATTTGCTTTTTCAGCTTGTGATTTCAGTCATGTATCTTCCGTTGACTAGGAGGGAACTCGGGCAGCTCACTGCTCGTGGGATAATTTGGATGCTTACCAGGTGTGGGGTTTGAATTCTAGATGAAGCCAAGTCTGCCTGTGTCTGAAACGCCAAATTCAAGCTCTCAGCTTCTTGAGCACTATGCTTAAAACAGTCCAAGATATTTAAAACCAAAGGTGTTCTTTCTAATAATAAGCAAAACAAACACAATTCTAAGGATAATGTGTGTTTGTTGTGAGCTTTTGCTTTTGGGTAAACTTTACTTTGAATAGCTTTATAAAATCATGGAGAATATTCAAAAAGTAATTAAAATGAAGCAGTTATCATTTAGAGGAGATAAGGGTTATTGACAGCTGCTGTTCCCAGGTTGTTCACAGCTATAGCCACACTAACTGATGCTAATCAAAATCAACCCCTCTGTACAAATGCAATTACACCAGCGCAGCGGTAAGCTGAATTCAGCCCACGTTCCTTCTTCCACCCCAACATCCATGAGATAAAACAAAGCCATAGACAAACATGCCAAAGGCCAAATATAAAACAGGATGTGGGGGATTTCATTTCAGCATTGTCATTCTACATTGCCAGCATTAAAGCAGCATGATTTGAATTTCTATCTTAGAGTTTATTTGACTTCCATCATACACAAACGCTAGTTAGCGTCGATGGTGCATTTTTAAAAGTAAATGCTTACCATGGTGTAATTATTTCAAGTAAAGATAAAAATCAGATAAGGCTATGACAAGAGCTTTGCTGCATACTTTCCAGGTTCAGCAGAACATCCACATTTCCAAAGATACCTCTATCCTCAACCCAGAACTATAATAATAATAATAATAATAATAAAAAGAAGAATAAAAAGGCTTGAACCAATATTTGCCATATTCATACCATTTTGCAGCTCTACACATTTTATGGGAAATTGCTTTCCTCAGTGACAGGGTAATAAAACTTATGAATACACCTGACTGAAATCTCTGGAAAACAAAATATAACTGAAGAAATTATCATTGTTTCATCCTTATTTGTTAAAAAAGAGAAAAGAAAAGCTGTAAGCTCAAACATTTGCTCACTACAGTATCAGCAGCAACTACAGATAAGAAGGAAATCTGAAACCTCTGAGGTGCTGTACTAAATTCATAGTACCACGTTCATTTTTGGTGTTGAAATCAAGCCAAATCCTTTGACCTATTTCTCAATCTGCCATATTTAAACTTACATTCCTTTTGCTGTGTGATAACCCTCATGAATGTCACTTTACCTGGCTACTTCCTTGCAGATACAAAACAAGAGGTTCAGTCTTGGGGATGGTCACCCACATTTTATACCAAGTCTTCCCTTTTTCAAGGAACTGGAGGTAGCTGCTGAAGAGACTGTTTTCAGCTGCTAATATGCTTTGCTTCTGAAAATAAAAAGAAAAAAGGATGCTGTTTCCATTCATATAGAACACACAGAAATAAATATAAAACACACTGCATTTAAGTTGTCCAGAACCAAACAATACTAAAGGGCAAATACTGGGTAGTCCATAACTGAACAAAAGCATAAGCATCGTTACATACCATCAGGAAATGGTACACTTCCATGTAACAGAGGCAGATGCTAAACTACTGTTCCCAGTGGATAGGATGTTAAATTCCGCTTCCACAGCGTAAATTGAGAATGGCAATTAAGATGACACAGCTAGTTTCTTGCTCAGCAAAGTGGCTGGGAGATGATTTTAAATTAATGAAAAAGGTGTCTCACGACAAGCAGGCTGCCTCGGCAGGGGACGGCATCGCTGCGAGGCTCTGCAGGATACAGCTCCAGCGCCAGCGGGACACGAGCCTGCAAGCAAGACGCGGCTCGTGCACAGTACCTGCCATGCAGGCTCCCAGCCGCACGCTGCCCCCCTTCGTGAGCCGCTTCAATGCGCGGCTAGCAGCGGTCATTTGGCAGGTATTTTGGGAAAGGACAGCAAAGACAGTTAGTGTCTGTCTATGTCGGGGTCTTATTCTGTTTGTACTTGGTGGATTTGATTCACTCTCTCAAAAGCAGCATAACGGCTTCTCTCTGTGCCTGCTTTAGATTACCATCACAAGGTGGACAGGGGAAATGTCTGGAATTTGGAATAAAGACAGAGCAGGCGAGACTGAAAAAGGGAAGAAGTATACAGTACTTGAGTTGCCGTCTTTCACTCTGAAATAGAGCACATGCTTAACAACTGATTTTTGCAGCACTGGTATCAACAGACATTCTTGAAGATGGGTGCAAAGACACATGGTGAGCCACATCTGAGAGCTCTGTGGCAAAAAATATTGAAAAAAATCACCTTCTGATAGAAATCAAAGAAAAAGAGAATTCCAGTTCATACGAGATTTTACACAGAAGTCTCTTGAGGATTTCTGGCATCTAAGAGCATTCGTAAGCATCAAACTCCTCACCTGCTATTACACTCATTAACAAAGTTTAATGTAAATAGGAGGGAAAGAAAAAGGCTGGCTCTCATCTTTTCTATGCAACTATTTCCTTGCATTTTACCTGATCCTTTGAAGATTTAGCACAAAGCTATAAGTCTAAGCATATGAACGAAAATGACTCTTTTCCTTAGGCTTATACAGCAGTAATCTGCTTTCTGAAGTGAAGCCATAGGTCACATTTCACTGGTTTGCTTTTTGGCTTTTCAGATTAGCAGAGCTCTCTGATGAGTAAGCGTAGGTTTTCGCCTTACTGGCAAACAGCTCTGCTGAAACAGTCCTAGAAAGTCCATAGTAAGATACCACAGACTACTGATGCATATTAAGTGCTCTTCATCTGTAGGCATAGCTGTATGACGTGGCCGAGGTTTTTAATGGTATCAAGCTCTGGATCCAAAGCCTTCACTGCGCCCCGCGGACACAGCAGGTCCGGGAAGGGCAACGTGCTCTTGCAGCTCTTCTACACCCGGTATTTCCGAGGTTCTGGACGGGCTGGGGCGCAGAGCTGACAAACCACCCGAGCCGCCGATCCCGTCCAGGCACACACAGTGCCAGGGTAGTTCCACCTGCATGATGACCATCAGGACATTTAGCACCCTGGAATGAAATAAGACATTGGCAGCACCCAAGATCACCTTATTTGGAGAAGTTTTTTTTTTTTTTTTTTTTTTTTTTTTGTTACAGGAGTTGTGGACAGACACTGGCAGGTTTACATTTCTAGCTCAGTCACGGTCCTCTGCACACAGCTTGTTTCTGAAGAGGAGTATAGCAAGGTTGGAAGGCTATTTGAAGGCATATGAGAGGTGGTTCCCAGGAAGACATTTTCCAGGGTAAAATGTTTATCAGTACAGGCTACAAATGTTGGTTGATCTTCCAGATAGTTCTCAATGCAGGGTGACATGTAGTAGCATATCAGAAGGATGATTTTCTATTAAGTAAGTCCTTACAAGGTGACCCTTTCAAGAACCTGATGCACCCCTCTGAAGATGTATCTCTGTGGATCCACTTTCAACTGAGTCAAGTGTCCTCTTTTAAGCCCACAGTGACTTCTGGTTGTATTTCACAGGTAAAATAAATAAAAATCTTTCCTTCAGGGTGGCCCGTAGAAACTGTGACATGTAACAGGTCTCTCAGCTTTGCCCATAGTCTAGAAAAAGCATTAGTAAGAACAGGTTCAGCTGTTGTGGGTGAGGATAAAATAGACAAGTTTGTCAATATATGTAGGTACTTTGAATGTTGGTCTTGTTCTTGCTAAAAAAAAAAAATAGGGTAAGTTGTGCTGCTGTTGTAATATAAAGACTGGTGACATCTGTGGTAATCGTGGAGCAGTAGTTTATGCAGTATAATTTGCAAAAATCACATCCTGGAAAAAGCTGCATTGTAACAGGGTTGAGAATGTTTCAGTGCATCCTGACAGTCTTTCAAAAAGGATCGTGTGCTTTTGCATGATCAATGAAGAAAAAAATGTTCCAATAATATTTTGAGACGATGTGAAACACAGTGCAAGATTATCTCCAACTACTTCTACATGGAGGTAAAAGGGGGGAAAAATCTTATTTTGCAAAGTTGTGCCAACTACTAAGAGTAATTCAAAAATGGAAACACACAATAATGAAAAGAGTCCAGAAGTTCTTTCTCATTTTTGTTACTTTGACAGTTGAAGTTTAGCCACAAAATCTGTGTGCATCCCTGTACATATAAGCACACTCACTCACAAACAGAATTCAGGCTGCACACCCATTCAATGCATGTTATAGGCCACAGAGTCAAACATCATAGTGGGGAAAAAATAACTGGTCTCAAAAACCCCCCCTCAAACAACACCACCACAACCCTACAACCTCCTGACGGTAGCTAGCCCACCGCAGGTTTCTTGGCTAAATACTATACCTCTGTGGCTAGTCTTTTCTTTTGTTCTCCTCCTGCTTCGAAGCCAGGGCTGCAAGGAGTTCCTGACAGCTGCAGAAAACACTCTTTACACACCCTATTATGACGGCTGTTATCCGCAAGTGGTTTAAACTCGGAGCATTTTGCACAGATCACCTGCATCAGGAAGACAGTGCTTTACTTCTCAGTCATTATTAAAACACAATCCTTTTTTTTAATATACTACACAAAGTAACTTGCAGAAGGGATGTTATTAAATAAAATCCAAAAAGCTAATGTGAGCATAAGACAGAGTAGTCAACATTATATTTGCTTTATTTACCTCTAGTTAAAATTAATGCTTTTGTGGTCCCATTCTGTGTACCAAGATACCTGCTAAAGAAAACATATGCCTTTGGGGAAATATTTACAAGTAACATCATACACGTTTTCTTTTCTTTCCTTATACAGAAGCCTCTATGTGTCAAAGAAGACTTAGCTTTAAGAACTCAGATGTCCAAAATTGCTAACCATTTCAAGAACATAGACCCATACATTACACATGAGAAACTATTTGTCTGATGCCAGTTTAACAACTTTTGACTCTCTTCCTCATCTGCTAAGAGCACACAAAGCCGCATCCATCCCATGAAACTCGGGCTTGTGAAGAGCGACGGATCTGCAGCTGTGCAACCTGGTTTCACACTCCAGTTCTAACTCTACCACTTGCCGTGGCACAGCTGCACCAAGAGGAGAAACGGTCTCCTGGGGTACCGCAGATGGGCAGTCAGCAGCATTTATCATCTATTCCTAATTTACCGTATATTAATACACGACAAATGCCCTTTAGTTACAAGTGTATGCTATTGCATGCTTCACTGCAAGACATTAATTGGCATACAAAGGTAACTGCCTTAATTCAGCGTGTTGTATGAAAGTGCTAAGTGAAGCCAAGTCATACAAACAAAAGCAAGCTAGCATTTTTAGAAATATGATTGTCTTTCCTTGAGGCAAATTAACTTCTTTAATTTGAATGCTATTGTCACACCAGAAAACACTGCATAGTAAACAACTGTTTAACATTAAATTATTAATGATGTAATTCTTGCTATTTTTCTGTCTGTGGGGGAAAGTTTTTATTTAATTTCTTTAATAATACTGAGTTTTTCAGTAGAACATTTTAAATCTCCAGAAGTGTATTTCATGATTTTAGTAGTTACTAAAAACAAGACAGGAAGATAGAAAATCCCAACTCTAGTTCAACAGTGTCAGCTCCAGAGTAATTTTATTTCAAACGCTGAGACTCAGGTTTCTATAAATTCCCTAGCTACATACTTAGATCTTTTTTCACTGAAAATGTATCTCCATTTGCCACATGAGTAATGGTATTTAAATAACAATATTCTATACTGTTTAGATTAGGAACACCAAACTGTGAAACTCAAGTCACAGAAGGAAGGTTTCAAGTCGTATTACATAAACCAATCTCATCTTAGTCGAGACCGGGATTTTCAGAAAAATCTCAGAGAATTAATCTGTCATTGAACTGCGCTGGGGAAGGGTGCCCAAGGGCCTTAGGTCCATTCAGTAACCAGCCCTTAAACCTCTGGGACTGGATCCTCCAGCCTTTTCAAGCAGAAGGACACCACCTTGGGGCAAGCACTTGCTGATGACTCTGCTTTAGAGAAAGGAGATCTCACCCCTCTAATACCGTGTGTTCGTCCTAGGAAGAGCTGTTCTACGAAGGAAGGCTATCAGGACGACACCCTTCTCCACAGACAAAACCAACCGGACAATCCCCTCTCCAGGAACGCCCACCCCGTGGGGGGGGACAACCCGCTCTCTCTTCATCCCCCAGGTCACAGCATTTGTCTTGAAAACAGCCATGACTGGGCCCCCTGCACCCCAGCTTTGCTCTCTGTTTCTCAATTCCCAGTGGGTACAGCAAGCGGAAAGACCTATTCTGTCGATGATCTGCTATGAACTAGAAAGTCTTTCAGTTCCTGTACTGAAAAAAATGAAATTCTCTTCAGTGCTTTCCGCAGAGGAAATTAAAAACCTCTGATACTTACTGCCCCGCACTGCTTACAATGGTGCCTCCTTTTAGTGATGGAGTTAAAGCTTTCACTGCAGCTCTTGCAAGTCTGCTTCTCTTTGTCTCGCTTGGATTTGGAAGATTTCCTACAGGAATCACTCTGAAATGAAAAGTACCATTATGTAGTTTATTTTTAAAAAATCACAAAACAATTCACAGAGTTATCCTGTCAACAAAGATCCTCTCCAGGCTACACATCGCTCAGGCCACGTAGGAAAGGATTCACGTTAACAGCGCTGAAGGCCTGAGGTTAGCAGGGAAGGGCTACCTCAGCCATTAGACGTTTCTCATGTGTTACTAAGCCATATCAGATTGTTAGGGGAAATTCCCCAAGCCTCTCTCCCCCAAAGTGTGTCCCTACAGCCACAGAGATACTTCATCTCGCAGTCTGGTGTTTTAAAAAACCCACCAAACAAAAACAGGATCTGCCAACACAGTGTTTTCAAGAAGAGCTTTCATTCTAAAACTTGCTTCTTCCATCTTGGTGCAATGCGATTTGGTTAATGTAAATGTTTTTGAGCTTGTGAGCATGTTGCAAGCTTTCCTGTTCTTGGGGAGGAGACGTGAGGAGCCTGGGAAACACGGCTTGCCTGAAGTAGTGAGTAGTGCTGGTAGTGGACCTCACACCATCCAACTAGGTGCTTTATTAGGAGGGCAGGTTCTGGGCTCTCTCCCAGCCTCTGAAGAAACATTAGGCTCCAGAGGAAGAAAGGGACACCCACACCGGAGCCTGCTTTAACTGCCCTCTGCAGAAGACTCTTTTCCATCAGCTGTCTAGGTATTCAAGCAAGACCATCCTCTTAAGCTAAGCACCTAGGCTGGTACATAAAGTCACAAGATTTGAATAAAACCAATTACATAATTTTCTGATAAGCTGAAGAGCATTAAAAAAAAGTAATACACAGTTCATAAAAATACAGCTTATCTAGAGCTTCAAGTCGACCCCTGCTTGTTTTTTGTTTTGTTTTTGAATAAATAAATACTCCTCCTCCTTCCTAGTTAGGATGGCTACCTGCAAGGGAAGGCCAGTGCCCTGGGGTGCAGCCTGTGCTACCCACAGCCAGGCAGCATTTGCATGGAGACCTGGACCTGAAGAAAGGGCTGCGCCATGTTTCCTGGTACAGCTCCTTCAAGAGAAAGGTTTGGTAATTCTATTTACCCTTGATTCAGACAATCTTTTAAAAAAACTACAGCAGAAGAAACATTTCTTCTAAATCAAAAGAGAAGTATTTTACATTTTTTCAGAACACCTTAAAGCACCCCAAAAAATCAAGTGTAGCTCTTAGCCATGGTTACATCACATTTTCGTATCTCTTAATTTTGATCAGAGTACTCTTGAGAAAGCTGCAGATGCAGGGGAAAATTAGGCCCGCTGTAAGTTACATAAACTTACTGGCTCCTTGACACTCCTCTTCCCTTTAAATCACACATGCACCTTAAGTTGCAAGTGTTCACTTGCTCACGTGAACGTGAGTGAGAATAACCGACTCAGTAAACATGTCCCTCTTCAAAGTCTTTATTTAAGAGCACGATATAGGCATCTGGGAGCCAGAGGAAGGTGGCAGCACTTCGAATTAGAAAAAGTTGCCCATTGATCACTGGGCAAGTGTTTCCAGTGGGAGGAAATCCTGTCATTTTCCCAGAGATGCTGCCTTTGTTGTTACGATTAACCTACAGGAGCCACTAATACATATCTTCAGGTCAATTCAAAAATCAAGGTTCATAAACTTTAACTCCCATGGTGCAGTGTAGCAGCACGCACGGTGCATGGTGCAGTGGAGCAGCATAGCCTGACCAAAGCAACCAGCACTGTGAGGCCTGAGAACTCAGTCCCACCAGAATGGAAAGATGAGGGCAGGAGCTATGTGCCATTTCTCAGAAGCACTTTTGAGTACAGAAAGCAAACTTTGATCTTGCAAGTAAGGGCAGTTCAGAAACAAGTTCAGCTATATACCAGAGGAAAGTCTTGTGAACCAGAAAGTGAGATCACAGAACGAGTTGCATGCACCCAGAAGCTGACTTCTCACAGCCTTCCTTCAGAGCCTTTTATTCTGCCTGCATGGTCTGAATCATCTTGCCTGTTTTCCCCCAAACCTCCACTGGAATGCTTCCAAGCAGAAGAAAACCAAGTTGTTCTTCCCATCATTCAGTCCAACCTTTCTTTATTTTTCATTCTTCTTAACCTTTGCATTTCTCTTGGCCCCAAGTATTACTGATGTACTAGTTTCTCTTCACATAGTAAATCATTCATTTCAGTTCTCTTGTATTTAAATACTTCTCCCTGAAGAAGGATGAGAAGACACAGACAGGCCTGGATGCCTTACTGCTGATACCGCTCACATCTTTGAGTCTCTCTGACTCTGCCCTGACACTGCTGGGTACAAAACAAAGCACAATGTCTTTCAGCAGAGCTACTGAAACCATCCTGGCTTGTAATGGCATTACACAACGAAACCATAAATAATTACTTCTAATTAGATCTTTCATTTTTATCATCTTTTCTACAACTGCAAAAGTAATGTTTTAAACTTGCATACAAGCATATAAAATGTTTTGTAATTCAGCTTGCTGAAGCAGAGTCATAAGGATTTGCTCATTCAGGAAAATCACTGAACCCCCCTATATGTACACAATAATTGTCCAAAGCAGAACACCTGCGAAGTCAAGTCTTTTTCCCCATGAAAACAGCGCAGTATTTCACTTTGCTTGTAAGGAACCAGATGTAACCAGTGCAACACTTATTTACAACTGAACAGTGCCTTGGATGAATCATTGGGAAAAATGTTCCTTTCGGATTGTTAGACTTCTCCAAGTCAGCCATACAATTAAGGCAATTTGATCTACTTATACTGATCAGCAGCAATCTACAGAGTAGCATTTTTATTTCTATCATATACATGGACTAAAGTAATCCATTTCTCATAAATCACTTTACAACTCTGATTTTGATGCTAGTCCTTAATTTCACTAGTGTTACTGGAACTGCAGGAGCACAAATGAAGCCGTCATTAGTCTTGTGAGCTGTTACTGGAAGGCAATCTTGAAAAATGCTAAACAAAATCAATTTTTGTCTTTTGATTGATACCTGCACATGCCTGCATAGGAAAAGTGCATCAGCTCCTCCAGCATGAATTGAATCAGATTGTTCCATGTAGAAATTGGTTAATTTGATTTGTAGTTCAGTGGGAATGTCTACCACCACTACAATGCATCTCTCTCTAACACAGACAGGAGTCAAGCTGAGTATTTCCTCTTGGGGCCTCATGTGACTTCCTCTATACTGTTAAACAGCCTGGACAGTGTATGCTTTCAGAAATGCATGATCCATGTATTTGACACAGGGAAGAAAGCAAAGAGGGTATTATATTGGATGAGATTTTCAGAATGAAAGTTATTAAGAGCTGTGCATGAGCTTTTTTAGACCATTATATTTTAGCTCACACTGTAGTGTACAAGCACTTCCTATTAATTTTATTAATCAAAAAGGGCCTTTATAAAGAGGTCTCTAAGTGTTTCATAAATATTAACAAATAATAGCAATGCTTTTCAATACTATGAAAGTACAATGAAAATACAAGAGAGTTGTATTCTCTTTACAACTTGGCAAATTCCAGTGAGCAAATCCAGAAAAATTAAGCCAAGTGACTCAATATTACATTATTTTATTGCTGATATTGGGAAACAATTAAGCAATACTTTGCCTTCAATCCCCGTGAAAAGCCTGGGACTCAGCTGCCCACCCATCCCACAGGAAGCAGACAGCGCCACATGCTACCTATACACCATCCCAATGGAGAGGTTCTTGTAGAAAACAAGGAAATGCATTATAATCCGCAAACCTTGTTCATCGAAGACACAGTCATTTTGCAGCTGTGTCCTTTGTTACTCAAGCTGCATTATTCAGTGTTAATGTATGTTCAGAGGGACGCTAGCATGAAGCTGCCCTACCCTTGACTGGAGTCCCTTGATCCTAACATACTTAAGTAACTGCCACATTGCTCACCTCTCTTGGTGTACCCAGTAGCCTTACTTAGACATTAGCAAGCCTGATGGGAGCAAACACTTCTGTGAGATCTGTTCAGAGACAGGATACAAAACAGCTTCTTTCAGACTGGTCTGCTTTGATCACTAACCTACTTTGACTCCGCAGTTGATTAAAATCTCTAGATATTGACAAACATTCTCTTCAAATTTTAAAATTCTAGTAGGAAAAAAGTATGTCCCAGTGATGAGTACAACTCTACAGCTATGTGACTGTAAGGCCAAGGTCTGTGGCTGTCTGATCAGGGAAGCAGATATTGCATCATTAGTGAACCACTGGAGTCTCCACTGGCTTCTGAAAGGCAGGGAAGAAACATTGAAGACCTCACAGTAACAGCAAGAAACATAATAGGCTCAGGAGATTGTTTTTCTGTTACTTATTAATTGCTCTGTATTTCATCCTATGTAGGGGCTAGTAGCTTAAAATCATACCTCAATGTTACATATACACTATACAGAAGGGACACACGCTGACAAGATGCTTGTATGGGCAGACACATGAGTAACAAAAGTGTTTCAAATCCTTTTTGTTCTCATTATGCTTATGCAGCTGTGTATTTTCATTTGCAAATGATGTACTCGCACATGTATGCATTGAGGCAGAGCTTCGGTAGGTGCTTCTGGAAAGCTGGATGTACATAAGAAATCACATTCTGCAATGCCACAGAACTGTTTGGTTTGTATCTCCGTATACCGATGTCATTACATGCAAGATCGTATGGAAGACAGTCTTCCACTGGGTTGTGCTCTGCATGTGCACAGAGAAAGTTTAGTACTGAACTGTGTGATCTCTGCTAACAGTGCAGCAGTTACCACAACATCGTACAGCAAGCAGATTGTACTTCCTGTACTACGTTTTTACTCCCTGGTTAGGCTAACAAGCAGCACTTAAGATGCCCACAGATTCTTCACTGGGCTCAGCAGAACCACAGGAAGGAGCTATTAGTTTGCTGACCACCACTACCACCAAGCGGTTTGCATGTGGAAGCTGTTAAGCACAAAATGTACTTCTTGCTCATGCAGTCAGCAACATGTTTTAAAACAGATGTCATCATTAAAGGTTAATATTTTTTAAAGCTGTAACTAATTCATTGCTCACACTGATGTTATCCACTTGTTAAAACACAGCAAAACGAGATACAAAAAACAGTACTATGAATACGGAGTATGTTAGCTTTGATCTCTTCTACTTTTATTTCTATTTATGAAACTTAAATTTTTCTTTAAATATACAACTTAAGGAAAATTACTTAATATGTCAAGGCATACTATGCAAACCACTGACTCAAATTCTACCATCAGCTAAAGAGATCCAAATATTTACATCTTTACTTAGAACTAAAATTTATTTTAAGATCAACTGAAATTTTTGTGCGCTTATTTTTAGATGCTGTTTGAAAACACTTTTTCATTAAGTAGCTAGCTCACTGTAGCATCTGTAACTCGAGTAACAATGGCAGTGACTTTGAAACTAACTATAAACAAAAATTCTTTAGGGAAAATAAAATATGTGAGCAAAAAATAAACAGTAAAGAGTATTTTAATTACAAGCACATTTATTTTTAATAAAACCTGTTCTTGTTCATACAGACTTGGCAACTTTTCACTGATACTCTGTAAACTCTACACAGGTTGGGCCAGAGGTCTGGAAGAGCCTGTTAAGTGGTTCCTTTATTACTGAAAAGGTCAGGCTAATATGTAATATCCTACAGTATGTCTCAGCAGATATTGGTTGTGGGTTTTTTTTCTCTCCCCAGCAAACTCAGCTGACCCTAAAGCATTTCCTGAAAATCTCTTGTTCTCAAAAGACACTTTAGAAGGGAAATACATGCAAAAATATAGACCTTCTTAAGGACTGAAATCCTCTTTTGAAAGCAGCACTGGTTTGACTCAGCAGCAGAGTGCTATGCGCAGCAAAATGAAAAATAGTTTTAAAAATGCATTTTGCCTTTATAGCAACCAACTACTGAAAGGGTAAAGATGTATGAAAGCACTATCAAGTCCTCCTCCAGACTGGCAGAAAAAGGAAAAGCACACTATGAAAAAAGTGTTAATCAAACTTTGGTTCTGGAATTGAAATTCTGAGTTATACAACATAAACCAGTCGGGCTTCCTTCTTTCTCTATCCCCTACTCCAGCATTCAATATACCTCCCTACCCAAATTAAAAAAAATATAGAGTTTGTGCAGCACATATCTAGAAGAAGAGGACTTAAATTCACTGACGGTGCAAATTCTGCAAGCAGTTGGGGGTATAACTTAGATAAGAAATTAAGAACAGCACAGCTGCAGCAAGAGAGAGCAGAATATAAAGATGCACTGAAGTAACTGATCTTTTCCTGCTACAAAAGAAATACATACATACATACATATATATACATATATATATATATATATATATATATAAATAAACAAAACCAGCTGCTCTACCAAAAGTATTAGCTTCAAATCACTTACCCCTCCAAATGCACCACCACCATCTGCCCCTGGCATAGATTCGACAGAGCTGGTGCTTGCTATCTGAAGGAAACACAATGACACAGAACACTTCAGTGCAGAGATTCCTCCTAAAATATATTAAATGTTAAAAACAAAACATGGAATAATTTAGCTCTAACTCCTCAACTGTTCTGCTTGCAAGTATACTTTAACTGCATGTGCACTCAACCACTCTCAAATACTCAGTCAGCTCTGAAGTGGGTGACTTTACAGATGGCACTGCATTGTCGGGGCTGCTCTTCACTGTCCTGCGTGCCTCTCTCCGAGAGCACTGTATAAAACAAACTGGCAGATTTTGAATTGCACCTCTCCATTTAATCCGTATAAGCCAAAAGGGCAAGTGCTTTGTGTGGTCAGTGGATTTGAAGGAGAAAGGCTATTTACCCCATTCAAAAAGTATTCCTTTAAGTTTTTTCTTAATTGCAAGATATTTCTTAATGTCTTATGTAAAATAAAAATGCAAACTGGCATCTGTAAGTATGCAATACATAAACTGGAAGGCAAATAACAAGCTTGTGTACACTGAAATCACAGGCCACATCCTAAAAGGAAGAGTATTTCATCTGTCATTAATTTACAGGGGTTGTAGATGCTTTGTTCTCAAAAGATTAGGCTATTCACAACCAAGTCTCCCATTACACTTGTAGAGTATTCCTCTTTTGCCAGTCAAACATTTTGAGCTTATCCAAATCTCCAAACCATTTGGCACTCCAGCTTCCCCTCCAATTTTAAAGCAAAATGTTTTACCTCTGCTGTTAGAAACGACCTGAAGTGTAGCACTGAGCAAGCAACCAGACTGAAGAGGTTCATTCTGCTCTCTACTCTAACTAGTTATATGCAGTCATGCAGCCATGGAGAACAAACAGCATGAGCAAACACAGCGGTGAGGTCTAAACGCAGCCTGGACCACGGCAAACTCCCCGGTAGGACTGTACCGCCCGAAGAGGGCTTGCTTAGGGAAGGAAGCCTTACCAAGCGGGAAGCAACGTGTACTCAGCCTACTATATCTGCCTCTGCAAAAGCCCAGCGATCCTATGGTCTTCCTAGTCCTCAGCAGTTTCTCTGAGCAGAAATCCTAGAATCAACCCAGGCACCACAGGCCACCCTGCCCAGCAAGGACACACAGCTACTCTGACACAGCAGTCAGGAGTGGAAGTGAACAGCAAGGAGAGAAAACGGGGTCTGAAAGAGAGATGGAGAAACTCCCCCGTAAGTTTAGTGAAAAGGGGAAAATTCTCCAGTTGTCCTTCCAGATCCTTTTTTATATTTATCTGGAATAACATGCTAAACACATTATACATCTTAAATATGCAAATAATAACTTAACCAAGAACAGTCAGAGCTAGGGAGAGGAATAGAAAAGCGGAGGGGGAAAAAGGTGATTTCACAGCCTCCAAATATCGTGATTTAACAGAAGCGCTCTCACATCTTGAGGTCGCCACTTCCACAGAGCTCAGCCCTCTGCTGAGAAGGTACTACTTTTCCTTGGCAGTCTTCTAGTAACACACAGAGCGGGTTCTTCCTCCACACCATGAGTCTCTACTCTTTTGAGATAAAACAGCTGTAAGGATGGTCCTTTTCCTTGGGAGTACATTTACATGGCTTACAAAGAAGAAACATTTACATAACCTTAAAAAGCAGCAGACAAAAACAGAGAGCAAGGAAATGCGTGTCATCTTGCTGAAGAAACTAAGCCACAGTGGGACCCTGAAGCTTTCCACAGAGGCTTCTTTAAAAGACTATGGTTATGGTAACTGTGCAGTGGACTGGCAGGCAATGACACTGAATAGCCACTTCTTTGACCGGTAGGACTTTATTACTATTCCTCTCACTTGCACCGTAGCAGTGTCCACGCTGACAGTCTCACTGGGTTACACTTACGAATAAAAGACAAGCAGGAATGTGAAAATGAGAAAATGCACAGGTAAAGGAGAGGGCAAGCGGGTGACAGAGACATTCCTTTCAACGACTGAGAGTCTGGGTTTTTTGTTTTTTTCCCCTAAGATTTTTAAATGTAATAAAAATAATTGAAAGAAATATCACCAGGAACCGTAATTCCTGTAGATAGCCCTCACAGGCAAATGTTAAATATCAGAACAAACTATCAGTCCTATTGTCAAATCTCTGCATCTGCAAGAAACTCTAGATCTTCTGCAGGTGAATCACAGGCTGAGGACCAGCCCTTAATGCCTGTGTAAGATTATGCAAGTCAGCAGGGAAAAAGAAAGTATGTTAGGAATTGTGTGCAAAGACACACAGCAGTCATACAACTAAAATTAATCACAAATGTTGTAGCATATAAAATGTATAGCCACAGATATGAGAGAGGATGTTAGAAAAGTAATTTGTCTCTTTTTCTATAAGCTGACTAGAACCACAGTCTCATTTCTAGTAGCTTTTCCAGATCTGACCTGGAATCCATGAAAGCATAACTTATCTGTTCATTCATGAGAGCAAAAAAGGAAGGTTGCTCTAATATTTTCTCTAAAGCTGACCAGTATCCCATAACGATGATGAGCCCTGTGTAGTGGATGCACCCACAGCACAACACTGCTACTAAGAATGCTCCTCATAGTTGTACAGTTTTCCTTACAGAACTACATTCTGCTCTTTTTAACTGACAGCAATTTCTGCCACGTTTAGCTTGACCTCAGTTTTCAGAGTTGATTACCTAGATAACCTAATTTCCTAAAAACGCAGGAGAGAAACCAGTCTTCTGTTCTGCCTGAGATTTATGAACCAGGGGAGTACAAGCATGTGGTTACATCGTTAACACAGAAGCAAAATACAATGAAATTTAAAAAGTAAGACAATAATTGTGAAGCTGAACAGACCCTGTGTCTTAACTGGACAGACAGATGTGCGCTGCTTAGTTTGGTTATCAGCAAAAGATACTTTTCCATCAGAGCATCTTGGTTCTGAAGGTGGTCATGAGTTAACTTAAAAAAGCATTTTCCTATTTTTTTTCCAGATTTAAAATGGAGTATTTTTAGTTGATGAATACTTCATGACCAGCAAGCTACAGTATCTTCTGAAAATGGATCATTGCTGACCACTCTCAGCAGTGGGATCCTGGACTCGGTGGAGGTTTGCAAAGATCTCCATTGTCAGGCAGTGATTAATGCTGGGATGAGAGGGATGAACAACATCTTCCCTGAGCCCCCTGGGAAATCACTCAGGTACAAATCCAGCACGAGCTGCATTACAGAGTCACCGGGGCAGTTTTAGGAGAGCAGAATTTCCAACAATGGTTAGGTACAAAAAAACCCAATCCAAAACAAAACAAGAAGAAAGTTTGGTAGTGTTGGGGGAAGGTAAAAATATCCCTAAATTTAATCTCTACAGATGGACCATTTTCCCCTGTGCTCCAAGATCTATCATGTTTGGCCACATGACACCATCAACCCATGAGCAGCTCTGCAGAGAAGTCCCAGAAACTTCCCTCTCCCATGCCCTTTTCCCTTCAGCTTTTAGTAAATGACTGTGCCTTAAGTCATTATCACCATTTTCAAGCCATATCAAAAGGTAATGTTATCATCCTCACTCTCACATGAGAGATTTTGTTTTCCAAAAAGAAATTCTTAGCAAACACAGCAGGGAGTAAATTATTACACTTCTGTAAAAAACAGAACAAACTTTTGCACATTTAGTTAAAGATTCTATTTCTGGAACATGTTTATTATCTACAAGACAGCATTGTTAAGATAGCTACAAAATTTCTCAATTTCCTTTCAACTCTTTTAAACAAGAGATACAGACACCAAGATGCAACCCCAAGGAGATGGGGGAAAGGTAATGTACAAAATCTCCCAGGCACATAACATCATTCCAGACAGCCAACCTCTCATAACATTGAAGAATTACACCTGTTATGCTAAAGGAGCCTCTAGTCTGGAAAACATGACTGATAGGTCTCTGCACTGAATTACCTTGGGTAATTTATTCCATACCTGCATGGCTGGATAACTATGGCTGATATGCATTTGAAAGCTGGGGAAATGGAGCTGACTGTATAATAAAGTAATACAAAAATCTAAGAATAAGACTATAGTATTTTAAAGTTAGTTGTTTAAGTCCAGTCAACTGCTGGTAAAATAAATAAAGAAGTTTAATAATAATAATAACAAAGAAGGGCAATTATGCACTTGCACTTACTGATGAATCAGGAAGATGGTCCTCTTCTTGAGAAAAAGAGCTATTAAAAGCTCTAAAAGTTTCACTGTTCTGTTTGTGCTTTTCAATTGTGGCTTGAATGACCTGAAACAAAAATCCCAGCAAAGATAAAAAGAGTCACAAAAGCAGTCTTGGAAAAATTCTCTCATAGGAAACTGATCAGAATTATCATTTTAGTGAACAAACCCTGACATTTGTATAAACAAAAGAGAAACTTTAAAACCTTAATAACTAAGAATGTTATTCTTAACTCACTACTGTTAACTTAAAAACTAAGAATGCTATCAGTCAGTGTTTCTGCAAGTCAGCCTCCTGCAAGAATATACAGCCTAATCTCAAGACCTAGGACTTTTTCCCTTCTTATCTGACAGCATTTGGGGATTGCAGAAAACGGGAATCCATCCAAAGACTATGCGCACTGCACAGAGAGAGCAGGTCAGCAGCAGGACCCCCCAACTGGAGTATTAGATTTCTCCATAAGCCGCTGTGGACTCACACAGCCTTGTTCATTCGGAACCCCAAAGAGATGGTTTCAAAAACAGAAGATGCTGACTGCACAGTGATTTTCACCCATATCATAATGTTTTTTATTAACCTGAATCCATTCCCTCTTCTCCTCTTCTGTCCTGTAAAAACAGAACAAAAATACGTAAGACATTATCACTCTACTTTCAGTAATTTTCAGTAAATCTAATTATTGATATTTTCCATATCTTTATATCTATGAAGATTTAAACTTATATATCCACTATACTACAAACATCACTAATAGATTATTGATCTTAATTTTTACCATACAAAATAAATGCCAAAACCATGTGATTGATCACCTCGATGGAATCTCTAAGCATTACTATCAATATCTTACACATTTAACACAGCAAATTATCATAGCACTTTAATATGGTCTGACTTAGGACCAATAAATTTTCTTACATATGTTAATTAACCATTTCTGCTACCCATTGCCTCGTGGTTTAAAGCTCTGATATACTAGCACAATTAAACCTCCTAGATAAAGATTTATACATAAATATTCACAAACCTTGAAAAACAGAACAAACACCTTACCTGGCTTGCAGTTCCAGTGATCTCTTTTTTCCTGTTATCGAAAACGTATGAGCCACGTTTTGCTTGGCAATTTCTTGGACCTGCAAAAAGAACAAATCAGCTTCTTGTTTGTCTCCATCTTCTTTCAATCAACGACAAAGTGTCCTTTCCATAACTATCTGTCTTGTGATTAAACCCCAAAATCCGTATCACCAACTGTCCCCAAGCAGCAGCAGGAGAAAAAGACTGCTCCTGTCCCTGACAGGTGACAAGTTAAGGCTTTCAATCAGAGTATGTATACAGTCACTACTTTTTACCCATCTTTTGATCACTTCATAATGATAAATCCAAAAAGAGATCCAAAGACAGATTTTATAATTTTTATTATATTTTTGTATGAACATATATTTTTGGCTTCAGGGAAATAAATATAAGCATGAAAAGAGGTGGTGGGGAGGAAAGAGACAAACACAAACCTGCAGTCCTCCAATGTCCATTTTCTCTCGAACACTGAACTTCTGGCCTATCAGCCTCAGTTTTGGCACACAGTATAGCACCATGCTGTTAAACTGTAATAAGGGAAGATGATAAATTTAGTAGGATGGAGCCTGCATTTTAACAGTTTAGGACTTTGGTGCATCTTACTCTTAAATGTAATTCTCCAGGAGACATTTGAGGAGTAGGCTGAAATCACACATCATTACGTGAGGGAAGGGGACAGACAGAAACACTGGCCATTTCCCTCCTCTTCTCTCTTTTGTCTTGGTTGCTCTCTCTGGCACCAACACAACTGCCTCAAAAGCAAACGAGAGCCCTTCTCTCAATATGAACAAGAGCTGGTCATCCTAACCAGCAACACAAGCCAGTGGGCAACGTGCCTCTGTGGGCACTTTGCAGGAATGTCACCTCCAAGGAGCTGTGTGGGAACATCTTGGAGCTGGCAAGCCATCGGTGAGGAATAACACGGGAGGAGGAAGGAACTCCCCAAGGGAAAAGCATCAGGAGAAAACAGCTGCTCAGAGCAAGGAGCAGCAGGGCGCAGAGAGTGAAAGCTGCTTGTATTGAGATCAGGAAGACAGACACGTACCGCTTCACAGAGCAACCTGGGAAATAACGGAGCAACAGAAAACTCACCAGGAATAAATACCTATCCTGTGCTGTGCCGTTTTTGGCTGAAAGTTTCTGAATATGTCCTTCTTTAATGAGTTCATTGGCTGGGTTAACAATATCCTCTTCACCACCAAGTCGCTCGTAGACCTCCAAAAGCTTGTGCATCTTTTCCTGTAAGTGCAAAACCCCCCAGCAATGTACTTTTTCCTTTTCAGGAAAGCATTGTTTCTACTTTAGATTAAGTTCTGTAAACATTAAACTCCCCCCTCCTCCACGCAGTATTCAAATTGATAAAGGTGACCAGTTCATCCACTTGCAGCTGTTACATTAAGTACTGAAGCAGTTCTAACAAATCAAAATAAGAAAGGTACTTTAATCTTGCTACTGAGTAATAGCATTTGGAAAGGTTTGGTTTCCAAACCACAAGCTGGGCTGATATGCTCCAAATGGCACTGTCTGCATATGGTGAGAAAGCGAGAGCAGATGTCTATGCAAGCACACTCAAAAACACACCCCAAAACATCTGTAAATCACACCTGAATCTCCCTATAGATTATTCTGGAATTTCAGGTCTTTGTATACTTTGCATATTGCCATTTGATTTGAAATACTTCATTGTAGATAAACACCACCGTAACTCCTGTCCTAATCTCAATTCCTCTGATCAAAGATTAAAAAAAATAAATAAAATAAACGCACTGCAAAACAAAATGGAAGCGTGTGTGGGGGGAAGACTCAAAACAAGTAAGCAAATCATCTAAGCCCTCAAACTCAGGGGAGTTATCAAGCTACTTTTTACAGAAGAAACTGGGATACTGAGCGCAGACAGCAGTCACAGACTTGAGATGTCTATACGTCTAGGAAAAGCCATCGTGAAAGCCAGATTTGGAAGCAAGCTTTATTTCTTCCAGTTCCACAGAAAGCAGACGTTGCCAGCATCAGTTCCAATCTCCTCTAACACTCTGAGGTTTTGCTACTGCACTTGCTTTTCTCTCGAGCTGGCTCAGTTCTCAGCCCCACGCAGCCGCTCACGCCGTAACATCGAGCTTTGGGCTGGCGCGTGTGCAGACTGAACGCTGCCCCGGTACCTCTCGCACTGCGTCGCTGGGGAGCAACCCCAGCCCATACCAACCCACTGCACCTCTGCTGGGGATGGGCACCTGGAGGTGGCTGCTGGCCAGAGGGAAGCCAGGAGGCCAAATGCAAAATTCTTAATCAGATAGTCTTCCTCAGAGTCTCTGCTCAGTCAAAGCCCATCAGCTACAGAAGACTTCACTGCAATGAGGAGCCCTGATTAGGGACCTCAGGTTCTAATCAGCAATAAATAAGGGGTATAAAATTACCATAGCAGTCTTTCGTATCAGGTTTTTGAGTTGATACCACTATCTTTGTTAGCTCCACTTCCATCCTTTCTTCCAATTCTTCCATTAACAGATAAACACCCATCACAGAAAGCAACCACTGGTTGCCTCACACACCTGGTATCGGTGGAGACACTGAACAAAGGTCCTAACAGAAGAGCTGCTATTTGTGGAGCTGTTGAAGACCTAACAATAGAAACATTTGGACAAAAATATGCTCTTTTCTAGAAAATGCACTAGATTCAAACAGAAATAGACTGTTTCAAAACTGGTTTTCCCTGTGACATTTGAAAATACACAGACGTCAGCTGGTTACTTCGCAATAACAGCAACAGGAAGCAGGGTCTCACGGCGTCCCCACGGGGACTGGAAGTGTGATGGTATGGGCTGCCTGCCAACCCATGAAGAGGAACCAAAACAACTTCCTCTAGTCTGGGGCAGAGTGACGCACAACACTGTTCCCAAATACCTGTGATCTAAAATTATTCAAAATATCAGAGTTCTTAAAAATAAATAAATTAAAAAAATAATAAAAAAAAAAATCCAAGAGGAGGTCCCGTGGAAAGATGGGAGAAAAAAAGAGATACAGGTGGACTGAAGTTAAGATGAAAATATACAGGTACATAAATTACATGCTAACATCCAGGGTAAAAGGCCTCACTAAAAAGAGGGGGAAAAAGTCCAGGTTTTGTGCTTTAAGGTGAAGCCTCCACTGTCTCCAGCTGCCCAGCTTTTGAAGTTCAGGAAGTTTACCAAAGCTACTGACACACATTTTTGTGCATTTAAACCAAACCAAAACAACCCTTAATCCAGCAAAAACTTGCACTAAAAATAATGTGGAAATCTGCAAGGACACCTTATGACCAAATCTAGTGAAAATACTTCCTACATTTTTCAATGAAAAGCAAATAATGATTTTATGAAGACCTTCTTTCTCAAACTACTGCATCCTCAAGAACAAGGAAAGGGAAATTTTGGTCCAGCAAATCATGGTAACCACAAAAGGATCATTTATGGTAAAAGAGATCTAAGATATACAACTTACGTTTAAACCCTATTTGGAAATTCTCTCCACTTTTACTTTAGTGAGACTATGGCAACGAAGAATCATTGGTTGAAGTGAAGATTACAGTTCCATTGCACACTTTCTACTCACCATCTTTCGGATGGCTGCATTGGAATGGTTTGCTGCTGTAGAAATGAGCTCCAGCGATTCTGCAACAAAGGCAGAAACAGTTACATGTAACACATACATACATAGCATTCTCCAGATTATACTGGTTAATAGCACAGTTTTTTTTCATCTCCCTTATCAGTGTTTCTGACAATTGTTACAAAAGCAAGGAGTACATTTTGTCCTGCAAACTAAAAAGAACATTTATAAGCAGTTGCATATACAGTAACTTCTGTATGATTAGCTGGTCCACACATACCTAACCATTTATCTTTCTCTTCTAAAAGTCTAGGGAAATCAAAGTACATAAAGTACATGAGACCAAAAATTTACCTTTCATGACTCAGCCTATTTCTTAAAGTTAATTTAGGTTTCACTTAAGTCTTCACACGCATCTTTGAAGAGCATCTTCCCAAAACCAGGGCTTGTGTGCTTATAGTACTATGACCGCTACTTAAAATTTTTCCAGAGTCACAAACTCCTATAAATCAATAAAAGTCTATTTCTCGTCCTTCTTTGTGTTAGTAGATTCTAACTTATATTTCTTGGAAGCCAATTTTTATTTTACTCCTCCACCTATTGCAAGGATGTTCTCCTCTGTTTGTATTTGGGCATACAATGAATTAAATAAAAATTCCAGACATTTTTCAATACAACTTTCAATGTTTTGCCATTGTTTATCTGCCAAAGCTGCCCTCATTCCCAGAGTGGATATATCAGCCCTTTTCTTCTCTGCTCCAAGAGCACTCAAATTGCTCTGTGCTGAACTGGCAATTACTTTGGTGAGGTCCAATTTCCATTTCTACTACTAGCCCTACATGAGGGTATCCGAACACCTAAAGGAAAAACTCTCCAAGATTTGATTATGTTCATTAGACAGAGAGGAGTGTACATGTACTTTCAGCATCTTTCCTGTCTGGAGACTCTTCTGGGAGTTTCTTTAAATAGTCCTTCAGGAGAAGCTCGTAACGAGGAATCCGCTGCACCGGCTCAAGCATGTGATGCTGCAAGGTCAGGTTTCCACACACCTCCTGTTTCTGTAGCCAAGAGAAAACAAGCACAGTGGGGTTGGGTTTTGTTCCCATCTTTGGTGTTAGACAGAAGGAAAAATAATCACTCATGTACAATCAGAGAAACACAAGAAATCTAAAGCTATCAGAGTTGACAGGTTTCATGTGAACATTCCTCCTGCACCTCTGCCATTTTCAGTAGATAAACAGCGATAGATTTAGTGTGTTTCTTCACGCACTCAACAAAGCTCTTTCCACATGTGGCCGTCCATAGCATTCCCCGCACCCCCAAAAAAAAAAGACAAAATAAAATCACAAACTGCACAGGGATATATTGCTTGCTAGCACTTACTGCACAAATAGCAGCTGCACTGATCACACACTACCTCTGAGGAAGCTGCTGCCTCAAATCCTCTCCTTTCACAGGACCAAGAAATGGAGTAGGTTTGAGATGGACGACATTAAATATTACCCTAATGAGGCACTGAATTGCCTTATTCAAAATGGCACCAAGTATTGCAGTGCACTGATTTTCATGGGAGCTCTATGAGGTAAACTGGTATTTCTGTGTGTGGGGGGGGGGGGTTAGTCGAGAGGGAAAAACACCATAGGAATAATTTACTTGAATATAAAAATAATACTGACAGAACCACAGAATGAAGTTTAGCTGATGCTCCCCCACACTTTCTGATACACTACAAACTTCATTTTCATTCTGTAAACATGGCCTACAGAAGTTCCCATATGGAGGAAAAAAAAAAAAAGAAAAGAAAAGAAAAGAAAGAAAAGACAAATCTAGTACATAAAGTTAACTGCAACTTTTGACAGCACAGAGACAGTCAGATGAGTAGGCTAAGTGCTTTGGGTCAAATCTTTGCCTTATGCAGCTACCTGTGGTCATTTGTACAAGTAGAACATGTTGTGACATTGCTGCTAAAACAGCTTGCAGTGAACTAGTTAGCATATATTTTAATCGTTATCAGTAGGCTTCAGAATTGCATCTCCTAGATGCGTTGCCCGTGTTAGTATCGCTTGTTAAAGTTTTGCTCACAGAACAGCAAAAATACTCATGATCTTGGACAGCTGTGGACTCATTTTGCAGACCAACACCTAACATGAAGCGTTCATTTTGGGAGCTCATGGGTGAAAAGAGACGGCAGAATTTCAGGGAACGCTGATCTCTGTGCCGTAGGGAAAACACAGGTACAACAAGCTGATTTATACTTCAGAAATAAAGGCATGTCAGAGGCTTGATGGCAAGTCAAGACAGCGAAATGGCCATGTTCACAGAAAGCACGAGTTCTTAGTGCTTGTTTTAAAGTGTCCCAGTTCGCTCTGGAGGGCAGCTGCTCCTGTATCTCTTTACTGAGTGGGAACGGGAAGGCTCAGTGCTGACGTTCTCCAGGTGCTGTGGCAGCACAGGATGAACCCAGACACGGAAGATGTGCACGGGGGCCACCGAGCTCTCCACGAGCCACAGGCCATGGGGCCCAGGGCTCCCGGTTCTCCACTTCCCACGAGCAGATGCACTCCGCTGTGCAGAGCCTCAGTGAGAACAGACTAGGTTTAGACAGAGAAAGGTTAAAGAAAGGCCACGTACAGCAAAAGTCTGGTAGGAAAGAAACTTTCCCAGTTCCTGCTCTCTCCTCCGTGCTCCTCCAAGACAGAGCTTCTGTCGGATGCGCCGTGCTGAAAAGCCCTGACCTCTGCTCTCCAGCATGCTGGGGATTACTTGATTCCTGACAGCTGGCTGAGCCCCACAATCCTCCCATTTTGGGCATGCAGCTGTGCTCTCTCCTCAGGTTAACCCTCTCCCTGCCGGCCCTCGCCTCCCAAAGGGCCGTGCAGGCCTTCTCAGCACCTGCAGTGGGATGCTTGGGAGCAAGCTGAGCCAGCTCCCCCCACCCCCTTCAGCTGGCCCAAGGCCCACGGAGAAGAGAGGGAGGGAGATTTTGCACAGGCTCCAGCATAAGCAGCGCTCTCCCTCCTCCTCCATTATAGCTCTTCCTATAATGAGGGCAAACGTATGAAAATCCAAGCTGAGTATCCTTGTGCAGAGCTGGGATCCTCAGGAGCTCTGTGCCACTGCGTGAGCCTCAGCAGAGAAACAGACCAACAACAGGCAGATGAAACCTGAACTACCTCCATCAGATGCTGCAAATGAAATGCCCGTGGTCCAACATACCAACCTCAAGATGAGAATATATTTATTAAAAAAAAAAAGTCACTTAGAATTAGTAAAGAGGAAGATAAAATTAAGAGAGTTCATAAATGGATACGTTCAGTGTCAGAGCAACAGTGAAGGGAGAGGGTATCCTGCATAAGGGAGGGCCAGGAAGGCAGGACAAGGCAGTTCACTAGTGAGAGTCAGCAGTGCCTTAGCAGGACTGTGCCACATGCACCAGTTTTTCTTCCTTCTGCTCTGTAAGTTTCAACAGAAAACACAGTGTAAAGTGAAGCTCTCTCTTACTCTCCCCCAAGAAGAGACCTCGCTCTGGTTTCTTCACATATCAGAATGACAGTAGTGAGTGCATAATAATTTCTGGATAAATGGAATGCAGTCAAAATTAGGGTAAACTATACTGTTACGGCAAGTTTCTCTCACTCTAACTTCTGATTCTCCTCATAAACACGAGTGGGAGAAAAAGCTATCTATCCGAGAATCCATGTCACAAAGAAAAAGAGAAGAAAGGACAGACATTAAATTTTATAGTTTGGTATTAGAGGAATATTATCTTGTAGTTAAACACTACGAAGTACACTAGAAGCAAAATAAAACACAAATAAATAAATGAAGATCTCAGAGCCATATTAAGCCAATTAACAAGATACCTGTATGTTCTGAACAACATCTTTGAAGGGCGAAGACCTCTGCATACATGTGTTCACCATGTCCATTGCCCTGTCAAAGTTCTTCACATATTCTCCATACATCTTCAGAAAAGGAGCCAGTTTCTGTAGGATATCTCCCAGCCGGGGGTTCATGTTCCTATCGAAGACAGACAGGTGAATATAGAAGTCTATGGAAATCAATGCTATTTTAAGAGAGAAAACACAAATGTTGCATTTTCACAACCATTGTTTTTCTCATACACAAGCACTCACACACACATGCAATCAAGATACTTTAGACTAAGTGTAGAGTAAGGTAATCTATACATACAGTAATCTAAATGAAAACTTAAACATTAATTAGACATACACTCTTAAGTCAAGATCACACTAAAATTGACTATGCATTGTTAAAGAAGCATCTACGTCTCTGTTCACTACAAAACACATTGCAAGAAACAGCTTGCTTTTAAAAATGATCTCTTCTACTGTAGCAAAACACTGGAAGACATTTTAGTGCAAAGAAATCACTCAGTTAATCCTGGTATCCTACAGGGGCTAGACACGTATTTGCTTTGAGGCTCTCATGGCTGGAAGCAGAGGTAGCTGGATACCCTCATCTCGCTGAAATGCAAGGTTAGGCAGAGTGCCAGCCCTCCAATATGCCAATTACCCTGGGACTCCGACCTAAGGGGTCCCTGTGGCACCGGGGGCAGGAGGAAAGGGGCTGCAGTCCAGCGTGACCCACTACAACACCTCTCGCAGCCCTGAGCTGGGCTCTCTCCAGAAGACCTGTGGGGTAACTCCAGGCTGACTGTGGCCTCATGCCACTCAGTAGCATCAGGAAATTCAGACAAACCTGGAGACACAAGAGGCTTCCACCAGTAAATGTCACCTACTCAGCCAAATTTGGATTTGCAGGCAAGATTTGCCTTTCTCTGGAGATTTGGGCTTTTATTTAACTTGCACAGAGCAGGAAATGATCACAACAATTTACTGGCTTCAAAACACAAGGATATTGGAATAAGGCTGATGCAGGTACTGGGAAGTTTTACCTCCGTATTGCTCTGGTAAGTGCGGCAACACTGTTCCACCGTTCAGTTCCCTTTTCATCACAACTTTGTATCATCAAAGAGTGGGATAAAGCTTAAATTTGTGCTATAATTTACGTGGGGATTTTCAGAGGATTCCTAGGAGAGTTAGGTAGGCAAATGACAGTGAGAGTTGCACGTCTAAGCCTCTCACACCTCAGTCCCCTTGACAGTGCCAGTCCAAGATTTCTATCCCTTTTTCCTCAGCATAGGATTTTTCCTCCCACAAAACTTGTGACGTGTAGTCTATTTACACTAGATCCCTTTAGGTATTTAGCAACCTCATGGACTCTTCTTACTTCCACTCTCTCTAATCTTCTTCCCCATTTATTACAGCTGTGCCCAGAGATTCAAGTCAGGGTCAACGGTGCTGAGACTTTTATTTACTCCTTCCAGTCACTGATGACCTATGTGAAGAAGGTTGGACTCAGCCAAGAGAGACATAAACACTGATCTTGCCTTCACCACTTAAGGTAGTTAGGAAGGTTAACTTCATTATTTAATATAAAATAAGATGCTTTCCACTGCAGGACAGTCTTTGGAGCCAATATGTCATCTCAAATCATATTTCCTAGATCTACTTGCACCTAGCTTTTCTGTCTAGCATTGCATTTCCTCCTTATTTACAACTTATTACAGTTCCTAAATTTTAACTGGTATATAACTATTATTACTCATTGAAGAAAAACGCCTATTTTCTTAAAGATTATTAATACATATACACTGTAACCAACAATATTCATTATCTTGAAAGACAACCAATTTTAGGGTCAAAACTTGTTTAATGCCGTGGTGTTAAACAGCAACAGAAGTAGCTGCATAACAGACATAAGCAGATTTATAGATACAAAGTCATTGATGTTATATGTCTACATTTTCCATTGGTTGGCTGCTACAATGCTAATTTTAATATTAAATTAAATTTAACATAACCACAACTAAATTCATTAAAGAAAATATAAAACAGAATCTCCTATGAAGTCTCCTATATGATACACAAACTCTAAATTATACTATGATGGTGCATTTTCCGTCCTTGAAAAATAATTGTATTTTTAATACTCCATAGAACTATCTGTAGGGCCCAAACTAAGCAGTTTGCTTCTTTCATAATACTGCAATTCTAGGAGACTGGAAATACAGTCAGAAGACCAGTTCTTGCAATATTTCAGACTGAAAAAATTCACACAAGGTACTCAGAAAATGAATATTCACTTCAATCTTTGTATTCAGGAATGCTTAAGAGATTCCATGCTAACGTATAAAATAACAAGGGAACGGTACAACACGATTAAGAGCTATGCTACAAGACTAGACCTTTTGGTGGCTAGAGTTTCTTAAAAACAGATTTAAAAAATAATTGCAATGACAATTACCCACCATTCTTGTGTAATTCTTGTTTTGAGCTCAGGAAGAAGAAATTGTCCATGGAAACAATAGATGGAAGAAATATTTGAAAAGATGCCTGTTATCACTTCAGATGAAATACCTGCTTCTGACAGCTTAGTGCAAAAAACCTGCATGAGACAACAAGGCAGTAACTTAACATATGTTTAAAAAGAAGCTAAACACACTAGCTTAACACACTAGCTTTAGATTGTAATATTCAAAGCTGACTACATAAGAACAAGGCTACGATTTTCAACTTCTGGTTCTCAGTCCTTGCGGATCACCAAACTGAATACTTGTAGGAGCTTCACAAAACCTAAGTTCCTTGTCAAGTAGGTTTCAATTTACAGCTTATAGGCCTACTCGTCCACGAGAAAAAACTGAGGGGTCTGTAAGTCAAAAAAGACTGAAACTACCGAAGAAATGAAACATCCTGCATTTGGAAGTGTAAGTTGCAATCAGGTCCTGACAAGCACTTAATCATATTTACACAAAGCAAAATAAACCATTTGATTATTTCATTTCTCTGCAGGAAAAATTACATCGTACTGAACAAAAACAGAAGACACTCCATAGATTTCTAAGTTTCTGAAACACTCTCGGCTCATCCAAAGAAAACACTGCAAAATCTTCCATAGAGGCCCTGGTGTTGGAGGGTAAAGGGCACTATGAAAGTTATAGTTTCTAAGAAGATTTCTAGCAAGGAGACAATTTTCCTTTTTTAAAAGCACTTGTATAACAATGTGACTCTCTTTTCTACATCTTTTCTGCACAGTCATGATTTTCTTTAAGATAATTACAGATACACCTGAACTGTATAGATTAACATCAACATTTTTTGCGGAAGAAAATTCAGACTCACTACATCAATTTTACCTTATCCCATGTATAAACATGATGGACAACAAATAAAGAATGTGAGGGGGAACACCCCGCCCACTGTGAGCAACGGCCTGATCCTTGTGGCCCGATCCTAGTAAAACCCACCAAGCCTACTACAATTTACAGAAGAGTCACAGATTTCATTATTTTTCAGTACCCTTGGTGCCCTATGATTTCCTTTCCATTTATGCTCAGGGGAGGAACTGAACACTTACGGTGTCTCTCTTGGGTTGCTGCTTTCCCATTCCTCCTTCCCATGCCCTAACCCTCAGGCTCAGGGCACCTGCCTGCCAAAAGCTTGCCTCCAGGACCCTTGGCACACAACTGCTCTCTAGCCCTGTCAAGCAAGCTGCACCTCCCACCAACAAATTGTGTTTCCACTCCTGCTTCTCTAACACACGCACTCGTCTGGTTTAGTGTTTGGTGGCACTAATTCACACCAAACACACGGGATCCTTGGCGGCCCACGTCAGCAAGGAGTGCTGATGTCAGAACTCCAAGTGCCAGCCAAAACAGGGATTCTGGGTGTCCATGAAAAGGGAACCGGGCTCTCAGACAGAGGATGAACAGAAGACACCATTCTTGCTCACAGAAAGCAAAGCAAAATTTATTCAAAATTGAGTTACCTGGTCCAATAGATGAAGTCTTTTAACATATGCTTCTTCTGTATGGAGCAGTTCATTTGCAATGTTGAACAGCTTTTGGGGCTCTGTACACTGAAAAAACAAATTACATATAACACAATTAATCTATACCTACAGACTTAACTTTTGTCAACCATTACCTTTTCCATTTCCTCAGGGGGCCAAATTCCTTGCCAACACAGAAGCCTGAAGTGAATAAAGTTAATACACATCGAAATCTGTTCCGTGTTTCTTTTCAAAGGATGTGCTTGCTCCAGAGACATTTTTAAAGCTGTTTTCTGAAAGACCTATCACTAGTGCAATTACTGGCTGGCCAGGATGCCACTTTAATTCTTCGTGGATTTTTTATGAAGAACCAGAAACACCCTCCAAATCTGGAAATATACCTAGCCTGTATTTTTTGGTAACTAAGGCACTAGACTACAAATGAACTGTTGTTTGTTTTTAATTCAAGTCTTATGACAACAAACCCAACACAAATGAGAAAAGACCACTTGCTCATGTATTTCACTCCATGGCCAGTATGGCATTGCTAGATACATAACACTTGTAGCAATGTAAGTATTTTATGCAGTTTTAAACTCCCACCAATTCCTCAAAAAGAATTTTCAGTATCAGTGAAATCTTTCATTATATTAATTAAAAAAAGAGGCTGAAGCAAAAACTTGAAGGCAGTTGCAAAGTCTCAACTTTATTCACTTTTTATCCAAAAGCTATACAGATTCTCAGCTCTAACTACTTAAAAATACTCATATTAGTATGATACAGGCTTTAGCTTTTGATAAACTCCATATGTCCTTGTAAAGGTCTAGACTTTAAACTCCATGCTTACAATCAAACCAAAATTAGTTTCCAGAATTGAGGACTGGTTGGTTGTTTTTTTAGGAAAAGAAACATCTGAAAATGGCATCAAGCATGATCAAATGTATGGAAATTTTACTGGGCTGGGTCTGGAAAAAAAGAGAATTGAGAGGAAGATAAGAGAACAGTAAATGCTTAGTGGAACAGAGTATCAACGGGGTGCAATTATTCACTGTCTCCTCCATGGAAAAACTAAACAGCATAAACTAAAATTATCATGGTCCTGCTTTAAGACCAGGAGATACTTCCTTATGCAACGTGTTACTGCACTGTGGAACCCTTAAACACATGAGCCAGCACATGGTGAAAAGTTCCCACTGGTTCAAAAAAACCTACTGGACAAATTCATGGAATGAAAAACCAGCTGAAGACTATTAAATGCAAACACACCATTTGTGGTGTGTTCACCAGGTTCAGGAGGCACCTGAGGCCCTTGGCACTAGTGCCAATGAAGCACCAACACCACCTGTCCCCATGCGCTTGTTAGGACTCGGGGCAGGCATCTCTATAGACACACACCGCCGGCCACCACCAGAGACGGCAGCCTGGCCGGGGCAGGCTGCTCGGGAGCAGGAGATGAAAGCACATGCACACGAGGGAAGACTCCGAGTTACTCATTGCTGGGCTTCAAATCAACTGTAACCACCAAGGGTAAAAAACCTGTTCAAAGAAATGGAAAAAAAAAACCTCACAAAAAACATTTACACTGGTAATTAAAAAAGATAGAATATTACTAAGGCAAGAAAATACTAGCGAAAATACAGAATGCTAATAGTATAAATGGGTGTTTTGCCCTGTATAGGTGAACGTTCTGTTCTCGTTATCCATCTGAAAAATAGATGAGGCATTTCAGAAACAGATCAGAGAAAAAATGATGAAAATAATTACGTGTGGAACAATTTCCCTAAAGAAGAAGTTAATTACAATGGGCAATTTTAAGAGAAGATAAGTAAGAGTGGACATAACTTCTGCACACAATCTATTTCATTGCTAGCAAAAGTCATTAAGCGCTCTCTTCAACCTTCAATGTAATTTTGATTATAAACAACACTGAAAGTAAACAAATAAAAAAATACAATCAGATAAACAGCAATACAAGTGAAAAACCTCAAAGAATTTTAAAAGTCAGCCATGTATTCAAATAAACCAGAACCTCAGTTACCTTACATAAAGGTACCACAGTTACCTTAGCATAAGGTATCTGGATTCTGCGAATTAAGTATTCATTGAAGAAAGGCAAATGGATTTTCCTGGATTTGAAAGGGGGCTAATCTTCCTTACTGTAAAGCAATTCCTCTCTTCTTCTGCAGCATGAACTTGGAGGCAGACAACCATTCCATGAAGAAACTTTTGAAATGTACTCTATCTACTCCTGTTATTAAAATTATTTCAAGCACACTCAATTTTTCTTTTAAGTTACTTTAACATCCTGCTCCATTCATCCATATGATATGTATGAAGAGAAAAAAAAATCACAGTACAATAATGCTATGAACTTGTTATGGGGAAAAACAACATATTACAGCTTATAATGAAATACACTGCTGGCCATTCAAATTCCAGGAACTACAAGGCTCTCCTCACAGAGAAAGAATTTATTTGCCAACTGTGTTGAGCGTAGAAACGAGTGTCTGAATGAAAAGCACTGATGTAATCAGAGTGGCATGCCAGCCACCAAGAACATCCTTTGATTTGCTTGAATTCACAATGTGAAAAATAATTATTTTCGACCAAATACATTTGTTCTGAAAAGTAAACCTTTACATAGCACAGGCACTTTTAACCTCCTGACCCTTACCATCTGCAACTCAGTTTATATTTCCAAAAAAGTTGCTGACATCTGGTTAAATAGCAAACAGCGGCTGAACAGAATTTTAGCTCGAGTTCAGCATAACATTTTAAAGACAGTCTCTACTTTCAGCTGCTGTTTTTGCTGGTGACAGAGATAAGCATGTTTTTCAAACTTATCTGCAGCATGTTCACCTTTCCATTGACACAAGATTTTAGAACTAATGTTTGATACAACAGATTAAATGTTACAGATAGTCCAGTTCTTCCAGTCTTCTGCATTTTGCACCATAGAAAGACAGATTTAACAAAGCCTGAGCTGTACACCATGAAATACCTTCCCCAGGGAACTGGAATATGTGCATAAAGATTTTTTTTTTTTTTTAAAAAGTGAATTCAGATGTGGATTATATTCCTTATGTAACGGTCTTAGGTAAGTCTCTGTTCACATTTGCTCACATAACTAGAGCCCAAGGAACCTTATCTCAATGAAGCAAGCATGATCAGTCTAATATTTTGGCAACAAAAGTAGATGGGAAAAATCAAAGCATCAGGAGCACGTGCAGCCAGGTCACTCGGCCATCGGTGTTGTTTGAAAGTGAGAAAACAGGACAAGGAATCAAGAAGATGCTGTGGGCCACACGCTGGCACGGCAGCGCACAGACAGATTGCTCCCACCCCTCCCAAACGTTCAGACAGGTTGTACGGATGAGCTGAACAGGATTTTCCACAACGCCCACACCAGAGCTGCTCGGCTGCGTCGGTAACCCGGAGACGCAGCGTGCCCACCTTTAGGAGATCTGGGAGGGAAGGTGTTGTCTAAGCAGCGAGTACTACTGACGCTGGAGCGTGGAACGCAGCCAGCCGCAACGAGTACTAAACTCGTATTTGCTTTTTATGGATTCAAATTGGGTAAATATTGGAGGCTAACACCATGTTTACGATTGCTCAAAACATAGACCCCAGTTTTCGAGGCCTCTATCCAAGCAGATTACTTATTTTGTTAACATTAAAGACAAAACACAATGTTAAGCTTAAAGCTTATCTGCAAAACTACACAGGAACCAAATCATTGCTGCTGGGCACCGGCAAAACATAGCTGACTCTGCTAATAAACATATCCCAAAGAAACAACACGTCATTTACAGGACGGGTAAATAACACCGAGACGTGAAATATTTACTCTTCCCGATCACACAGATTTTAAGCTGCTTTACTCTTTGTAAATACACTTAGCCGCGGTATACACTGAACTTCTGCTTTGCCAAAGGTTCTTGCCGAACGACTGCTCGGCGCACCTACCGCGTGTTGCAGCTATCCTCTGCGGTCACGTATCACAGCCGTAACGCTGCTTCACAATCTTTTCAAAACTGTTTAGCTGGCCAAGTGAAAAGAAAAAGGAGGCGGTAGGTGTTTATCTGGTGATATGGCTCAGGTTAAAATCATGCTTTAAAAACGCAATAAAATACCACCAGTCACTACTACGAAGAGCACAGAAGGAAAATTTTCCTACTCCAAAATGCTGAAAACAGTAAGAAAAGTTTTCCTACGTTACAGCTCCTATCTGTATACCAAAATCTCTTTTCCTTAGGGTAGCCAAAATAATTGATGATGGGATGACACACATGATTTTTCTGAATCAGCGTTATGATAAAACACTGATGCAAGCCATTCTGCATCCTAGGTAACTTGCATGAATTTCTCTCTGGCCTTTAAACATCACTGAATTAGGAGATAAAACAACAAAAAAACCCTTCTTTTCATAACCTGCTCTAAACCCACTGACAGAACGAATCAAGATGCCTCCACAGATCATGAAAAGACTGATTACTTTGGCCATGCTCCCTAGTGTCATATCAGGAAGTAGAAATAATAACTTCACTTCCTCTTCAAGGCCAATTTTTTTTTTTTTTTTTTTAAGAATATACACAGAGATGATCTTACCCAAAAGGTCTGGACTTGGAGAACTACAGGTCAAATTTTCCAACAGAAACTGCACAATGAAATCAGAACTGAAACTCCAGTTAAGTGCAGGCAGAATGGAAATGCACCAGTACCTGTATGAGGCCCACATGGGACATTATTACTACTACTATTTTACACAGCCGGTTCTCAGGAAGTAGGATGGATGAAGAAAGGTCGGTTTTGTGATTATTAATAAACATGCATTTCTCTCAGTGAAAAAAATATTTAAATAAAAAGATAGGAAGCAGCGTTAGCCATCTCAGAAGCCACTGCCCTGGACGGCAGGCTGCAGAGCACGACAGCCCTTCCATCCCACCTTTATGTCGTTTCCTCCTTTGCAGCCATCAAGGCTGACGTGACTCTTTTCCTGGAGCTGCTGACATTTCCTGAGACATTATCAAAATTACTAAGCTCCCCTCGTTCATTTTCACTTTGACAAAAGATAACTAGAGATCCCAGTCAGTCACTTCTGCATTTTAAAATATATTCCAATAATTATGTGCTAATAGTGAGATCTGTTAGACTGCGCTGCAGACTCCCAAAGGAAGCCACGCCGCCGAGCTAAGCCGAGACCAAATAAAACAGTACGAGCCACACATCAGGCGACATTACTTCATCAGCCGTGGGGTGTGTGAAAGCTCAGGTAGTGGACGGAGAGACGTGAAGCTGAAAATCAGAGGAGAAAAAAAAGGCAAATCTGATTTTTTTTTCTACTCATGTTTATTCATGAACTTCACTTAACTTGATATCCCAGGAGCTGCTCAGCCATCATTAGATCATTCTGCAGCTGTACTTATTATGCATTCTCCTCTAACTGCAACAAAGCTTTCTGGAAACCCAAATATTATTACAGTGCTATCTACCCCGCTGTGTAGCTGCACAACCTGGTGCTAGAAGTAGGCAGGAGGAAGCAAGGAGGGCGAGCTGGGACCTCGCCACCAGCCTTTCCGCAGGGAAGGTTTCGAGAGGAGGAAGGGCTCTCCGTTCCTCGTGCCCACAGCTGGGGCTGCCCGAACCCTCTTCACCTCCTTCCTGGGGGCAGGCACGTTGCTTGCCAGGAAATAATCTCTTTTGTCAAGGGTGACGTGAACTTCCAACCTCAGAATGACCAACGGGCAAGTCAGCTCCTAACCCCCCAGGCTCTCCTTGCTGGCAGCCGCTGCCTATAACTTTTACTCACAGAAAAAGTGCCCAAAACAAACGAGGCAGACGAAGGAGAGAGCGGGAGGACGAGGGGGCACGCGATACACACCGGAGCTTTACGTGACGGCGTCAGCAGTGTCCCCAGAAGAGGGCACAGTTTTTGCATGGAAGAAGAGGCAGGGAATCTCTACAAGCTTTTCTCCTCCACGGGGCTGCAACAGCAAGGTGACTTAGTGGAGCTTGGTCAGTACTAAAGCTGCATTTTTGAAGGTGGATTCAGCTTCACCTAGAAAAACCTGAAGTGCATCCACATGAACATCAACCTGCCTTCCTGTACTTACCTGTTTAGATTAAGAGGCTCAACAGGAAGGCGAGTAACTTCAAAAGACTTCTTTACAGGAAGACAAATAATTTCTTCCTCTAGAGATCTCTCCCTTTCATAGATCCCTCAAGCATGTAACACAAGAGTATCATTTCTAACTCAGTGTTTTATCAATATTATTTCATATTATATAAATATTTAACTTAAGGAACAAGACTTACACACAGCTATCCAAACTCCAGTTTCTTAGAAAATGTTAATATTTGGCAGTAAAGCATGTCTTAATCATACAGTAAAGTCATCCGCTTAGAGCAGCCATAGTTGATTTGATACTGCACTCTTAACCCCAAAGAGTAAATTTAATTATCAGATTCAGGATTTCAGAATTTAGTGCATTATTTTCTTGCTGTCATGTTACACCCTGTAAGCGAATTTTAAAATAGTATTTCAGTTTCATGCATGCAACGTGCATATATTTTCTTAATATAAAATACTTAAAGTATTTCACTGTGGGTATATATGCATCTACCCACACAGTTACTGTGGCCTTAGGAAACAGGAATAGCACTGGACTCGAAGCCTTCCATTGAGAAATCGTGCTGCCACTGGGAATGTAAATAAGCTTTCACTCAAACTACTGACGAGATACTAGAGGTTAAGAGATGTACTAGAGGGTAAGTGTTAACAGCTGCTAATAGATGGATGTTAACAGGAGAAACTGAGATGCCTCACTATCGCAAGGAGCTTTGCTGAAATTCCCCACGTTGACTTCTTGCACGGAACATAAAACACATACAGGTCTCCTCAGCCAGTGCAAAACTGCACTCCTGCTGGATCCCTGACTCGTATTCCCACAGACTTACTTCCGTGCAAGGCCAAGGTTATCTGTACCATGGCTTTCCCTGCCCAGTGGAAGGCTGGGCATCTCTAATGTACTTGGTGCGCACTTTGAATCCTCCTCTGCCCTTGGGGAGGTCAAAGTCCAGCTCGTCCTCCTGATATCCCCAGCAGCTGCCACGACCTGCTGAGGCTCACAGGGCAAATTCCATTACATCCCCTATATCTATAGGTTTGGTACGTATGTGCAGAAAGCAGCCAGGTTTGGCCACACGGACTGGGTTCATGCTTGGTTCATTATTGCTCCCCAGTCTGGTACGTGTTTAATCATCCAGTCTACTCCAGATCAGCTCCCAAAAGGTGGCACCACTGGGCTACGAGCACCCTGATCGGTGCACGACCCTGCCCAAGTAACGGTGGCTACCTCACAAGAGGCAAGGCTCTCCTAGAGACTGTGAAATCTGTGTGGAGTTTCTAGAGTTTTTAGATCCTCTAGGATGAAAAACGCTAGCTACAAAAATATAAATTGTTGTAATTACGACCAAAATTTTTGTTACTCCATAGAGTGGACTGGATAGTCATTCATCACAGAGCTTGGAAATATGACCAACTTCCACTCTGACAAGGAGCGAGTGTTTGCCAGGACAACCTTTCAAGTTTTGCTTTGATGGCAGCTATTACTCTGATGTTGATGGTGTCAGTGACACCAAAATCAGTGTTTCTGTCCTCTCCTCTGACCAAACGCATACTTTAACTGATGAGTCTGAGGGAATTTAGACAATTCTCTAGCACTTCCATTTATAAACACATAATAAACACATTCTGTGCCCATTATACCAAGATTCAGGTGGGGAGTCACATCTGCTTCTTGTACACTGAGATGGTAAATAAAGTTTCTGAATATGAGGGAGCTGAGACTCCTTTTTACCCAAATCAGTATTATACTCAGGCAATTCCATGGTTTTAAGAGAATTGTTCCTTATTTACGCAGCAGTATTTCAAGAAGTATTGTCTTGTACTCTTTTGCTGAAGAACAAGGTTGTAAAAAGTGTCAGGTGCTTCCATTTGAGTGAGCAAGGCATTCCCTGAAAATGCAAAAGGTGCAGTATAGCAATTAAGCACTGGATAGGAAACAACAGTTTCAGGCAATAATGTTACTGTTTGAATCATGTGAATTGAAAGTGAGTCCAGTCACACAAGACTGAACTGCAACTCAAGTGACAAAAAAAACTTCAGCATAAAGCAAAGCAGAGTCTGGGTTTTTCTTCATTCCTTTCTGAAGGTATGTTTGTCTAATCACACTGTGTCTTCTATTCTTTGAAAAAAGGGACATCACAGACCATTAACTATACTCAGAAACTGTACTCATCATCACTGAATGACAGAACTTTCTGCACAGCGGATATCTGCATACAATTTTCATCACTTAAATACTCACTGACTGATTCGACCCAGAAGCTATTGAATGAGTTTTAACTGCCACCTTTCATAAAGGGACAACTGCTTAAGTGCTTAACATTCATAAATCAGAGTGTATTCAGCAACTGAACAGAACTATGTAATTCACACAAACCGATGTGTGAACACTACTGTTCACTAACTACAGTTCACAGGTCCCTGGCTGCTAGTACTCACGGTATTCTAAACTAAAAAAATCCACTGTAAACTTTACTTTCATGATTGCTGAGTATACACCCCCCCCCCAAAACAAACAAACAAATAAACAAAAAATCCCAAAAATGCAACATTTTGCTCAAAGTATCTTCCGTTTTCTCTTTCTGGAAAATCTTCCAACACATTCTACTACCAGCAGTTCTAAAAATAGCTGTCTTGATAAACAGATAATCAACGGAATCTGTGATTAATGTTATACAGCTGCAGCGAGATAGAAAACAGCCTGGAGTACATTACTCTTTGTTCAAGGAAAGTCTCTCCTAGTTACTATTTCTTGAACAGTAATTTGATACAATTTACAGTTAACCTCAAAACAATTTCTTTGCACATAACAAAAAGTCCCACCAAAAGAAGCACAGTCATCCTTATAAAAAAAAATCTGCTAGAAGAGATATCCAGTATGCATGTCCTTCCATAATGTAAGGCCCTGATCCTGCGAGATGCGCTATCCAGCTAACAATTTGTATACCACTCAGACCTACTGAAAGCAAAAGAACCCAATAACTGGAAGCAGAACCTGAAGAAATTCAAGCAAGAAACACAAAGGTGCGAGTCTTTATCTGCAGTTGGGCAAATTTCAACAACTTACCTCTGGATGGGATGGATTCTCTTACAGCAAGCCTTTTAAATCTAGAGTGGAAACCTTTCTAAAAGACATGATCTAGGTCAGGAACAAGTTATGGCCTACATCAGGCAGGAAATTAATGACTGCAATGATCCTTTCACAAAATAACAAAACAAAACAAAACACAGCCACCACATGAAAGCTGATGCAAGGGAGCTGTCTGCAGAGTACTTACAAGTGACAATCTTACCTTGTTTACATCCAAGTATTCTAACTTTGGCACTTCTGCTGTCTCTTGTTCCTCACTACTTCCTTCATCGATGTCACTGTCCTCCTCCTGTGTGGAGTCTCGCTTCTGCTCTGCGGAGGAAGACTTGGCTCCTTTTTTGTCCGGTTCCATGTCTACCGGATTCCCAGCTACACCAGGTTTCTTTTGTTCTGTGCCTTCTTCGCTGGGGAAAGTTTCCCCTGCCACGCTACAAGAAGGGCTGTCAATGCCACTGTCTCTGTTGGGAATTTTACCGTTACCATTCAGTTCTGCAGTGGAGTCTTTATTGCCCAGCTCTCTAGAGGGTTCTTTGCTCACATTCACAGCAGTACAGTCTTCGTGGCTTTTGTTATCGCCTATGCTTAGCTCTTTAATTTTCATTATGTCTGTGTTAGCTAGATCCGCGCTGCGCAGCACGTCCGGCTCGTTTTCCTCTGGTTCGCTTCTTTCATTTGCCGAGCAGCCGCTGGAAGCTACCGTGTCACAGTCACACGAGCCCAGTTGTCTGGAGGAGTCCAGGCCAGGCTCCATCTTAAGAGCTAAATTCAGCTGGTTTCTTTGAAGTATATGTACAGGTTGCCTACAGGAGAAGAGAAGGCACCCAAGTCACTCACGCTAACACCCAGAGATTTCAGAAGTGCCTCAGAAGAGACAAGGCCAGATTTTCATTTGATTCACATTTTGTTTCTTACAGCCCCCTGGCAATTCAAGGAAGCAAGGGTGTGCACATCACTGCAATAACATTCACCAAACAATTCAGATAAAACCAGGCCACTCCAAGCCAGAAGTTTTACTTATGGCCTAATGCCATGAGAACCCCGGCTCTTTAATACTTCCCACGTTGCCTGGAAGACTAGTTTGTTTTGGTGGTTTGAGGACAAGAGAAACATCTTTTAAAGGAAGTGCTTGGTTATGAGCTTGTTTAAATGGGAACTTATGTTCTTCAATGTAACAAAGTCCTTTGGGCACACTAATCTTTGCAAGAGATGCAACCCAGTTTAACGCTCTGTATATATACACATTTTCAGACAAAAGAAACTTATATTGTTTCATGATACACTGCAATTCAGCCATTCCCTGCCTCCAAGAAGCAAGCTAACATTAAGTGACATTTACTAAATCTTAGACAGAAAACTCATTTGTCTTAAATCACTGTTATCAAGTCTACCTTCTCAAAGCAGACCTGGGCTGCTTGTTTCTGGCAGAACATTAGCCAAATTCAGTGGGCCTCAAGCTCCAAGAATGACTCTGATGCAAACTAACAGTCATTGAAAAACATTTTTACAACAAATCTCTTACGCAGTCAGTCAAGCTTTGCACTTCCAGTGAAAAAACATTCTGAGAGAAGTCTCTGCATGACAACTAACATTTCCCATTGTTATATTTTAATTTAAAAATGCAAAAAAGAGAGATTAGAGCAGATATCAAAGACATATTTACCTAATACTTTCAAATTTCTCAATGAGCGTGTTGACTCCTGCTGATATTGGTATTTCTTCCTCTCCAGGCACTAAGCTCCTCGATGACTTGGGATCAGCTGGTAGAGGCCGAGAAGGCGCAGGAGGAATTCTCTCCTGCCCAGGTTTGAGATGGACAGGCTTAGGAGGTACTAATAAAACACAGAGAAAAATGGGGAGAATAAATCTCCATCTTCCTTATATTAAATTGACAAAAAAAATCCACGTAGTCAAGGCAGAACGAGGAGAATCCATTCTTTCTCCCTTCTTCATGAATTTCACTGATGCTGCTGCAGTACAAAACCATTTCTTACATAAAAGCAGACTGCCCTATGCTAAAGAAAAATGATGGGCTTCTATTTTGCATGTCTACAGCTCTATCAGATGCGTTAACGAACGAAGCAGCTTGCAGAACTTCACCGCTTCCTTGTTACCAAACAGGATGCACAGCTCACACTTAGTTTTTGCAAATGCTCTCGCCATCTCAATCACACTGCCCCCTCCATGACTTTTCAGGACTCAAATGCTCCATTGAATTTAACATACTGAACTAAAGCTTGAAGAGAAAAAAGAGGAAAAAAAGAGAAACTCAAACCACCAAAAAATAATCCCACTGTGGATTTCTGTGCCTTATATTTACTTGGCCAGAAACCCCACAAGCAGAATGTAACAGCTTTTCTTTCTTTCATTCTCCCTCCCCCATCCTTTTTGTGGTGCAGTCTTCATAAATTTCCTTCCTCTTTCAGTACTACATTGAGTTATACACTACAACAATTAAAGATACATTTTAAGATTGCAAACATTCTGCTTAAGAATTCACGAGGAGGTGTAGGTAAAAAGTTTAATATAGTATTCTGAAAAATGTTATTTAAAAAAAATTATTCAGACCTCTCATATTGTTTGCCGAGTAAATGGTTTTGGAAATACGCAAGCAGTAACCCATGGCAACAGGTTCACATGCAGTTACGGTTTCATACAGTGAAAGCAACTTCATATAAGCAGACCTTAAACTAGGAGACAGGCAAATCTGCAATGCACTTGCTCCCGAAGCGCACGCTACCTGAAGCGGCGCTGCCAAATCTTCGCTCGTCTTAAATATCCAAAGAGCTAATACATAAACGGGAAAACTCTAAATTCAGGTTTGCTTAAATAACTCTTTCAAGAACAATAATTTATTTCAAGAAATTCAGATTTCTTGATGGTCCATCTGGCACATCAGCATAATGCGATTAGCACTGTAATGGAGCTTTAATTAGCAACTGTTCTGAATGTGTAATTTCATGGTTACTTTCTTTAAGAGGATAACAGACACACAGGCTCCCAAAAAGCCAGCGCCTGCTGTCCCTCCTCTTCCCAGGCTCTGAACGGGCTGCAAGCTCCAGCCGAGCCTCGGCGTCTGCTCTCCGCCGGCGTGCGCGCAGCCGCCACGCACGGTCCCCGCTTCAGGTCAGTGACTATGGGTTGTTCCCAATTCTGGAGATCCAAATGCAGCAGGATTTAAAACTATGGATATTACTGATTTCATCTCAGCACCAAATAATAAAATCAGATCTTCTAACGATTTGAGCCTTAACAGGACACCTAAAATAGACAGACTGAGTCTCAGACTAGCCTAGCGTCCTAAGTTTTGAATTTGGAATTCCCATCTTAAAATAGAAGTGTTACAGTTCAGATTAAAAACCACACCACAAACCCCTCCTTGCACAGGAAAAATGAGTGAGCAGGAAAGGAAAATGATCTCGCATACCAATGCATCAACAACAACCACCCCCCACATCCCTATCCCCTGTCAAACACCTACGGGGCCCTTAAAAACTTAAGGCTGGTCTACAATGCTCAAAGGTGGATCTTACTGCCTCCCTCAAAGGGTTTACGCTCATAAGAATGGATACCATTGCTCTCCACGCGAACATCCGATCACCGCTAGGTCCTTCCCGCTAGCGGGCTCGACGGTCGCCCAGGCAGGACGCCCTGCAGCGCCAGCGTGCAAACGGGGAACTGAAGTGCGCCTCGGTGCTAGCTCCGAATCCGTAACCACCTCAGTCCTTCGGGGGGAAGGACACTTCTGCACCCAGGCAACGTCGCTAACCTTACTAAACACTATTTACAAAGCAAAACTAAAGCACGCAAGATGCGTACTCAAGAGCTGACGGCAAAACACCCACATTCAAATTTACAAGCAAGCAGCATCGTGGCTCCAGCAGCCACGCAGCTCTGCCGTCCGGCCGCCCGAGGCACGAAACGCGCGGCCGGCGCTGAAGCGAGCGGGTGCTGCTCTAGGTGGGGACGCGGGCGCCGGAGGGGGAAGCCGGGGACGCCCGCGGCACCGCCGCTGGGCGCCGGGCTCTACCCGCGGCCCGCGCGCCGGGGCCTGCCGAGACGGGCCGCACCGGCAGCCGAGAGGCTGCAGCTTCAGGCGGAGCCTGCGCCCCGAAGCCGGGCCGCGGAGCGGGGGTCCCCGGGGCGAGGAGCCCGAGCAGCTCCGGGGCGGAGGGGAACCTCTCGGGCTCGCGAATCTGAAGATTCCTGCACAAGAATAAAAACCGGAGAAAAGACTTCTGCGTCTGCCGTGAGGAAAGGCACCACAGCGTCGCGGTCACCTTCACTGGATGGAGCCACTGAGAACAAGCAAGGAGAGGTTGCAGGAGCAAGGTCAACCTGAACACGGCCAGCCAACAGACGCGACGCCCCGAAGGCGGCCTCTGGATCGGTACCTGCCCCACGACTCCCCGCTGATTATTATCTTTTATTTTGTCAATTGCATTGTCTGGAGAGATAGGAAGGAAATACTCTCCTTTCCTTGCTGGCTCTACGACCCACACAGTCAGGGCACCAATGAACTATACAATATAAACGAGATATTCCAAATTTACGAAGTCTGTAAAAGGGAAGAAAAAAAGAAATCTTTATCACCTCTCTTGCTTGCAAAGGCTCTAAAGTACTATTTTCTACTATTTTATGTAAGTTACTTGAAGATACTTTTTTAAAATTAGTTTGTTCTTGTAAAGAAATAAAGTGAAATAATAAAATAATTGTTTAAACTTTATGACAATTAAGCATCTCTCAGGAAGACGATGGGCATATCCGTGACCAAGGCTTGTAACGGCGATTTGCAGCCTTTGCCAACTTGGCTCAGTCTAGCATAAAACTCGAATATTAGAACCAGACTTCAGCCTAGAATCTGATTTTTGAGTACTGGGTAGTGTGCGACAGCCACATTTTGACTGATTCGTTTCTTATTAGATGACATTTACAGTGACATCATGAAGCCCAACAAGCTGGGTTCTATCAAAAAGAGTATTAGCAAAGGTAGCTAGCTAATCAAAATAGCATGTTACTTTTGGGTGCCTACTTTACCTCACTAATACACTTTCATCACTCGGAGCATCACGCCGTATGTCAGCTAGCGAGATACGCTGACGGCTTTGATTCCAAGCCTACGGCTCCAGTGGGAGGGAGGGCTGGGATGTGCGGCTCGGAGCAGCAGAAAGAGGACAGACGTCTCAGCGCTGGACACAGATTATGCTAATCTACTCAGGTAACTTTTAACTGTGATTAGAATCAAGCTAAGTAAGCTCCCTTCAGCGTTTCTCATGTATATATATTTATACACACACACATATAATTTTTATTTATATACATATATATTTTATATATATATATATATATATATATGAAAACAAACATATAAATAGATATATATATAAATAACTACACACACAAAACAGGCTACATCCTCAGTAACTGGAAATCAATGCTTCCTGCAACTTCAAAGAATTAAACCAGTCACATTCCAGGGTAGCAAATGAATTGATCTGCACCAGCTGAATTCACTCCATTTGTTACTAAACTTACGCTTTTGTTATTCTTTTTTATTGGTGGTACTAACAACATTCATCCAACACCCACTAAACAAATACGGAACACCAAGACCTCAAGGAGAAAGCTCTATAAATACACAGACCATTACCTAGGGGCATGATTCGAGCATGAACTAATACACCAGCTAAACATTTCAGATTGAATTCTACAATCAGAAGAGACCAAACTTTTCTTTGTAGCCGTTTAAGGTTTACCTGAACGGCATACCCAAAAATTGCTTTCATAAAGGCTTTTGGAGTTGGGGGTGCAAGGGCTCAGACTCTACCAAACCTCCTTACAGTAACCAGAACATTATATAGACAGGCTTCTTACAAACTTGTTATTTTATGAACTTAGTATCTTCTCTGGGCTTCTCAGCTTCTGTAGCCCAGCTAGAACATGGTTCTTCCTGACTTCTGTTCTGCCACATTTGGGGATAGTGACCTATTTCACTGTAATTCTTGCAGGTTTGTGGAACTACCACAGTCCATTTGCTACTCTGGAATGTGACTGGCTTATTTTATTTTATTTTTTTTAATATATTCATTCCATTTAGGCATTTCCTGTTGCTATGCATATTCTTTCAATAAATGGAAAACAGATCCAGGTTTAAACAATAAGCTATTCTTACTTATATTCTTTTAAAAAATTAATATAGAATGAAAACAATATTGCTAAATTAAACTTAAGACTTCACAGCTGTACATTGTATTTCCTGTATTGTTGTTACACTATGTGACAAGTAATTTGTTATTCCTGAATCAATTTCTTCTTGCAGGCTTCCCTAAGAGGTTATCTAGCATTGGAAAAAAGAACATAATAAAACTCTACTAGCTGTATTTAGACCTTAGAATATAAAATAACTCTACTTTGTCATGACTTAAAATTACAATAATTCATTTAAAAACATTTCACTTCATGCCTGAGAGAAGTTTCCACAGCTGCTGGGAAGACAAAGCCACTTACCTTGGGGTTTCTGCAGAGGATGCATTTTGGCCAGTGGAGTTTTGGTTTTGGGCTTCCTTCCAGTTTGATGGATACATTGCGCAGGGCTGATGTGCTGCAGTTCGCCACATGCTTCCAATGCTGGATTTGAGTCAATGTGACATTTGATTTGAAAAGGAGCACAAGGGCAACCTGAAGAGGAGGAAAAAAAAATTAATATCTATTTCCTTTTCTTAATCCTGAAAAAAGTTTGTGCTCCCTCTAGTAGCACACTGTTCATATAAGTTCCCGTACGCAAGCAAGTTGGAAGGGAAACAGGGGAGCTAGTCATTCACTCACAAATTACTACAACCAATATATTAAAACTTGACCAATACGCCAAACCAGTTGATTGATAAGGCAGCAGGAATTTTGTTAATCTTATCTTCAATTAATGACTTCTTCATTACAGACACCCAAACTAAAAGCAAAGATAAAAGCTGTTTAAAAAGGATTCCTATGAACAAATGCAAGTGCCCTAGCACACAACAGCCTACTTGGTAGTCAACACGTAAGTTATGGGGAATTAGAAGTGTGTCTGATGGAAAAAAATGCCCCAATCTTTCAGGAGATTTAATCATTCAAAATACATTTTACTGCTATTTGTTATTCGTTCTTGCATAACATATTAACATCCCCTCAAAAGGCTCAAGTCTAGAAGATCCTATTAAGATATGATCCAGTGGGGAAAACAGAGAAAAGATTGATTAATATGTTTGTTCGCCTTTTAATTTAAGACTCTTAATTCATTTTAGTGGGCACTGTGGAGATAAACCCATATATCCACTATCAAATAATGGTTATTGGATTTTTTTTTTTTAAATTTGGGATTTTTTGGACTTGTGGCAGGGAGGTCCCAGCTACATGAAAACCCTGAACTAGCTTTACTAGTGCATCATAAGAAGGAAACTGGAACACTAATCCATTAAAAATGTCAAAGAAAATGTGACAAACATTCTTTCTACGTTCCTGTTTTAAAGTGGACTAGTTGAAACCATCAGCATCTTTCTGCAGCGAGATGATCTCCATTATGCAGAAAAAGGATTAATCTAAACGTGAAACTCGATCTCAGTCTTTCTGTGATATGTTTAAGAATATGGAATGAGCTTCACAAATGCAACCTACTCTTGGCTAGATTTCTATTAAGATCAAAAAACTGAAATGACAAGCACCTCCATTCACGTTAACTAAATTATCTTGGGTTTACAATAGTGGTATTAAATCGGGATGTGACCTTTTGGATCAAGACTTTGAAATCCGAACCTTACAGAATGCTTGTGAAGATTAACCAAGACCTGTTCTCCAAATGCAGGAATTTGCACAGCAGTAGAGAAATTTTAAAAAAAATCGGCATAAAATATTCAAAAGCTAATTTCACTGACAAAAATGGATTCAGATGGCACAAATCTATTCACTGAGTTCTGCCACCCAAATATGTAACTCATTAATTCCTCATGGGTTCCAATTCCAGTTGTTGCTGTTGAAGCTTCATTAGCATTTCTACCATAATACCTGCTTTTTCAGCAGATTTGAGATCAGCTATTAAAACATTCTTATAGCTGATATTAGGAATTTATAAGCACTGGTGTTATTCATATACAGCTTTACTTACCAAGAAAATACAGTGAAAGTAGAATAGATTATTAAAACAGACCAACAGATTACCCAAAATGAGGCGCCACGGAAGGAGTTTAAACACCTCTGTTGCAGATGCTGAGATTCTCAGTGATGGTAATGGCAGTGTCCCAACACCACGCAAGCTTTTTAGGGAAGTGACTGTAACAGCTTGTTTATTATTAACAGGAGCTCAGAACAGTAATAAATTAAAATACTGCATAAGGAAAAAGCTGTAGTTAAAGATAATGTAAGGGCAGCATGCAGAAAATAGAAGTGAGTGCTGCAGTGGGAATTTACTTGTGTCCACTACTGCTGGGCAAGCCAACTATCTTGGATTTTCCATGCATGCATTTTTTCTAAAAATTACTTTAACACTTCAGGTCTTGGAGGACAAGTCTTCGTACCTACAAAAGCTTTCCAGCAGACATCTCTACCTGTGCTCTCCTGCTTGCTCCCATAGGCAGGGCACTGGCCTCCCCCCCAGGGGCAGCGAAGCCCCCCACGAGCCAGGGGAGCAGAAGAGCCACCCCAGACTCTTGGTCTGGAGAAGGGCTGGCACGATGCCCACAGCCTCCCCGCAGCAGCTGGGGGCGACGAGCCACAGCTGCCTCCTTCCCCAGGGCAGCGCAGCCCCGCGGCCACAGCGGAGCTGACCCGCCACAGCAGCGTCCTACTGCGAGCCCAGCTTTCCTTGTGCTGGTGTGCAATAAGGCACTCAGTCTCCTTAAACGCTTCCTTTTCTTGTGCCACCACTGCCACAGAAAGGGACCATCTTCAGAAGAAACTTGAAAACAATTCTTTTTTCTCTCCTCTTGACATTCAAGAGGTCCCACAACCTTTTTTTCCTACTGATAAAAATTAGAGCTATCGGTTGCTTGCTTGCAAGTGCTTGGCACTACCAGAGACGTCTTTTATATAACTATGCTAAATGTTCTTAATATCAGCTTCAATTACTGAAACGTAAAATGCTCTGACACATATTTTATAGGCCGACAAATAAGTTTTTCTCTTCTATTTCATAATTCAATGAAACAGTCAAGGCACAAGTTCCTTCACTGATACAACTCAGCCCAGGGGCAAACGCCTCCATGATGACTGAAACAAGCTCTAAACTTAGCTCCAAATGCCTCAGGATTTGTGCTCAGAGGCATTTGCAGAGAAAATAGTTAGCTAAGCCTTACACCACTTCCCTTTAAGCAAGGGAAGACAAAAAAATTGTCTTCTAAAAATAGAGTATTTTACATCATCTGTCCTGTATACTGCATATACACATTACTGCTAAAAATAATATTGCTGTTCACCTAATGCCGGCACTTAACCCACGCATTTACTGACACTGCATCCAAAAAGCAAGTGGGCACAAAGTAGAAAATAGCACTGATAAGCAGTTAGAAAGAAGACAACTTTGAAAGCCGTAAGTGCCCTACACACCAACATAGCACTGGCTTTAAATCAAGAAAAATATGCATGGGTAAAACCACAAAAGTGGCTTTCGTTCTTTTTTATTTCATTTAAGCCATGATGTTTCTCTCTATTCATCTCTGATGTGGCCCCTAAGGGTTGCTTTTTGCACACAAGACAAAAATCTGCTTTCTTTATGTGTTTTTTCAAGTGCTATAAAATGACCTTTGAAAACAAGATTTACTGGATTATTTCACATGGAATTCTCCGAAAGTAAAACCCACTGTCTGCACAGAGAGCTCCTGGGTGCTCGCAGGAATAGTCTGCGAGAGAACATAAATAAGATGCAGGCATAGCCCAGGTAACCACTCGGGATGCTTCCAGAGAGATGAGAGGGCCAAGGGCTTCCTCGGTCGCCTGCCCTTCTGCACCCACTGATCCGCAGGAGCGCAAGGGAAAACCACCTCCGCTTTGCTCTTTGGTGCCACGTTGCACTTTGCGTGAAAAGCTCCCGTAGGGCAGATCAGCGCCAACGGCTGCGTACCACTTCGGGAGAGTGCTGGCACGTGCAGGTCAGCGCGTTTAGAAAGGATGGTTATTTGTGTCGAGGCTTTATAACACGCTTCTAGTAATAAAGGGAAACCCTGTCCGTCTCTGGCTTCTGATTCCCGGTTACCTGTGACAACACAAGGCAGAAAGTTAACTGTGCCTGAATGTGAAGCGTGTCAGCACTTCCAAAAGCAAATATTAAATGGAAAGAGTGCTAAAATCCTCAGCTTGCACTCCCAGACATGTAAAACTCAACTTTGCTATGCCTGATCCTATCCTACCATCCCTAATGCTGTATCTGCACAAAAGCCATGAAGTACTTAAGTGTAACTTTATTCAAATAAACATTACTTACAATTTCCATGTTCAAAACGAATCAAAGGAGAGAAGAGCAAAGATCATGCTTCCCAGAGATAACTCTTCTTGCTAGATTAATAAAATAATAGGTATTTAAGGCTCCTCAGAAGTAAAATTTAATCAAAACTCCTGAAAATGCCTATGAAGAAGTACAATTTATATTTTCGCTAAAATAAAAAATTTGCATCAGCCTTTCTGACAGAATTCAATGCCACAAGGAAACGCCATCCTGACACAGAGCAATACCCACCCTCAACCTGATCAATTTTGAATGATATCTAGCGATTTCCAGGCTTTGAGACAGATTTGGCTCTTTGGTTTGGCATTTAGTCCCCAGATATCAGGATTTAAAAGTCCTCTCAATTTAAACTATCTTGGAGGACTGTGACAGAGGGCAGCAAGTGCCAGAAATGTTATGGCAAGCTACGGATTTGGCATACCTACATTTGCTAATCCAGTAACCAGCACTCTCATGAACTGCATGTGTGCAGACAGCCCTGGACACGTGCACAACCAGGGCAGCGAGCCTCTTGCCATAGACATCAGCATGGAGCTGCTGTCTCCATGCACTTGAAGGCAAACACCTCCAAGCGAAGAGCCGGATACAAATTTGCCTGCCCTGTACTGCCCCAGACTGCTCTGAAGGATTTTGCACCCTTTCAGGAAAAGGGATATCTGTAACAACCAGCTGATGCTGAGAAATCCTAACTCTCACCGCTTTAGCCTAACGCACGCACTCCCAGATGATGCATGGAGAATGCATAGAGATTAAAAGGGATGACAAATGCTGGACTCAAAGAGAAAAGCTCTGCTGAAGGAACACACTAGAAAGACACTGATAAACAACATCTACTTTAAAGATTTGCCTTCATTGAGAATTAGAATCAGCAGCAGACTTTTCCAGACACCAGGAAAGATTAATATGACTTTATTTAATAGCATGACTTGAATATTTACCTGCTCAAGACAGGCTTTCCTCAGGGACAGTTCCCATACTATTCCTGTATATCTGTAACTATAGCTATACCACTGCTGGAGATCACAAGTAAATCAGATTCCTAGGAGCTTCCAGATTCCTAATTCTTTGCTGATTTATATCTTCTGCAACATCAATGAAGTCAATAGCCCTATAAGACACCTTCAGTGCCATGCAATAACCATCGAGTTCAACTGAGACCACCTCTATTCTTTCTTCAAGAAATGAAAGTATTCCAAGAGCAAACTGATTGTTACATCCAGAGATGTACCTAGCAGCAGCACTCAATTCTCTAACCAGATTTTGTAATATTCATCATGCATCCCCATTTCCTAAATACAGATGATCATAAAAAGGGCAAGCTACCATCACCAGTCTGATTAAAAATTGTTTGCAGGAAAAAATAAAAACACAAACAAACTAGAATCTATGTAATGGCAAGCAACATTTCTGCTGTCAACCAAAGTCTAGGCAACTAACCATGTATGTACCCAAAAGGGGCCAGATCTTTAAAAATAAAACAAAAACAAACAAACCCCCCTCAGCTGTTAATATCTACAGGCGTTCTGAAAGCTGCACCTTTCCAGATAACTTGACAGAAACTGGGTTCTTGCCAACATCTGGCTAGATATGGAGCATGCACAACGTACCTCTAACCTCCTCTAGCATGTTTTCAACGCATACAATTTAAGCAACTCCAGAATTTCACCTTAAACATCTGCGTGGGCACCCTCCAGCACCATCACTAATTGCTAGGTTAGCCCTATCTTCATCCCTTCATCCTTTCTCCATAGCAAAAGTCTTTCAAGGAGGAGAGACTAGTTTTACTCTTAAGTCAGAAACCTACTGCTCACCAGCAGGGCCTTGAGGAGGCCAGAATTAATGCATGCCTCTGGATAAAAAGACTCTACTAAGAGGAACGCATCTTCCCCGTGCCAGGAGGAGCCTGCCCAGTGCTGCAACACTTTGTCCTCTGTGTTCAGGTTGGGCTACAGACACCAAGGTGTGAAGCTCTCCTTAAGGAAGATGCAGCATTCACTGGATTGCTTAAAGAGACAGTGTCACAAGCGTCAAGCACGCAGCGTTGCAATAAAATTTGTATTGCAAACCAAAAGAAAGGTGTCAGCCCCAATGATGGTGCAACGCTATCCTGCTTCTCCCAATCAATCACAAAATGCCCAACACCATCTTTAAAACGTTCCACAAACCTACAGCTCCCCAGAGCAGATGTTTTTCCTCTTCTCCCCAATTTCATGTGCTCCCCTGCACCAGCTCCTGGCCTTGCCCTGCCAAGCAGAGGTGAGCAGCAGATCCTGTCTCCCACACTGCCATCCGGCACACCCTCCTTTCCCCTCTTATATTGACTAATTTACTCCATCATTGTCATCAAATCCATTCAAAAAAAAAAAAAAAAAAACTCACCTCTTCTTCCTGCCCATGGCCCATAACGTGCTAGCAGAGTGGACAAGCCCAGCTTCCTATGTTTTCGGCTGGTTCCCGTCACTCAGCCTGAAGCTCGACCTGTCTCCTGCTTTGATGGCGCTGCAGGTGCTGCACGACGGAGCGTGGGACCGCGGGCTCAGGCTGCCCGTAGAGCAGAGGGCAGAGGTACTGCACGCGTGCCCTCCTATCGAACTAAGCTTAATGGCACTGACCACAGATACTTCACATGACATCTATTTTTCTGCCATTCCAAAAAGCCAAATTCAGTAAAAGAGTGATAGCAAAGCTATCACCACAAACTTCTAGAAATAGGCACAATCAAGAAAACATTTTGTTCAAAATCAAGCAAGAAGCTGGCATGGATTGAGATTTTATGTCAAAAAAGATGTATATTACTTACTTGCATCCAAGCAGAGAGACTCACATTTTTCTCATTTGCTCAAACCATAAGATAACCAAAAATAAGGGAGCCCAGTTCCTGCTGCAGCTCTCAATGCGTCTTAAAATGACAGAGAACATTTCTAGTTCAGTGTGCGTAAAGGCTCACGCTCACAGGAACTCACCTCCCCCATCCCGCGTCCTATGATCAATGTGGTTAGGTAATGCAAAGCGTATAAACGTGGCAAGCATGAACTGAGGAACTCTACTAAGCAAAAGTTAAGGGCGATTGTTACAAGTCGGCAAAAAACTCTCTCTGGGTCAAATTTCATTTGTGTCTGAAATGCAGTAAGTAGGATGCAGATGTTTTAGAGCCCTGAATCTTCCCAACGCAGAAAAGACAACAAAGTCAGACCTCTCTAAAATGATTTCTGTTTAGATACAGCTCAACTTACTGCAGGAGTAAGTAACAGCAAAATGCCTGCCACTGGCAGGGACATGACATGGAAACCGTCTGCACCGTGAAGCTCTGCAGGAGTGGGCTTCACAGGTCCCCCAGGAGCTGAGTGGCACCCGGGCAGTGCCCACAGGCGTAACCCCACGCAATCTTCCCAAAAGGGCTAGAGCAGGGAATCTAAAGAGCTTTCTGAAAGCAAAGTTATTAACTCTGCTGTGAAATAGTCCACAGAAGAGACAACAGATGTATTTCAATAGCCATGGGATGGAATTGGTTAAAAAATTCCAAGAAAAGATTTTGATAATTATTTTCAACACTCCTGCTCCCCCTGCACCTGGTTACAGCTCTCCCGGCAGAATTGTATCTTGGGAAGTGATAAAGAGAGAAATCAAATGCAGAATTTGTCTATTTAAAATGACATGCTTCATTTTAGGGCAAGAACAGTTCCCAGAGTCCCACAGAAGAGCTGCTATTTTGTGTTCTTACAAGAAAAATACAGAAAGTTTGCAAACCCTGCTAAACTACTTAGACTGAAGAAGGCTTGAGAGGTTTGGTAAATTCAGTTTAACACACTTAAAATAACAAATAAATCAAGAAGAGAATTTTCACAGAAAGAACCAAATAGCTAAAAACAAACAAACAAATCTGTGCACATAAAGAACAAAAAGGACTAACAGCTTCTCCAGATCTGTACTGCTGCAACATTTCTGTTCCGGGAGTCTGTGTACTTTTATTTTGGTCCCAGTACTTTTAAACATCTTAGGTGAAGACACTTCCTTCAACAGACATTTCTGGAACTACCTTCCAGGACAGAAAGGTAGAATTTAGCATAAGGACCATAAGGAAGGTCATTTTTCCCTAACAAAAAAGCTAAAGGAGTTTTCTTCCTTTGCTTCATTTCTGGCGAGAGCTGGCTTGGCAGCCTGGCCTCCTTTTTGCAGCTGCAAAACCAGCAGATAAAAGGGAGTAAAGACAAGGCTCCTGATACAGGGGATTAAAAAGAGGCCATCAGACTGGAAGTAGTGACCGAAAAAACAATATTGAGAAACATCTTATACAGAATAAAACTATGCTCACTTAGCAGGAAAATAAGAAAGAAACCAAAGTAAAACATCACTGAGTGCACTCGCCTGTCAGAACTAGCAATAGGCATATTAACACCCCAAAACAAAAATATTTTCTTTTCCTGTGTAGAACAGGATGTGGTATCCCAGTCAGCATTCGGTCACCCCGGTCTTCTGAGGTTATTAGTGACAAGAAATGTAAGGGGGGAAAAAAAAAGCTGACTTCTAAAACCAAACTGAGTTACTGAGTTCACTGTTAACATTGGTCTAGACCATCAGGAAACTGTTGTCCACACTCTTCAGTGCCAATTTGCCTTTAGTCACTAGAGTCAGCCCCAAACCTGTATGACTTATAGAAACGTCACTACGGGGAGGCAACCTGCCTTCTCCACGGTCCCTTTGCTCATGGCCCCGGGACCAGCCCAGCCTCAGCCCACGCTGTTCAGAGCACAAGTGGTCCTGGTGAAGCAGCTCCCACCTATATGTCACCACTATCCAAGCACAACCATGCAAATACCAAGAGAAAAAAAACTCTAAACATAATTATTTCTTGGCTAATAAAACTTCTAAAAGAACTTCAACTTAGCTGGAGTTTGGGGGGAAGAGCTGTTTGCTTTTTCTAAGTATCCATATGTGCTCTCTGTTGTGGCTTAATTTAAAGACTTTAATTTTTAGCTCTGCTATCTGTTTCTGTGACTAACACTTTTATGACTATCTGCGCAGTAAATGCCCTCAGAGTGATGCCAGGGCTAAAATGTGTGCTTCTCTCCATTTGCTAACTGGCACTTACCAAGTTCTTCCTTGCTGTTTTGTGACAAATTTGTATCCAAGTGATTCTCATTTTGCTTACACTCTGTGTACCTCCAAAGTTTGCTCTTCGCTTTCATCTTCATAGCTTACTCCGACCAAGGAGTCCTTCCAGAATTTTGTTCAATGCTCTAGCAGCTCTATAACATTTCAGAATTCACATACATCTTATCAGACCTGCTTTTAAAACTTTCACACTGTAATTTCAAATGTTGAGTGAAATGCATGCAAGGTACAGAGGAAATAGGTTTTCAACTAAATAAAAATGTTTAATTTCTCACTGTAGTGCTGGAGACCTATTCACAGATAGGGGCAGATTCTTGGGTTCACCTATGGCTCTTAATTTTCTTAAAATTTATACTCAGCCTGTTTTTCAGAAAGACACGCAGAAAGCAAACATTGTAGGATACCAATCACTGATCTCCACAATTGGAAGGCAACGTTAAGAACTTGTATGATTTATCAAAATGAAAGGACAGTCTAAGACAAACTCATTCTTCTGGAGGCAGCATTAAGCTGACTTTTCCCTCGAATGGCATAATCGCATTACTCTAGGCTAAAATAATAGGCATTAGTAACGTTCTGTGACACCAAGACCAACGGTAAAAGAGAAGAACGGAGACTGTTCCATCTACTAAGGAAAGCAGGTTAAATGATGTAAAGATTGCAGCACGAAGAGCGACACAGGAAAGGAGAGGAGCCTGGGGCAGATGTCAGCTAGACTGACATTACACGTGATAAAAACCCTACCAGTAATGCTGCTCACAGCACATGTCAGGAAATTCAGTAATCAAAGGTGGAAGTAAAATGACATCCTTCAACAACAGAAATGTAGAAATTCTTTCCCACCCTCCTCCTCTTTGGGGCTTCAAACTGGCTTCTCAGGAACCACATCACTTTCTGTTGACAACTCAGTTTAGCTTTGGCTTCCAGGTTTAGCTGACATGTTTCTTACAGGTTTGGCTGGCATGTAGGCTGGTAGGATGCTTACATAGGACCACCCCTCATCTCTGAAAAGGTAACACCCCATACAGCATCCCTATACAAAATTTCCTCAGATACCAGCTGAAAGTTCACCACTGATGAAGTGCAGTATATAACTGCAACTATGAACTCATTTTCACCACAATTTCCTATGACAGTCCTTTTTGACCAATAAAGTCCAGAGCAGAGACTCTATTCTGGGTAGAGGTATTTGATGCCACTGAATCCACGATGAAGGAAGATAGGCAGAGCAGTTACACAGCACCCCTGAGACTTTCTTCTTAGATGAACACAGAGCATTTTTGTTCTTGACAGGTAACAGGTTTTTCATTGTGATGAAGGAGTCTCGATTTATAATTACACTGATTATGCAAATCGGAGAACATATTTCAAGTTAATAACTCTCCTGAGACTCACATTTGTACTGGTTAAATGTAGGAATTGCAATACCAGAGCAATTTATTATTGTAGAAATCTAAAAAGATTTTATACAGGTTAGACACAAACAAATTAGCCCAGCCAAAGCCATTCCAGTTTGCTCCTTTCCGATTACATACATCTAGGTGATTTAGTGTTTGGAGGATTCTTTCCCTAAAACAAAGAGAAAGATGGCAGATCTGCAACTCCCAGGATTATTTATATGGTGGGAAGGAAAAAGAGTGGAAAAGCGTTATATTGCTCACCCACCAGTGGTTTATAAGATTAGTGAGAAGGCTAGAAAACAGCCTGATGCTAATGAAAATAATCAAGACCTCAGCCTCCATTCAAAACTGGGTCATACAGAAAGGCTTCATATGTTTCATTTCATATTTTACTAGAAGCTTATTAAATTTTTTGCTAATGATACAAGCAATATGCAAGCCTCTTTCACACTGCTTGGTTCATATGCTTCTGAATCTTCTTAACGACAAATTACTATGAGTAAACTCTCAGTTAGCTAATATACAGCATAAAAATTATCCTTCACTTAAAATCTAATGACAATATAATGCATCTCCAAAGGTGTCCCAATTAACTGGCTCTTTTTTTAATCGTGAAATATTTCATCAGTTTTAATAACCCAGTGATTATCTTCTGCTCATTTAAAAGTCTATTTAGGTACTAAATTAAAGCAGGTAAAGGCTGTGCACTCAGTTTTTTGCTACAGAACTGAGTTCTACAGATGCCACCATGTTTCCACGGGAGAGGTAGCTTTTCTCTGTTGTCATAACATGCTGTCACTTCATACCACAGAAGTTAAGGGGTATCAACTTCATTACTGAGAAGCATAATAAGTATTTTTAAATAGACAAGCTATTTTGGCACCAGAGCTGCGCACTGCAAAATATGAAATAGTTTCACTTAATGAAGCTCCAACAGTTCACAATAATCATTAAAGGAGAACATATTCCACCTCTTACTTCTGCTTGGTAGCTCTCCACTTGAAGTTTGCTGGTCTTTACAGAAGGTGACAGTCACAGAACTGCTGAGGTTGGAAGGGACCTCTGGAGATGGTCTCGTCCAACCCCTCTGCTCAAAGCAGGGTTGCCTACAGCAGATTGCTTGGGATCTTGTTCAGTTAGGTTTCAAGTATCTCCAAGGATGGAGACATATGAAAGAATATACATGGATAATATATGTAATAATAGAACTACTTTTTCCTATTTAATACAAATGTAATACTAAGGTTGAAGCATTTTATTAAGAAAAGGAGTCAAAACACAATCGTGTATTTCCATCTGATGAGGTTAAACAGAGACAGAAAGCGGAGAGGAGTGAACAGGACCTGGTGGTGCCCTCTGCTGTGGCACCAGGAGATGGAGCTGCCATGGTACCACAAGAATAACTGAAATTTAGAGAAACCCGCACAAGCCTACAGCACTAACTGCACCAAAATAAAAGTGCCCTTAGCTCCGTGCCCCTTGCTCCCCCCCGTACCTCAAACGCAAAGCAACCACCTATGGCTGCTACGAGTCTGAAAGCTCAAACGCCCAAGTAGTCTTCTTCTCTTGCAGATTCATTAATTAATACCGGTATTGCAACCACAGGTGCAATTGCAGCAGACACCCTTGTGCCGCACTTCACCTATTCTTCAGTTCCTTAAGGAGCAGCGCGGCCACCACAGGTGCCTCGGGCCTGGACACCAGCGTTTGGAGAGCTTGTGCAGCCCACGACGACGACCTACAGCCCACGCTGCAGCGAAACTGCGTCCGATTCCCAGCCACCTAGGCCAGCAAACCTCCAACAACGCCGGCAAGCGCCGCCAAGCCCGACTTTGGCCTGCGCAGAACCCGGCGGCCGTTGGACCACTCGCTCATTACTCCGCCTCTCAGGGAGGCCGTACTCGGAGAGGTTCCCTTGAGACTGCTTTAGGCCTCCACAGCGGCCGTAACCCAAGCAACTACATCGAGCCTTATCTGATAGGAAGCTGGTGGCTCACAGGCTTTGCTGGACTTGGGCCACCCGAGTGGGCTAAGCCTCCAGGAGCGCAGGAGTCTCTCCGTCTGCGCTTGCTGCGGACCAACCTATGTGCCCCGGCCAAACTAGTGCTCTCTCCTCTGGTCCTCGTTTTCCTTGATTCCCCCCCAGCGGCTCATTAGTGACGATATAACCATCAGGCATCCGTTAAACCAGCTCCCCTGAAAACCTGCTCAGCATGCGCACCGGAGGCCGAGCGGCCGGGACAAGGCACGGTTCCCTGCAGCAAGGCAGCCCCCGAATCCCTCCTGGGCGAAAACTGCACCCTCCGCAGCACACGGGAGCCTACTCTGGACTTCCCAGACGCAGGAACCGAGAGCAAAGCGCTATTTTGCTTGCACTAACATCTTCCCAGCCTAGATCAGTGGTGGTGGTGGAGGGCTTGCTTCGTTGTTTTATTTTCACTCTGTGTCCAACAGTCTCTTTCTAAGGACTAAAGCAAGACGAGGAAAAAGAACCCAGAAAGATACAAGGTGTTCAATGGGAACAACTTAGGGATAAATAAATTGGAAGAGACTGAAAACCACTGAACTGGCCCCGGTATTTTGTATCCCAGAACCTACAGTACCCTTTAAAGCACCTGTATATTTATTCCACCCCAACAAGAGCCACAGAAAGTAACAGCAGCTCAAAGGCCCGTAACATGGACTAAAGAGAAGAGCTGCAACCAAAGGAGCTATTAGTCCTTTCCCAGTTAACCGATCACATCTGTAGCAACCATTTCATCTCTCCTTTTATCTATAACTGCACTTTCATCTGATCAGAAATTACGAGATGTGAAAATGAGGACATTTTGCAATCACCTTGAAGATTATTTGGACAACAGATAGACATCCCAAATGCTAAAACTCTTCTGACTGGCTGCTAAATCTGTGTTGTAAAGGAAAATAAACTGTATGTGATCTCAGAATTGGGTGACAAGCCTACCACCACCGATTTTAAAGAAAAGCAAAACCCAAGATGAACACTGAAGTAGCAATTTCAGAATCAGATCATTAACCCAAACTATCCATTCAAATTAATACCTTGAAAACAATATGTTTTCTCTTCCTTATGTAATAGTTTTCAATCCTAAAATATACTGAGAAAGAGTTTGGTCTACTATCTCATGAAATGCAACTAGCATTTTCAAATATAATTGAACAGATAATAAGGATAATTATAATCTATGTTACTTGCCCCGGACCTATCTGAATGCTTGTATTTAAAATTACATTACACAAAATACCATTTACTGCCTGGCTCTCCCTGTTTCAACAATTACTGGTTTTCATGCAATTTTTGCCTCATTAATCCATACTGTGCGTGACAGAGAATATTCTCTGCATGTAATGTATGCTTGCTGGCAAAGATGTATTATTTCAGAGAAAGGTCAACGGGAAATAATGGAGGGATTTTAAGAATAAAGGTGTTTACAAAAAATTTGGAAGCTATTAAGAGAATGCAAAGAACTTTCACAGCAGAAGAAAAAACAGCGAAAAAAGATTATTTCAAATAATGAATGGCTCTTATGAATTTATAATTTTCATCTTTTACATTCACTGACAGCAAAAACAGAATATTAGCATAATTGCCTATAAAATAGTGGTTAAAATAAATGTAAAATAATTACATTTGAATTTTACAATAATTATGAAATTTTAAAGTAATGAATTATGAATTTTTTTTAATAGAGGTCAAGACCTTAGAACAGGTTAAGAATACATGTTATTTCATTAATTTGTCATCCTACATCTTCTATTTTGTATCAACTTCAGTTAGCCTCAGCTGCTGCAAACATTGCAAGCAAAGCCTTTGAGCGGGAAGCCCTTCAGAACAGCACTTTACCCTGGAAGTTACCACCAGTCAACACGTAAACAACAAAAATAAGCTGGTTCACCTGCAGCTTCCCCCGCGCGCTTTCGCCCTCCGCAGCGGCACACTGCTCGGCCAGCGCCGACGCGCGCCAGGTCTGCTGCGAGCCCTGCAGGGCCCTCAAAAACAAACAGAAAACTAAAAACTAAAAAAAAAAAAAAAAAAAAACTTAAAAAATAAAAAGCACTTGGAAGCAGCCTTAAACCTTATTTTGCTGCTAATAAACAAACTGTTGTACACAGCTGGCCCCACGCCGGTCCCCGGCTGCCCCATCCGCGCCCCGGCCACTGCTGCTCCCGCACGTGGGACCAGAGCAACCAGTTGCCACCACCAGCATCTTCCAGGGTCCACCGCCATGGCCAGGGGCGGAGGAAAGGCGACCATCTGCAAACAACAAGCATTGGCTTGAAGCACCTTAAAACTTAAAAGCTCCTCTGCACTAATTTTGACTACCTATCTTCCGATATTTCGCTCGTCCCGGGAGGCAGCGGTGCTGACAACGCAGCTAGAATAACGCTAGAGACAAACGGGAAAAAACGCTGGTTAATCTGTCTGCTTTGCTGAACACAGATCGGAGAGGATTTATCCCTGCCCTATAATCCACTTTGCCTCCAGAAAAAAACACAAATAAATAAGCACCGCATTCCGGGGCTTTAGCTCACACGAAAGGCGTGCTTAAGGTCAACGCGAGCTGTGCCGTATTTCTCTATGGAAGTCACTGCAGGTGATTTTCTGATTACTTGTTTAAAAATGGCTTTAACACATATAAATTCAATTTTGGATCTGCAGTGTATGTTCACTGTGGTGCTCTTCTTCTGGCTAGATAAAGGCTAAAACATCTAAGTCCTTATTTTTCTAAACAGATGTTTAGGAAAGCTAGTTTTTGACCACACCAATAATTTTCATTACCAGAAATCAGCCGTTTTCTGTTTCTCAGACACATAAAAAGGCAATATGCCTTTGCTTGTTTCCCAGTCCACTCTTCCCCATGGTGCATACACAAAATATACAATAATTCTTTCCTTGCTCCTTCCCTTCTCCCCCTCCCCCCCCCCCAAAAAAAAAAAAAAAAACCAACAAAAAAACAACCAACAGATTTCTGTTTCCCTCCACAAAGACACTAAAACGGCTTTTGTTCAGCAGGAAATAGAGCCTCACACTCTGAAACCTACACCAACAGCCAGACCTGAGAAGGCACCTTTCACTTTCTTGAACAGTTGTGATAATTTTCTCAACCTTAACTTTTCCAGATTAACCATCAGGTGGGAATACTTCATGAAACTATCTACTCAAGGCTAAAGTTTAATCTCATCTTTGGCTTTAATCTTTTTGCACATCTCAGTTTCCAGGTATAAAATGGGAAAAATGGTGCTTCTTAACCAATGGAAAACGTTATGAAAATAAACTCAACACATTTATGTTAAGAGAAAGGCACAGAGTGCAAGATGCACCATGCAGAAACACAAAATGAACTTTCCATCTTCTGAAAGCAGCAAATGCATTTGATAAAGGAAAAGTGTGTGACCAAGGTTAAAAAAAAAAAGCATATAATTTGGTTATAATGCCTCCATCTTTTTTTTTTTTTCATTGACAAGTTTAATTTAGGAAATTTCTAATAAATGTTTTATGTTTTAGTAATCTTCACATTCTTTTAAAGGTCATCTGAAAATAAAATTAAATAATATTTGCATTCCAGAGTGCATAGTACAAAGTACACGCAGTTATCAAAATAAGTGACCCAACCAGAGACGTCCCCCAAATATTTCAGTTCACTGATTTCATTTGATGACAGAATTACAAAGGTTAGATTACAGTTAAATAAATAATGCATTCTAGCTGTCTAAACCATCCAAAATAGCATCATCAACCAGCTTTTTCATAGCAATTAAAATTCAATTTTTCACACATTCTAGACTGCATTGTAAGTTGGGGTTTTTCATTCTTTGCAGAGATTAAAATATATTTTATTTCGTAATATTTGCAGAATTATAAATATAAAAGCTAGTGCCATAGGAATGTTAGTTTCTGTGAACACAGAATGAAAATTACATTTAGTGGCATAAAATCTCAGTCAACTTAGCGATCTGTCAGAAATGCAAATGATAATATTAAGTAAGGTATAATTTCAAAATATGCTTTTCAGCATTTGAAAAAAAAAAATCATTTTATACCTAAAAATTGTTTCTTCCTTGTTAATATTCACTTGAAAGGCAGATTGCAGGATTCATAATGTTTGCATATGAAGTGGTAAAGGCTGCCAAATCAAGTAGCTTTGGTGTTCAGGGACGATTCAAACAAGTCTATCAAGAGTCACTGCCATCTGGACACCGGGGACTGGGAGCAGCGGGGAAGGAGGCTCCGCTCTCCCCAGGGACAGACCGCGCACTGCGAGATGATCATTACCGTTACTTACATCACACCATCAACGGTCAGTGACATTTCCAGACAGATAAAAGACTGGATCCTCTACCCTCGGGAATCAAAATCTGCCAGGACAGAGCAAGCCCATACGAGCAGAACTAGTATAAACCTTTACGGTTAGGCCCAAACAGGCTGCAAACACACTGCAGCCCATTTGGGTGAGGAGACTTCCTCCCGCCTTGGCTGAGGCGTCGTGCGACATCAAGAGCTTGTGCCGTGCTGCTGAGCAGAAGAACTTGTGATCCACAGAGCAGTAACTCGATCCTGTGCTCCTCCCGGGGACCGAGGGTCAGCAGAAACGCCAGGGAGAATCTGGAGCGCATGGACGAGTTCTGGAAATTCACTCGAGCTTTGAATTGAAGTTTGATTTTTTCCCCCTTGTTCAATTCCTCCCTCTTGTTCAAAGAGGGAAGGAGACCACAAAGTTGCAAACTTTTTGGAATAAGCAGATGATGCATCAGGAACACTCAGACGCTGCAGTGACAGCCACTACGTTAAACAGTAAAAATTGTAAATTATAAGAAAATGCCACATTGAGAAGCACACTGCTACGAAGGAAGGTCAATCTGCAACTATGGAAGGCCACAAGTAGGAACCAGAAACACCATGAAACATTCTGCTCCTGTTGAACCTTAACCAATAGCCTTTAATTTCGCTTGCAGGGCTGCTGCAGAAATGAGTATTTTAATTTGTCTGTGGCTGGCGCTTTGCATCATTTTATGGACACACAATCACCACAGTGTGATACTGGCTATCTAGCAGTAGGAGAACTTTTCCATTTCCCTTGCGTTAGGTACAAATCCCTGTTCCATCTGACACTGCACCATGAGATGGATGTTAGCAATAAATTCTCCAGAAATCAGCAGGCAGTGGGAAGAAACACAGGCAACGGTCTAACACCAAAAAACCCAACTGTCTTTCTTCTCCCTCCGATGCCTGCTCTAGACAGGACACCACACCAGCCTCACTCCGATTCATTCAAAACCTGACTCAGAATACAGACACCTCCAGTTACTACAGTTTAACAAATTATTGCCACCTCAGAGGACCTGCCATCACTAGCTATGTGATCAAAGAGAACAAACAACCTCAAGCTGACAGCTTGTATCTCACAACTGGGGCAGGCCAACAGTTCACGCGTGAACCAGAACGGCAGCTAACCCCAGAGACGGCAACTTCCTCCTCTGCCACAATTACACTGCAATCAGTGGCACTCCTGAACTCTTCAAAGGTTAAAATTCTTATTTTGGTTTAGTGTATTCCTAACCTAATTAAGAAAAACTAAAACGGTCAAACTTAAATAGGAGCATCTCAAAGGCCAGCACCAGCCCCTTAATTACTTCCACTCAATTCCTATTTTCAGGCTACCTGCAAACAGATACAAGGTGTAATAGTACAAAAGGACTCTGCAACCAGCACTGCAGAAGCAGCAAGTAAATTCTCTTTTCTCACTTGACTTTAAGGTTAATATTGGAAAAGATTCATTTCCAGAGAAGTTTTTCAAGTGTTTTGTTTTTCAATAAAAATGAAAATTTCTTCTAAGAATTGAAAAGGGAAGAAGTCTCACTAAGCAAAAATAAAACATTCTCATAAGCAGCACTCATCTACAACCAAAAGAAAAACAACCCTTCACTACTTCTAAATCCACTTTACCTTAGAGATACTTAGATAAGGGACCAGAGCAGAAGAAGCAGTGCGCTTTGGGTAGCAAGGTGGCTTGGCAGAAAGATGTTCTTAAAAAATTCAGGCTCTGATCTTTGGCTATTAATCACAAAAAGTAAAATTGCTTTAAAGATCTTGCATATATCTCACAACCATTCATATGCATTTCTTAGATGTGCAAAATCTGAAGGTAATTATGTTAGGAAAAATGTCTCAAGCAAAAACGCGCTCATCTGCAAAGCAGCACAAAATAGATTTTTTTACTTTTTAAATGTCATTTTACATATGCATTCACCATCTTTCTCACAATCAGTCCACTGTTGTTGTTACTGCAATGCAAATACTGCGCGTGCATACACACATACACGCAAGCCCCAGCCATCTGATGCAAGTGAGCTCCCAAACTTGTTCCAGCACACAGTTTCCTTCAGCACAGTCCTGAGCCCTGACCCGACCCGCAAACACTTCTTGTGTAGCCTAAAACCATAAATAAGAATCCTCAAATCAATCGAAGATTCAGGCCGGGTTTTAATTAGCTTGGTTTTGTTTATTTTTACAGAAGCACTTGATAAGTTTTTCTTTTGTCATTTAGTATCAAGGAGGAAATAGGTTAGTACTCGCTATGGATAATTACCCCCGAAAGCCAAGCTCATCTTTCTGCATAACGCTTTCAAATGCGGACAGACAAATTACAGCAGATAGTATCAGTACCATCCATAATGCCATATTTTGCAGAAACTATTTATTCTTCACTTTGTCCTTAACAATGCTTAAACCAGTTACTGATTTGTCTGGATAATTAACATCCAAAATCCGATCCTTCGCTGATGAATCGGAGCGAGTCTGGGTACCCAGGAATGCCGCCGTTCAGCAGCGGCCAGTCCTCCCTCTGCAGAGGGAAATTTTCTTGCACATTAAAGACTATATAATTACCAAGCTTGAAAGGAATGTAATCAATACCCCTAAAAAAAAAAGTATTAATAGTGGTATGATCAGTGAAGGATAAACAAGAAAGTAATATTTTACCATGGCAAAAAAACAAAAGTACAGATTTGCGAAAGCCAATTGCCTATATTATACATAGCTATGTTGAGAAACAGTAAATACACAGGTAGAAAATTATTTAGGAAGGGAGCTGGATTGTCCATGGTTCAAAGAAAGCATAAGAAATCTGGCATCTGTAGAGTAGTTTTTATTTTTCTGTTTGCTCGTATCAATCTAATTATTATTATTATTATTACCATGAGTAAGTAGTGCCATTTCTACTTGGCAATGGTAGTAAGTATTACCATTTATACTTCTCAATAACTTTTACCTGCGGCAACGTAATTTTTAATTGATCTTTCCTAAAGATGAATTTTCCCTCTATTTTGTCTTCCCTACCCCAAATTTCGCCCACAAGCTCAGCGGAAGATCTGGCAGTATGGAAGCGATGCTGGGCGAACACGATGCAACTTCCAGCCAGCAGCCCCGTAACCCATCGGCTGCCGGCGGCCAGGGCCTAGCGAGCACCCCGCGTCCCGATTTGCAGCCGGGACTACGTTTGGCTTTCAGACCTGTCGCGACATCCCGACCGCAGCGTGCATTCCTGCCGTTCCCTCCACGCATTCCCAAGCAACGAGCAAGCCAAGAGTTTTTTGCAGCAAGCGTAGGCTGGAAGGTTACTCTCCACCCGGTCACACGCAGAACTCAACACACAAATGAACTTCCAAGAACAGAACAGAATTTACTGTGGCCGTTCCAGCTACAGGACATGGGCAGGGCAAGTTCTGTAGGTAGAAGGGGATTATTTTTGTTTTGTTTTGATTTGTGTTTAAGATCAACTGGTACAGATGGAAGAATAAGAGAATCTTTATGACAAATAAGCCCTTCTCCAGGATTCATTTTACCATTCTTCAAGATTCATTTCCTAACCCCATCAATAGAAAAACATTTTAATTTTTGCAGGTCATTTTGTTTTTGCTGAAGACAAATATCTTCTACACTAAAGAGGATTGATGTAACCACCTGCCACACCTGAAATACTGAATAATTCCCCAAATTATTATTTACAGTATTATTTAGAGCTACCTCATGTGCAGCAATGGATCCATCTATATACACCAGAGGAATCATGCTCTCAACAGTAGTTTCAAGCTTTCCTTTGGCCTCAGTACTGAAGCCATCGACACCTTGCTGATAAACTGGTTTGATGTTAAACTTGGCCTCTTGCTCCTCGCTGCCCCTTTCCTCCACAGTAAATCCTCGGAACTGTGGGTTTTGATGCAAAACAAAACACAGCAGTTGTGCAGGGATGAGCACATTATCCATTTTAAATGTAGATGCTCAATCAGTTATCCTGACAACTGCTTAAAAACATGAGCAACATCATGGAGACAACAGGATGCAGTTCAAAAAAAGACTGGAAATGAAGTTGAAGTGAACAAAGAGTAAATTATATTGTTTTTCTCTATTTACTCAGTTCACTAACTAAGCCATTTGCTGAACAAATACTGGCTACCACTGCTCAAAGTTTTGAAAATTTGCCTGTAGAAAGTTCCCAATACACACAGCTTCACTTATTAATGTTTTTCAATCATCATTTTTCAATTTATCTATTTATTGAAGTCAACAGATAACTTTCAGCAAACACTATGTGCCTTCCAACACCACAGATCTCATTCCTTCTCCCTGCACATGGTTCAAACCAGCAGCAAATGTATATTCTGAAAGACTTCCAGGTCCCCCTGCATTCAATTAAGTGCCTTAAAAATAAACCTATTTCACATTAATTTAATTCACATAATATCTGAGAGAACACTAGTCAGTTTTCAGGTATGAAGGCATGAAGAAAACACAAAACTTCCTCTACTCCAAAAAAAATTCTCATTCTTTTCTCACTCCACCTGAACCCAAAAATGAATGTTCATCCAGAGTGCTGTACGTTGGGCACACAATGTGGGACAAGTGCAAGAATAAGTTAGAACATATTCTTTAGATAATTTAGCTACCGATAAGCTCAGCTGAGTACTTCTGGGCTTTGGACTGTTAACTTCTACTTCTAAATGTTAAATAATAATAGAAAATAGTTAATGAATAGTTACCGTCAGTATACCCTGCTCAGGACAGGCAGAAGAGACTGCTGCTACGAGAATGTGTATGGTAAAAATGGCATATTTCCATGCAAAAGACAAACAACCTTACAAAACAAGGTTACAGAAATTCCCTAAAAACTTTTCGTTTTAGGAATATGCTAAATACTGCCACACTTGAACTCTGACATCTACACGTCTTTTCCAATTGCGATGATACAGCCATTTAATCTAACCAGGTATGCCTCTGTCTTGATCTATCCTTGCTGAGAAACACTACCAAACAGACAAGTATAAAGAAGGAAGACGAAAAAGTTCTCCCTGCCAAGTATTTCCTATGCATTTTTACCTTAAAGGATTAAAAAAAAAAAATATATATATATATATATATAATTAAACTTAACTGGAACTAAAGGAAAAATACTGTAATTAATAGGACTATTCGCCTTTCTTCCCGACATTTTAAATTAAGCTTTCTAATTATCAGTGCAGGGCTTTGTTTGGGTTAATCAGGGTTAATATATTACCCCAGTTGTTTTTCATTTCCCAGGAACACTGATGATGTTAGTGCAATTTGAGCAATTTCAAACAACTCCAAGCAAAAAAGAATTCATTCTAAAACACTTACTGTCTTCTCCCAAATCAGACAAGAAACTCATCACAAACACAAAGAATTAATTACGAAGAATTATTTTCACTGAACTGACAACTTACAAATTCTGGCACATTAAAAAAAAACATAAATATACTTTCAAAATGATTCTTACCATTTTAGATACATAGCCACTTTTGATGGTAGTACTACAGCAGTCAGCATTTAATAGTTTCCCTTATTTATCTTCATCCTATTTTTCCCATATAAATATGGGCATTACCATAAAAGAAGAGAAATCCTCCCAACACAGCTCTGTCGGTAACTTTTATTCAGCGGATAATGCTAAAAATTTCTCTGCAAGTGCACTCTTGCGTGTGACGTGATGCCCAGGCATACAGGCTCCACCACTGTGCCCTGCAGCAGGGAGCCCTTGTGGACAACATCTGAACTTGAACCACAAACGAACTTCTTGTTTTATAGCCAAATTAGCACGACTATGCTTAGATGAAAGTCTCACTAAGAGAAAGAGCTTTTAATATAGGTACAGTCGCAGGCAAGCATGGTCAAACCAAGCTTCTGTGCTGGGCCCGGCCCAGGAGAGCAGGAGGATGCAGCAGACCAAGCCTGACTCTTTACAGATCACATCTAGGATGCTATGCAAGAAAGCAGAGCAGTTTTAACACCAGAACCTGGAAATGGCAACACACGAGTAATCCCCTCGGTTTCAGGGCGATTGCTCACATGAGTACAATTACAGCACGTAACCATTGCAAACATTCAACTACATTTTTCAAAGTAGGGATTACAAATATGATTCAGAAGTGGTTTATGGGTCACAACACCATGGAAGGTCTGTTGGACAATGCATTTTGTAAGCACTGCCAACACAGAAGACAAGCTACCCATATTTAAACTTCGTGACATCTGCTGTTATTGGGAACTCCACTCTGACGAGGGCCGTGCTGAAAGAACATGACCAAAGACACAAATAATGGTTTAAGAAAGCCTGTTTAAAGACCCATGACATACCTTGTCTGTTGCAAAGCCACAGAAATGCAACTAAGAACACAAAAGCAATAGAAAGTACAGTTAGAAATTCAAAATCTACAGCTAATATTAGATAGAAGACATTCTCCAGTACTGTTACCAAAGTAGGAGCCACCAGCTGTCAGTAATGCTCAGTCTTTCCCCAGCCTCAGTCTTCCATGACCTAAATATTCACCGATTAGTACTTCCATATATTTAGCTCTTTAAGGGCCCGATCCTACGATGAACTGAACCTCCTGTTCTGTTTCTCCATGCAGACTGCTTAAAACGAACAGAAGAGCACTAGGCAGCCCCTTCATAAGGGAAACTTAACACCTCACAGGACCAGGCCATGAACTCCATCAGTCAGTCCTCTGTGTACCATAGGTACTTACATACTACTCTTAATGGCTACTGCTATTCATTCTGCTTTTCATAGGAACATTTCCAAAATAACATTTTAACAACACCAGACCATTCAGTAGCAGAAAGAAACAACAAATACTGTGTTAGAAGGCAGAACTTAGCACAGGTACTAGATACAGATGGTGGAACTACACACACACACACCTTTGTACCACGCTTAACTTGGTCTAACTGGTCGACCAACGAAAGGAGTCATCCTGCCCTGCTCCCTCAACCACACACATAAAATAAATTGAATTTAAATTAAAGATTAAATTAAATCTTGAAAAAACTCTACATTGATCAAACTTATGCCATGCGCAGGTAAGTGATGTGAAAGCAGGCTGCACTTTTGGCGGAAGCCAGCGAGACCACAGTAAGCATAATGTGGAACTGGATTCTGACTCCTGCCTTGGTACAACCTATTGTACAGCAATTTTGACAAGCCCTGTGCTCTGTAGAAGCCTGGGAAATGGTATGATTTACAGCAACACAACTGGCCAGCATGCAGAGGCATTGGGTATCAATTACTTTTGCCTAAGAGCATGGAGAAGAAAAATACAGAAAAATATTTCTTGCTCTGCAACAAAATGCTTTCATTGGGAATAGGCAGTATTGAAAAACATCAAAATATTGAATCAATTCATCGTTACAAACAAAATAACCACAGTTTCATCATCTGGCTTCCTCAGACCATAGAATTTCAACCAGCCATCCGATACATTTAAGCCAAGTTAAAACTAAGTTGTTTTTGATAAGCAGGGAAGCATTTTCTCCAGACTTTACAATCATTTTTGTGGCACAGGCTTTTTTAATTGCCATATTCTCGTTTTTAGTGGAAATGAAACTTCAACTGATCCCATGTTTAAGTGAAAATGTCCTATTTTGACTTTCTGGTGGAACATGTAAGCATAAAAATATTTTGGGGGAAAGGGGCAAAAAAACCCCAAGAACAGAACAATAGCTCTGGAAAAAAAAAAACAACTTAATTTTAACAAGGGATTGTGAATTCTTTTTTGCTGGAGGAGAGAGGGGAAAAAACGGAAGGCATCCTATAACCTAGAGAGGATTTCTGGACCTAGGACAAGGATTATTACACAAAAGTTCCTTGTAGCAGTCTGTAAGCCAGCGCTCATGTATGAGGGAAAGATCAAGATTAACATTGCAAGCTGTGCCAACCTGACATACCAGGTTGTTCCAAATAAGATACTGCAAATGAATATGGGTTCTGTTCTGCACCCTACAAGACTGAAATCAAGTTTTCCTTATCCCACTTCAAAAGGGACAAAATGAATAGGGGGCACAGGAGGGATTGCCTTGATTTAGGGCGAATATCAGTGGGCTGTTAAAACAGTAGATAAAACATCAGATAGAGTAAAAAGCATAATTTCAATCTCCAGGATCCTTAAGTACCAAGAAACTTGCAGTGACAAATGTGTTTTCAGTCATATCTGTCCCATACCCACTAGACACTCATACATCTACAGATTTCACATACGCATTTGCACATGAGCACATTGCCTCTCAGCAACAAGTAACGAGAACTGAGCTTTCACTCGGTCTTCATTAAAAAAAACCCTATCACATCACACCACACACTTCACCCCCCTGCTATTCCCAGGCTCCGCAGGAATCTCCCCCCTCTCTTCCCCTCGGTGCCACAGACAGCTGGGAGGGATTGGTTGGGATTGCTGTACAGCACCAAACCCGGCTCCCACCCTGGGAACAGAAGGGAGTAACGTAGTCCCAAAGGGAAAACAGCGACCCTCTTGGCTCAGCAATGAATTTAGTTGGTATGATTAACTCCAGTATTTCTAGGTACACAGAATAGTTAAGACCCAAAGAGAGTGATCAGAGCAAGTCAGATCTACTTCTGGTCTGGTCTTTCTTCTTTTCTATTCCCAAATTCATGATCTTCAATTTTTTGTCTCTGGCATTTAAGGTAGGTTTCTAGCTTTAAGTTTCTTGAAAACAAGGTATGAAACCACAGAAATCTGCATAACGTAACTTCATCAGACTCCTGCTCTTACTTGTTGTTCTCATCACTGATTTATCTGCTTGTTTTGAGCCTCAGGCTCAAATAAAAACTGTTCTCAGATACTGAAGAATTTCCAAAGCACTAGCTTTTCTGCACAGTTGCTGCAGTTGAAATTACAATCTAAGTACTGTTAAGAAGAAAGGGAAATAGGCTGTGTCACATAGACAAGTGGTTCTTCTATGTTAAAAAAAAGGGTCCAGTTCCACAAAGCTCTAGATAATTCATATTAAACATTATTTGGAACTTTAGCCTAAGTGCTAGAGAGAACTCAACACTTTCCAAGTTAAGAACAAAAACAAAAAACTCATCATTATTTCACATGGCAGCAAGTAAAAACATCAGTTTGAGGGGAGTGAAGAGGAAAACCTCTGGATCTTCATTTGGCAGGCAGGTACAGTAACAGGACATAGACGAGAGTCTCTGTCATGTTGTATTTGCTTTTCACTTGACTTAATACTGAAACATGCTTGCAATCCTGACACAAGAGCAGGTAAGTTCATATGTTCTTGGACAATGTCAAAGATACTATCCTTCTCCTCATGATTTACACAGGATAAGGCACAAGTGACAACTACAATGATTTTTACTTCAATTTATCCAAATTATAGCAGGTGGTTTCTTCTCAATAAGCCTGATATCTTAGAAGTGTTTAATCACTCTCTTCCGATGATGTTGAACGGTCACCTACATCACATCTTCTACATGTGCAGCAGTTACTGCACGTTATTGCACTCACTGCACTATACATTACACAGATTTCCCTTACAAACAGGAAACAAACACCTCTGCTCCCATCCCAGAAACCCTGCTGAGAGGAGGAAAGCACTAGGGAAAGACCTCCAGAAAAACCGCCCGTTCCTCAGAGTAAACACCCCCTTGAAGATTCATGAGCGAGCTTGGTCACCTCAAAACACTAACCCCGAAGGAAGCATCTGTCTCTGTCACTGCACATGCCAGCACCATGGGAGTGGAGACCAGGCTCCAGATGGTCACCCACCACCGCTCCCAGGGAAGCATCTCAGGCACCAAGCTGCAGGCACTGTTTTTCCTTGCACACCCTCTCTAGCATGGCCAATCTT